>NC_136538.1:20048767-20146267 GCF_910591455.1 Pholis gunnellus
CCCAGAGCTCAAGCTGACTTGTTCAGACATGTTTTAAAAACCCAAACATTTACAATTTAAAATTCAGCCTTTCCTCACGACGGATAAGCTCGAAACGGAGAATGTTGGCATGAATTAAATGATGAATCAGTTATGAAAACTCTCTTAGATTATTCTATTGATAATTGACGAATTGATTAACTGAATAATAGGTTGTTTGCGGAGGAGAGGCCGCATCTTTTGCAAAATAATGTTTCCAATTTAAAAGAAAATACTGAAAGCATGACTTTGGCCAGACTTCTTTAAGCAAATGGAGTTTGTCTTTGCATGTTTGTCTCTTTGCCTGATGTTGAAGGATTGAAATGCAGCTTGATGGAATAGTTAACGTAATGCCCCGTTTTCACATTTAGGAACATTAACCAAACCTCTAACATAATGACCAACATCACAGAAACATGGAGACTCGCATAAAGTTACGATCATTGGAACAATGTCAGCGAGACGAGAGTCTCCCAACACCTTTCCTCACGAATACAGTACAAGAGTACAAATACACACATACATGTTGTACCTGTATGAACACATCAGAGACCAGACCGAGACCCACACACCATCCCGACTGTATTAACACACAACATACGTAAGATAGTGAGACACACAAGTTATAGGTCACACACACACACACACACACACACACACACGCGGATGCAGACGGGGAGGCCAGGCCAGTGTCGACCCCAGGACATATTAACCTTACTGAGACTCAGTCTACTGCTAATACGGACAGACTGCAACACACACACACACAGGCTGCTGCCTCTATCATACACACACTAATTTCCAGACAATAGAATACACTCATGTGTACCTGTATACACACCGAAATGAAACATGCAAATGTTCATGCATGGAGAAACAGATTTGTCACACACACACACACACACACACACACATACATTTAGAAAACAGAGGGTCCCTTGGGCCAGGCAGTAGTTTGGGAGGGAGAGAGAGGAAAAAGAGGGAATGAGAAGAGAGAATGAAGTGAGAGTTATGAAACAGAAGCGAGAACGTGCTTTTTCAGCAACATCGGTTATAAAACATCCTCATCCAATGATCCCTCATTTCCTCTTTTATAATCTAGTCCAGTGGTCCCCAAACTACGGCCCGCGCGCCGGATGCGGCCCGCCTCCACATTTGGTCCGGCCCCCTGAACAATACCAGAGACGCATTATGTTTTTTTTTCAGTCTGCACAATTAATCGAATTTTAATCGCGATCACGATTTTGGCTGCCACGAGTAAATGAGCATGATCGTCTGCGATATTAATGTTTAAAATACGTGCTCTGCTACATATCAAATCAAACGCTTCCTGAATCAGCCAACCACCAGGGGGCGAACGAGATGAGAGCTGTCATGCGCGCACCCTGTAGAAGTAGAAGAGTAGAAGAAGTAGAAGAGCCGAGAGACGGGAGCTTGAAGGACGAGTACTTGTGCTTAATTTATCGGGCCCTAGGTCAAACGATATGTTCAGTGATGTGGCCCTCACAGGAAAAAGTTTGGGGACCCCTGCTCTAGTCCCTCCACATTTTCCTTGTTCCCTTCCTTTCCTCTCCCCTCCACATCCCAAGATGTAGGTTACTGTAAAGAGATGAAGAAGGTTTGAAGGAAGGAAACCAATGAGAGGAAAGACGGATTTGAAAGATCCTCTTTTCTTCCCTTAACTCCTACTCCTCTCTCCCCTCATCTTTCCTCTTCCCTCTTGTTTTCTCCTGTCCTCCGTTTCACCCTCTCCACTTTTTTTCCTCTTCCCCATTTCCTCTCCTCTTCTCTCCCTTTCACAGTTTCCTCCTCTCCTCGCTGTAATGGTTCAATAAAGGGATTTTGAAAACCAAATATTCTGTCCTCGTGTCTTCTCTCCTCCATTTCTTCCTTTTCTGCCCTGTTTCCTCCTTTTCTCCCCATTTCCTTCTCTCTCCTTTTTGCTCATCTCCTATCCTCCTGTCCTCTCCTCTCCTTTCCTCTCATCTCAGGCAGACTCACTACAGTCTGATGAATGAGGTCAGTGTGTGCGCATGAGTGTGTGTGTGTGTGTCAGCTGTCTGCTCTTGCGTTCGTAGCAGTCTCAACATCACTTAACATCTGACATTTAGGAATGGGGGGGGATGAAACTACACACACACAAACACACACAGGCACTTAACTTTGCCAAAACACACAATATCTCTCACTCAGTGCGCGCACACACACACACACACACACACACACACACACACACACACACACACACACACACACACACACACACGCACACTCTCTCTGACGGAGCGAGACTAAAAGTGCATTATGCAACCATGTT
Source organism: Pholis gunnellus (assembly GCF_910591455.1). Lineage (NCBI taxonomy): Eukaryota > Metazoa > Chordata > Actinopteri > Perciformes > Pholidae > Pholis > Pholis gunnellus. The sequence continues at coordinate 20,051,103 of NC_136538.1, forward strand.
CCAGACAGTGGTAATGTAGTGTGCCAGAGGGCCAGGCGGGCAGAGAGACAAGCCCACACACACACACACACACACACACACACACACACACACACACACACACACACACTCACACTCACACTCACACTCAGAAACATTGTCTTCCCTCCTCGTACACACAGATCATAAATAAGTCACTCCATTAAAATGTTTGTTTAGACTGACTCATCCTGCTAGCAAAACAAACAAACCCCCACACCTCCACACACACACACACACACACACACACACACACACACACACACACACACACACACACACACACACAGGTCTGAGCAGGATGGGATGTGAAGGGCCTTTGACCCGACGCCGAGCCTTCGGGTTTCGCAGTGTCGTCAAACATTAAAGGTGGGACGACGCAGCGGAGCGAGAGCGCTTATCTTTTTTTAAAGACGAGTGGGTGATCCGCCTGCTCCCCCTCCCCAGAAGTATTTTTAACCCTCACCGTGACGAAGAGGGTGACTGCTCCCCCGCCCGACTCTGTTTTAATCAGATTCCGGATGCAACAATAGGAGATCTGGAGAAGTGGTACCTGCTCCCACATATGATAGAATTAATAGTAACTTGGTGCTGCAGCTTGTGGGATTGTCTGACGTGAAAACCTTCCAGAAGATGCTTAAATCTATAGCGCGGAGTTGACGGAGTCAGCTGTGAAGGGAAACAGCTGTGTGTCTTAATATTTCATGCAGCATTGAACTAGAAAGATGTTTCTGTTCCCGTCTCCATGTGAAACTGAAAGATGTTCTGCTCTTCAGTTCATGTCAGACTAGATAAACTTTATATGTCTCTTCTGGAAAAAAAAAAGATCATCCACGTGTACACTATTGTAGTCTTTGGATTAGAAAGCTATCTTTTACTAGAGCTAAAGCAGCTGTTGGATTGAATCATTGCAAGTCTATTATAACATGTTCTGGTTCCAGATGTGAAGATCTTTCTGCTTTTTCTCTGTATTTTATTATTGGAAAAATGTGTGTCTGAGTTTTGTTTTGTCATGCGAAGCTATTTTCTGACATTTTATAAACCAAACTGTTAACAGATTGATGCACAAAATAGTTGATAGTTGCAGTTGTGTTATTCATTTTCATGTATTTCTAAGAAAAGCAACAACCAGAATTTAGTTATTCCCTTCATGCTGCAATGTAATGCTTAGATTTTTGACAACTTAAAATTCTAAATGACAAGTCTGTCACGTGTGAATAAAAGATGCATGCCTGAATCATTTTACATGCATCTGACCGTGAGTGCAGGAATTTACTGCACCGTGATGACTGGAATCTTCTGGAAAAAATGGTTCTTTGACCCAAAAGAAACCCAGAGTGACACACATAAAGTGTTTTTACAGCCACTGAGGAAACGTTTTTTTTTTATAACTAATACATAACCCTGATTATGGAAAACCTGAGAAACCTGGTTTCCCTGACAGATTATATTGATTTATGAAAACCTTTAAACAGTCAGATGTTCATTGAAGGCATCTCTCTCTCTCTCTCTTTGTCTCCAGTGGCCAGCAGCAGTTGGCTTCAGGAACATGTGGCAGATCTGAGTCGAAGGTAAGAAGATCTGCATCACTTTCTCTCACCCCTCCTCCTCTCTCGCTCTCTTTAAATCTGTCGCTCCTCTCTCTCTCGTCTTCATCAGCAGATTTCAATCTCAGGTAGGAACAGGAAGGATCGACTTACACTGACTCAACACACACACACACACACACACACACACACGCACTCCTGACCGTGTTAAAAGTGCCCATCCGGTGTGTGTCACTGCTTCCAGTGTGAACGTGTGTGTGTGTGTGTGTGTGTGTGTGTGTGTGTGTGTGTGTGTGTCATAAATATATACGTATATACATATGGCCTCCCCCCTGGGGTCAAAGGCTACCGTCAGTCAGTGTGAGGTCACATGCTCAGGTGGACGAACAGATTGGCTCATTGATTGAGTTTCTTAGAAGCAGCTGCGAGATCATTGTTATTGTACAGTGACATGAGAATCTGCCCCACTTCCCCCTGTTGACCTGAGTTTAAGGGTCAGAGATCACTGTGACTGCAGCCCTGTTATCTGAGATTAACCCTTTAGTAAAACTACACTTAATCCATAGCTGACTGTTCACCTCTCAGGTGTGTATCCAGGTCTGTTACGCTCTTGTTAGTTCATTTTAAAGTCTGGGTTTCTAATCGTACAACAAATACAGCAGTAAAGTATTGTATGTCCTCTTACAACGTGTCCGTCTAATAACCATCCACCATGGAGAAAAAATTAATAAGCAAGTTAGTGATAATAAATTCAGTTTTCCACACCTCATCTTACATCTTTCCTCATGCTGGCAAAGACACATATAGCCTGACTCCAAAGCAGATGGATGCTGTTGCGATTAATATTACATCCCACTGTGTATTCCCACATCTGAAGTGGGATAAGTATAAGTGCACACACACACACACACACCAGAGTCAGCAGCTCAGTTGGTGCAGGTTACTCGGGGCGACAGCCTGGAGAGTTGTGCTGCAGTAGAACTGAGCAGTGATTGGCTAAGAGGGCAGAAATGAACAGGACGTCCCAGCCTAGTTTCCAGTCTTTGTGTGTGTGCGTGTGCGTGCGTGTGTGTGCGCACAAGAGAGAGAGAGATGCTCTGAATGCCTTCATAGGAGCACTTAGCGTGTGTTTGTGTATGTATGTGTTCGTTTAACAGTGTGTGTTTGCATGTAATTTGTTTGCTTGACTTTGTGTTTGTTTGTGTGCACGTGTGTGTTACTGTCTGTGTTGTAATAGCCTGTCCCTACTTAACCTCAACAGGGTCTGGGGGCCAACTGGGTTATATAAAGCCTGCTGCTCTCTCGGCCTCACCAGCCAGAAGCCTCAGTTCTCTGTGTTTGTGGGTGTGTGTGTGTGTATTTGTGTGTGTGTGTGTGTCTCTTTATGTCTATGAAAGTTGCCAGACGGGAGAAGTGAGATAGATATTTTAAGTAAATATGTGTAGCAAAGAAAGAACAAGTTATCCGGTTCTGATTGTTATGAAATCCTTATTCTTGTGAGATTATTTCAATTAAAAAAATAATAAAAACATCTGCTTATATAGTGTTATAGGTTCTACAAGTGTTTTGTATATTTTTAGCTTAATTTCCAGCTGACTTGGTTTCATAGTAAATTGTTTTAAACGTTAAATTAGAAAGCACCTCCATCTGGCACGAACAAGTGTTTGGTACCGAACAAATACCATCGACATTACGTTAAATCAAATCAATGTGTGCTAAATGTCGGTACCTGAGAGTTCATCTGGGGGGGGGGGGGGGAGTAATTTAGAGTAGGCAATAGAGAGAAAGAGAGCGAGACAACGTCAGCGCTGCTGCTGGTTCAAGACCCAGTAAAGACCGGGCCACGCCGCCTCCCCGATCGGGGAGCCTCTAGCTCTTCATTTTGGCGCCAATGTTGACAGTTCAGAGCTGCCACACACACACATGAGCAGCACGGCTCATCTAGAGGTTCAGTGTGACGCAGGTTTTACCACGTGACACATGAGACCAGGGTCATGTGACCGACAGTGGTGGTAGAGCCAGCACTAGCAGGCATCAGCTCTGGCTCTGATTCCCTTATTACAGTACAAGCAACAATGGTTACCGAAAATCCAAACTTCACCTCTGAAAACCAGAGTGAGTTCAGTCCAGTGTGGAGCCAACAGAGCAGAGTATCAAGAGTTTGTTTGCCTCTCGGGTTTTAATCCCTCGCTCTCAGTCTGCAACGTGTCTGGATTAACACACACACACAAACACACACACAGGGTCACATGTCAAATTATATCAATGCATCAAGAGGGATTATGGGATCGCTGGGATCGTCAATCTCGTCCCCAACTCTACTCTTTCTCTTTTTCCTTCTTTTGTCCTTTCTTTCTTTGTCTCTATCTCTTTCTTTTCCTCCCCTCCCCTGCTCCTCTTCTCATTTCTCATTTTGTCGCGTATTATCTTCTCATCTTCGTCACTGGGTTTTAGTTAAATTCAGTAAATCATTTCCATAACAAACTATTCGAACAAGATGAATCATCAAATCATTGTCAGTGAATGTAAGTAGAAAGATAACGCTTCAGTACGTAGCGTCAGAAGCCTCAGTTATTAAAAAATACAAACGCATGAATGTTCTAAACATTGAACCTTATGCTCTGCAAGAATCTAAATTCCTGCAGGGAAAGACCAAAGCGTCTTAAATCTGTGGAGGCCAGCCCAGTGGCTCAAGTGTTGTGAGTCATTGCTCAGTCTGAGGACTCCAGACTGAGGCTCTGTGCTACTGACTGACTCTGTGGGTTTGATATGAACACAGAGCGTCCAGCGGTGAATCACAGTCTGTGCTCGAATGTTTCTGCTGTCGTACAGTCTCGTCAGTCCTTCCATTATTCACCGTCTGTCTCTGAGGACGTCATCCCAACCGTCTGTCTCTGCTGCCCGTCTTACCGAGACTCATATTCCCTAATTAAAACTGAGCTGGACGATCTTACAGTAACGTGAAAAACGTTCCTCTCTCACACACACACACACACACACACACATAATTCCTTTCCTTCTTCCTCCTCTCCAGTTCTTCAGTTTTTTGGAAGTCCTGCCCCCGGCGAGCATGTGACTCTCTGAATGACATGTTTGACATTAATTACGTGTTGACATCCATGTCAGCGTTTTGTTTTTTAAACGTTGTCTAATGACAAACACCTTGCGGCTCTCCCGGCCGCCGTGCTCCTCTCCATGTTTGTGACAGCGCTCGACGCCATCGGGCCGCGGCGGCTTCAGAGCGCTGACCTTTTGACGTATTGGGAATTCAATCTGACACGCGGCACCGGGCCGATTCGCCCGGAGTCGCGTTCATTGACCCGTTAATCGGTTCCAGGAACGCCGGGCCGGGGTGTGTTACACAGCGAGCGTTCGGGGTGGACTCTGTTTAGAGTTTTTGGGGGAATCGGCTGAAGGTTTGAGGCCAAACCTCAGAGTCATTACTCATGTCAGAAAGGGCAATTTGAGCAAGTAGGAATATCTTCGTTGTTCTTTTACAACATAAAGAGTTGTCAGGCTTTGCGTCCCAAATATAAAGTAAGATCATTTGATGGCTGTTTCCACCGGTGGAAGTCGATCATGGCTTTGCAGACAGGATGAAGAATGGGGATGTCATCTTTCTCTTTCACAAAAATGTCCACAGAAGTATTAGCAAGCAAGAGGATGTTTACCACATCTGTCTTACGAACTCCATACCTCGGGTTTATAATCCAGTCTTGAAGTTATACATTTGTATTTTTCAAGCCGATGCTTCTCTAGAACTGCAGAAGTCTTAATCCATTCGTATTCTGACTACATTAATCTAGATAAAGAGAATATTTTACTGTTTCATCGAAGTTAAAGAACTTCTCTTTATTTCAGCTCGTTAAACGATGATGTTTTACAGCCTCGTTGATGAAAGAGGACTTATTGATGTGTGTCCTTATTGACCTCGTCCAGTTAAACTAACAGCAGTCAAGTCCCACTGATTAAAGCTGCGTCTCATCCAGACCATGCAGCTGTCGTCTCGCTGTGTCACCGGATGCTACGTCACGTCTTCTTGTGCTGCATCAGGTCATGCCGTCGGACCGCATCTATCTGATCACCTTTACATAAAAACAGCTTTAAATGGGGTTAAAGACAACACATTCAGGCTGCAACAGTTATTTTCATTACTGATTAATTGAGTTTTTTAAAATAAAATATTAGAAAGTTGACTTGTTCAAATAGCTCTTTCTTTCATGCTTTGTTTGTGTTTGGTTTTACTTTTTATAACCGACCAAAATATTCCGTTTCTCTACACGAATGATGGGAAAAACCTGCAAAACGTCCCATTGGAGAACCAGTGAGGTTTTCTCATTTCTGTCGGTGACATTGTCGGCTGATTAATGAACTAATCGATGCTAATAAGTGGAGTTGGAACATGAGGATGGTCACTTTTGCACTTTTGGTCATTTAGCCGAGTCTCATAATATCAATATGTTATGAATCTTTAATTCACTTCAGTGTGATAGCAAACATTGTCCAGTTTAATTTGAATCCCATCTGTGCTCTGTAGTTGTGTGCAGCGTCGGTGCTGAAGTGAGTAGTCAGTGATTCATTTATCAGGAAGTAGCGAACATAACGTACGTCTTTTATTAGCTTCACTTAAACCTCTGCGTCATTTGCATCATGTGACGACAAAAAACAGTTCAGAGTTAAACACACAAAGTACCCGAAATTACTGTAAACAAGATATATTATAATTGCATAAAATCAACTACTCGACAATCATACAAATGATTGTGCACGTCGACGTCCGGTGTCAAATACACCTCGTCAGGAAAACGTGTTTTTATAAAGACCTATCCGTCTGGACTGTGCAGCTTCCTTCACTCTGAGTGTTTGTAGACGAGGTTTGTTCTCGGCTGTCTTAGACAAACATGACATGAAACAAAACAACAATGATCCCATCAACTCCAGTTCAAGTCCCCTAAAGTCCATTATGACGGCGTGATCGGGTTAAAGGTCTAATCCGTGAGACAAACACAAACACACGGTGTCTACAGCTTAGAGAGGAGGATAGAAAGCAGGGAGGAGAAGCTGGTTGTGTAGTTCAAATATGACTCGACCTCCGTTATTATTTATGTTTGACGTATGTAGGTTAGTGCAGAAACTGCCAAACATTTGCATTAAAAACAAAAGTGTGAAATAATAGATTTTAGTGGAGAACTTCTAACACTTTTAGCGTTATATCATGAAGGGGGGACTCATTGCAGGACTGTTGTATTAGACGGCATTCATTTTTGATTAAGTGGGAAAATCTGGAGGTGTTCATGTGCACTAATCCTGTTCCTGTTTGTTTTGGTTTGCTTGTGTGTTTGTTGTTGTGTGTGTGTACAGTTTGTGTGGCATCATTCCAGGTCTGAGCAGTGTGCTGCTGCCTCGGATGAACCCGTTTGTCCTGATCAACGTGGCGGGAGCTCTGTCGCTCTGCATCACCTACATGCTCATAGAAATCAAGTAAGAACTCATCTCTCTCTCTCTTTCTCTCTCTCTCTCTGTGTGGGGGGGGCTGGTAAATTCCTAAATTCACCAGCAGCATATTAAATCCATGGATTGTGTCCTGGGCTGCTGGAAACTCCCTCTCGCTGCTTTAAACTGTCTGATCTTTATCTGCACTGAACCTAAAACATGTCCTGATTTGAAAACACTCCGGAGGGGAAACGACTCACAGACGGGACAGGAAATGAGACTTCAATTCATGACAAAAGTATGACTTTAATCATTAAGGGTGATGATGATAAAACGGGTTCTGTTCATTCACATGCTTCCACTCACTCAGATTCATGGAAAGCAGTAAAATATCTTTCCATAATTATGTGGATGACGGACAGATCGTAATAAAAAGGAGTTAAACCATCTTTAGCTGTGAAATACAACAACTTTGAATGCAGGACATTTACTTGTAGTGGAGTATTGTCAGAGTGTCATATCAGTACTTTTACTAAAGGATCTGAGTTCTGCTTCCACCACTGGGGCTCACACTGGTTTACCACTACCAACATTTCATCCACTGAAACACAGTTTAATTATGATAATGTCACACGATCTTCCTCTGCAGATGGAGTTTGCAGAGTTGTCCATGTTCCAATTTCTATTTTGTTTCTGAGCATTTTGAGGATTTCTTGTCCACTTTGGTTTAAAATCTGAGCTTCAAAGTTCATTCCTGTCCTCGGACACAACACTCATCATCTTTTATCAGCTGTTTGGGAGATTTCTATCATATTGCCGAATTTTAATCAGCTTTTTCGACGATCATGTGATGCGAACAAAAGCTTCCAGAACATCAGAAAAAATCTAAATGAGAAACTGGATTTTTTGTGTGTCAAAGAAGACTGATCAAAAGTCGGTATTCTTCTTGAATACCAAACCTCAAAGACCACAAACAGAGCCAGACATCCTCATTATTACAAAATGCTGTCACCCGAAAAATCTAGTAAGATTTAAAGGTCTTATAATATGTTAAAAATGTATTTTATTTGATGTCGTAGATATTAACTAGTTATTGTGTGTGTGTGTGTGTGCTCAGTAACTATAATGCGGTGGACACGGCGTCGGCGGTCGCCATCGCGCTCATGACGTTCGGCACCATGTATCCCATGAGCGTCTACAGCGGCAAAGTGCTGCTGCAGGTAAGACGAACGGCCCTTTCTCCGCTCGTGTGGTATTCACAGTCCCACACCAGGAAGCGTGGTCATAACTCGTTTGTGTCGTCTCCCATTCACAGACGACGCCGTCACACATCATCGGCCAGCTGGACAAACTGCTCAGAGAGGTGAGGGGATTGATTTCAGGTTTATGTAAGATCAAGATATCTGTTTCATTTTTTTGTCAAATGATCTAATTTTCAGCCGATACGCTAAATGAAAATGAAAGCCAGAAAGGAATATAAATCTCATCCTTCATCAGACTGGAAAGCAAATGTTATTCAAATTCCACTTTATTTTGGCTTCATTTTGACGGCAGGTTAAGTTTATGACCTCTTGATTGTTATTGGTTAATTGCTCCTCTCTGTGTCCAATCAGGTGTCGACTCTGGAAGGAGTGCTGGAGGTTCGAAACGAGCACTTCTGGACTGTCGGCTTCGGATCTCTGGTACGTTTCTCAGCCAAAGAACTGAAGACACGACACGATAAATGGATATTAAGCTAATTTTTTCCATGTTCGATATTTGTAGCTGTCGGTTAAAAGGGTCTTTCTAATTTACTGAAATGATGGAATTATTCAAATATGATTTTATTCCGATGTAGCTGCCAATGATGGAGATCAGTTCTCTCTGTGCATTGAGTTGTAAAGTGCGTAGAGCAGCTTCATGATTCCTCCAGAGACACAGAAACCGGCCAAGCTGACCTGTTAAATATATATATCTATATAGATATATATAAGCCATTTACATAAAAACAGCTGTCACACAGTGCACCTGAGGCTTTGAGATTTGGGACGTGAGCCCACTTTTCCTGGTTGATGGCTCTCTCAATTTTTTGGTCAGGCTCTCCGTCTCCCTCCCTCCCTCCCTCCCTCCTTCTCCACCCTCCTGTTAGTTAGTTTGTTTTGTTCGTCTCTGTATTTGTTTCTAGATTTCTCTGCCCCCCCCTTCTTCGTCTCGTTCATCCCTCTCCGTCATTCGTTGTTCCGAAATGACGTTCTGCAGGGATTTGTTCACCCAGACGAAAAGAAGGAACAAGTCATTCATGCGGAGATATTCTCTCTCTCTCTCTCTCTTTCTCTGTTTTTTTGGAGGGAACACTGTTGTTGTTGCTGTTGTCTCTGTCGAGTTGTTGTCGTCTGTGTTGCACGTTGTTAAAGCGACGGCAAACAAGCCCAGCTGGCTTTCTGGGCAACTGTGGTCCTTGGAAACAAACACACGTACACACACACACATTCACCCTGTACACACAGCTCACACACACACACACCAACATCCGTCTGTCTTGTTGCAGAAGCACACTAAGAATTGAATGCAAACTATTAATTGTAGCTAATTTAACTAAACTGTTGTGCATCTGAAGGACCATTCTTGGTGGAAATAGAAATCTGGCAAAATATTCTCGACACAAGGAGCACTTACAAGTGGTGTTAGAGATCCAGAGAGGGCTGTGACGGCCGGGAATCGAACTGAGGTTATTGAGGTTGAGTGATAAGCACCTTAACCATGACGCCAGTGTCTGTCACAGGATGTACCGTACATGTATGACTTACTCACCATAAACCCTGAGAGCAGAAGTCTACATTAGCGGTTCAGATTCTAAGCAGCTCTCATGATGCAGCAATAACGAATATGTGAATGGAAGTAAATGATGAAATACATTGTTGACAGCAACATTCTGTAAACTGAGATCAAAGGATAAAGTCAAGCTGCCTCTTAGAACACCTTCATCACAGCTGACGGAGCTCACATCAGTTGGAGACGGGCTATGTTGCGATTTCAATATCTGAGGATAAGCTTCTTTGAAAGAGAAGTCATTTTGTCCCCTCAGCAGTCAAACCATTATTCTGTCTTCTCTGAAGTATTAAAACAGTTGCAACCACATGTTCCAAAGTCTGACTGAGAATGTGCAGAGAGACGGAGGTTATGAAATGCAACGACGGTCCTGCGGCTGGAATTAAGTCAGGGGCGTCGCTCTGTGCATTGGGCTACCGAGGCGCTGCAGAATTCTTCAAATGATCTCCGATTGTGAGAATAAGATCCAAATTCAGCACTTCGATATTTCACAGGATTTTTAAAATCATGGTTTTTGTTTTGTTTTTCCTAAAAGGAGGACTGGATGTCATGGGCTCAATATGTGACATTTACTGGACAGGTTCTCTATCGCTTCATCAAACAGTGATTTTGTGAACTGACTTGTGTCATGTAAATGAATGCATTAACCCCTCAGTCTCCCTCAGTGTGTGTGTGTGTGTGTGTGTAGCAGTTGTACTTCCTGCAGGTGGAGCAGCGTCCTCTGTTGACATCGGGCCTGACGCTGCGTTTATTGTTGTTTATGTTAGCGATGCTGCTGCTCCTGTTGGTGTTATTGTTGTTGTGACTGATGCTGCTGCAGTTACACAACTGTTGGTTGTTGGCCCACTGCTAACAGAGCAGCTGTCCAAACTGATTTGACCCTCTGACTGCACTTCTGCCCCACGGGACACACTCTCTGTCTCTCTCTGTGTGTGTGTGTGTGTGTGTGTGTTCTTTTGAGGTCTGTATGAGAATGTTAAAATTAGCAGGGAAGGACAAAATGAGGGACTCGGTTTTGTGTTTTAAGGTCAGAGGCTGAATGTTGAGGTGAGACGTGCTGTGATGAAGGTTATCGTGATGATTATGTAACCAGCTGTGTTTAAAATAAACATACATTTTTTTTATAGATGACATTTTTTGAGCTCAAATGTTCCTGATGTTGAGCCCTGAATTCCTTCTCAATGAGACATTTAGTCTTTAGGAAGTTAGCTGAACTACTTTATAGTATCGATCCATAGCTGCAATACTTCACAGTATAATTTGCATTTAATTTTGCACTATGTGCACCTTTTACATGTATACTTGTACAGTCAAAATTATTCCATCACTTTATGTATTTGTATATTTTTTGCCCAGGATTAAAACTTCCTCCCCAAACTCCTGAAATAAATCATAGTTTCATTTTGTGTCGGGAACAAGATGACGTCTTCTTTTATTCCGTCTTGAATTGAATTGTTAATGAGAACAGAAATATGTCGGTACAAACATAGTCTCAGAAGCCAAATGAAAGTCTGAAAGGATTTTATTTGCGTTTTCTTAAACTAGCAGTTTATACGTTTTGACATTTTATCTGTTTTTGTAAATCACTTTGAAGCTACTTGATTTACCTCGTGTGCTCCCCCCCCCTCCACCTCTCTGTTTCAGGCCGGCTCTGCACACGTTCGTATCCGCCGTGACGCCAACGAGCAGCTGGTTCTGGCTCACGTCACCAACCGGCTGCTGCCGCTCGTCTCCACGCTGACCGTCCAGATCTTTAAAGACGACTGGACCAGACCGCTCCTCACCGGGACCCTCTCCTCCTCCTCCTCCGCCTCCTCTGCTCCCCCTCTGGGTCCTGAAGGCTACGCCACCATCTCCTCCTCTTCCTCCTCCTCCGTGCCTCCTCCGCTCTTGACCTCAGGAGGGGAGATGGACCCACTGACTTCCACGCCCTCCAAACCCAGCAGCCCTCCTCCAGAGTTCGCCTTCGACACACCGGGGAGGAATGTGCAGCCGGTGGTCCTCCCCAACCCGGGACAACACGCCCACCGGCCCTACGGAGGCATGGGGCTCCCCTACGGAGCGTCTGCCTACACGGGGGTGCTGAGTCAGGGTCTAGCGCGGCCCGGTGGCGGGTCGGGACTCGGAGCGCAGGGACTTGGACCAGGGTTCGGACCAGGGTTTGGACCGGGTGCGAGCGGGGTGCCTTACAGAACTGCCCTCGGAGGGTCGACGGCGCCGCTCCGGTTCGGAACCAGCAACCCTCTGGCTTCACAGTCGCAGTACAGACAATACCGACCGTGATTGTGCAGCGCTAGAACTTCGCTCCAGACGCTTTCACTCACGATGAAGGTGAAGTTTGTCCACAGCTCAGTTCAGATATTTAAATCTGATGAGATTTATATTCCTGTCCAGGCTGGATGGCAGACGCTACAGCATTTACTCCCAGTGTGACACCAAGATGGTAACTTTAGATTCAAGTCTTGTCGTGTGAGCCGCCCCTGACTTTAGGAGAGAGGTGGCGAGTATGTTGTGGTATTTATTTTGGGGACCAAAAGGATGACTGTGGTTGGATTTGTTATGTTTGAGTCTGTTGTTTTTTTTATTCTGAAACATCCTCAATGGGAGGCTGACGGTTATTTTCTTAACGCTGTTAGGAAACTTTTTGTGGCAACATCGTCAAACATCATTTCTGGTGAAAGGTAATAAAAAGTGTTGAATTAAAACAAAAATCCAGTTTTAAATTTTTACATTTAAGCCATTTAAAGGACGCTAGAATCCAAATGATTGACAGTAAATAACCTCCATGACAGGAGATCAAAGGTCAGAGGTGACGGCACTCTTACCTCCGACCTCCTAGTCTTTTAAGAATGATGATGTTAAAGAGGAGAAAAGAATTGAGGGAGATTTAGAAAACAGGAAGACTTTAATTTAAGGTGTAAAACCTCCAGTTAGTCTTCTAAAGCTTTGAGATGTGTTGAAGTGTAAGTGTTGCCTTAAAGTGTCCTGAGTGTTTCACGGCCACTCGACCAGCATTTAAACATGAAATAGTGTGTTAAAAACAAAAACATGTTCATGTGCTGATTTGCTCATCTACGTTTAAGTTTTTATGCATTTAAGCATTTATTTTCTTCTGCTCTTAACTTCTAACTTCACCATTTTGACTGCAGAGCTGCTGCTGAAGACTCACGCAGAGAAAAACATGAACACAGTTCTGAGCACGTTTAGGGTTTGAATTAAATAATTTATTTTTTATTAAAATTACGTTTTTGTTCTATTATGTTAGAAAACGCACATCACAACTTCCTAAATTGTACGACCAACATCCCCCAACACAAGATTTTTCTTCTTTTTTTATCAATTTTTTTGCATTAAAAATAATTCTTGTGACTCAAAACTGTTGCAGGCGAATCTTCTGTTCAGCGACTGACTGAGCTGTTCCTCAGAGTGTCTGCAGACTGAATGTTGTCTTTAAAACTAATATTACTTCTCTTAATCAAGTGTTCCTGCATGTGGTTAGCAGCAGCTCTGCAGACTACGTTCTCCTCTACAGACTCTTGTTTTGTGTTACTCCTCCAGACACATTCACATCTTTGGATCTCAAGTGGAATTTGGAGGGACGTGAAGAAAAGTTGGATTACAGTGAATCTGTTTTATTACGTCATTCAACACGGAGCCTTTTCAGGGGGAGGACCATTTCACGTGCTCCGCTGGGAGTGTATATTTGACTGGGATGTTTCTTTTTATTTATGTTTTTTTAATATGAACTCGAGCTGGGTGTCAACAGTTATTCCTTGTTATCCGTTTGTTCCAGGTCACAGGTTTCTGGTGCCTTTCTCACATTCAGGGGAAAAACACATTTATTATTTGAATTCAATATAATGCTTTTTCACAACAGTTACGAGTCGGAGAAATGCTCTTTAGATAGATGAATAAATAAAGAACACTCAGCCCTAATAAGACATATTCCATGTATGTTCATTTAAAAAGGACGGATACGGTTATTTATAACTTTAGCTCTTTCTCTCTTCTGCTGAAAGAAACGTAAATCATCTTTAAATCTTCGACATGGCCTGAAGTTACAAAAAACAAAAAAAGGTGCAAATGTACATTTGAAGAGCAACTTAAGTCCTTGAATGTGGTGAAACGTGTGCAGCTGTAACCAAACCCAGCAGTGATGTCACAGAGTCCTGGAGGACACCTGTACATCACATCACGCTCAGAAGTTTAACTATTAGAAATCAGCAAAAACGACACTTTCAGGGACTGTTAAATTGCTCGGGAAGAGGAACTCTGATGCATTTAAGCTCAATGGAGCTTTCAGAGTAGATCTCTCGCTGATGCATTCAGACGCTCCCTCCACATTCTGTACAAACCAGTGTTCATATTTAGGGCCCTTCAGTCGCCCTCTCTGTAATCCATTTGCTTCTCCAGGCGTCACCGATCTACATCGGTGTGTGATGAGTCTCTCTGCTCCTGCAGCATCTCCTTGCTCCCTCAAGGCATCATGGGAAACCTCTTCCCCTCAGCGTAGCCTGACGTGACCCTCCGACCTCACAGCATCTGTTGTAGAGATTAATCTCCCGTCTCTCTTGACAGAGCTGATAAGCAAGTAAGTACATCGACTAATGTTCAGTATAAACATGTTGAATACTGGGAGCTGTAACCGGGAGTGTTATCTCCTGTGAAAAATACCTGCAGATATTTGACATGAGTGCACCTGTGTGTTCCCATACTTAGCACAGAAACAAAGACGACACCTCCAAACATTAACGCTTCCGCTCAGCTGCTGTGTCAAAGATACATCGAGTTCAAAATCTGTGAACGAAGATCGCCCAAATATTACAGCTAAACATCCAAGAACAATACTCGGTACTTCAAACCACAGATTCAACGTGCCACAATGCTTCTTCCCCGCCTTTTACAATAAAATCACTCTCACAGAAATACACAGAAATGACACTGTAAAAGCTAATTGGTTGTTTTTTCACATCAGAACGTCTACTTTTTAGAGGAATTGTTCTACTGAAGTTCCACATACTCTTCTCCATATGAAAGAAAACCTCAGAAAATTATAATAAATTACATTTTATGATGAATTACCCACATGTGTTTTTAAAATCAATGTGTAGCTAGAAATCCTGAGAAAAGAGTGATGTACTATATTCCCCGGAAGTTGTAATTTAAAAATTTTTTAAATGTTCGCCCTCTTTTTGCTCTTTTTTTGGTCTCTACCATCTCCTGAGGGAAATATATGTTTCTTTAGCTGCTTAATGCTCCACTCAGTTCACCGGCTGCTCTCTGACGGTGTCTGCTGAGCGGGCTTGTTACAGCTTTTCCTCTGAAAACTGCGCTGTGAGGATGAACCAGAACAATAAAGTTGTTTCTCGAACAGATAATGTATGAGCTGAACATCACTATAAAGCTCCATAAAGCAGAGATGAGCTGACTATGTGTTGTGTTAACAGAGCGAACCTGAAAGCAGCTTAACCAAAGTGTTAAAGAAGAAGGAATCGTCCCATTGAGCTCATTTTGACGCCTCTTTTGGCAAAGCGCACAATCCCAACAATGTTCTGTCCCTTGTTTTATTTCAGCCACATGCTGCCGTGCTTGCATAATAATGGATGACACACTTTAGCAACTTTGCAGTGTCTGGTCATTATTTTGTCCCCTGCAATCATGTTAGTCTTTTGGCCCCGCAGTCCGCCGGCCTCGCATCCTCATCAGCCCAGAAAGCATTCAAATGAATGGGCGGCGCTGCAGGCCGCCATGTGAGGCTGAGGTGGGGAGACAGCTTTGAGTCCAACGGAGTCGCAACGTGTTAGTAGGCCAATAGACTCCTGACCCCGTTACTGAAGGACCCGCCTGGTCTCCAAAAACTTGTAATAAGCCCAAGTTCCTCGTTTTTTCCGTCCCAGTACTCATTGATCACTGGGTTTGTTTAAAACCTAACGAAGGGAGGAAGATCCGCCGCATGTTGTCACCGAGGGAAGCTCTCTGTTTTCCCAGGAGTTTAGGCGGTTAACAAGCTGGATGTTCACGCGCTTTGTTTCAAAATGTGAGAAAGATGCAGCAACTGTGGAAGTGCCAAACATTACTGGATGCTCGCTAGGAAAGAAAAAACACTTGAACTCCTTCGCTAAGAGATGTTAAAGCTGTGTATCAAATATGTCCAATGCATTTTATTCATAAAACATTTGCAAATATGTTTGCTTGCTAGCAAAGAACTTGAACCAGCCTCAACTTGTTCCAGACCACAAAGCAGCAGCATCATCTGTTAAAATGTGGCCAATCAAACGCATGCTGGTGAACATTCCTGGTCGATTACTCTCTAACCTGAGTTGTTTCTGCTGTTTATCTCGCGATCATTGCCTCAAAGGATGAAATAGCTCCAGCCGCGATAACTTCCCAGAGTTATAAAATCCAGACTTTGAGGATTATCAACTCTTTTGCTGCATGTTGGCAACTCATTTATATATTCAAATGTCGACATACTTTTGGCCAAGACGTCTATTTCTAACCCTTGTTCTAGGGTGGAATGTGCTTTACAGCCTTTAACACACTTTTAGTCTCAATAAATAACTACTATTTGAATTAATCTTTGACGAAACAAGCAAATGTGCATCGCTCATATTTCCCTCACACACACACACACAGCCACCCAACCAGCAGCTTCCCATCATTCATCCTGAAACCTGTTTAAGTGCCTCTTCTGAAGAATTTCATTTCCTCTCCAAAAGAGGATAATCCGTCCTCTGTTTTTGTTCTGTGGCTTTTGGAAGAGATTTTGAACAAACAATCAAAGAAGTACTTTGCCCTCGGAGCTTAGCGTGGCTTCTGCTCCCTGAGCGGTGAATGTGCTCGCCGGCCCTAAGCCTCTAGAAAGGTCCCCCCAGCATTTTCAAGTTCAGAGCCGCGGCGTTTGTATTAGTGTTGACTTCACATGCTTGTTACAAAACAAATGGGGTAGAGCCTTTGTAATCTGTGCTGAAAATCCCTGAAAATGAATGAGATCTGCGCCGCGTCGCGGCTTTCTGGGTCAGTCCGACACAAGCGGTTCACTCTGCTGAGGTCGGGGTTGACTGTGTGTGTGTGTGTGTGTGGTTTTGTTTAGTTTTTTGGTGAATACAATACATTTTGTATTTGCATGTTTTCTTCTTTTGTTAATTCTCTCTCTGAAACCTTTTGGGGCAAGTTTTTCTAAGCAAACGGCAGTCAATAGGCCAGTGAGTTCTAGACGATTACAGGAGCAGTTGTTGGAAATTCAATTAGTTCTCAGGCTCCTTCCAGCAGCTCATACAAATATGTAAATACAGATTAGAATAGAATGAAAATCCTGTAAGGTCAAAAATAATTGAAATCTGAAAGACGGTGTTTAAATCGTAGTAAAATAAAAACATATATATTTATGGATAAATCCTGGGAGGTAAGTAGGTGGAGCCATGTGTAGTAGTATACTTATGGTACCAGTAAGTATAATAACCATATGGCAGTTGTACATGTGTGAAGGGAAAAGTGACATCCAAGCCGGTCTGACTGATGTCTAAATCCCAGCACATTTATTTATTTATTCATCATAGTGCAGACCAACCTTAAATTCACACCAGATGTGATGTGAGGTGACGTGTGGTCTGCTGAAGCTGCTGTTCAGTCACAGAGAGGACAAACCGTCTTCACCGGAAAGAGTGATATCATCTATTGACTGGACAATAATAGTTTTACATTCGGCTCAATGAGGAGTATACAGGAAGGAAACTTCATTTTTATTTATTGATTTATCTGTTATTTCCCCTCCTGCTGCAGCTCTAAATGCCCAAAGTGAAACTTAATCCTGATCCATCCCCACATATAAGCAAAAGTTTGACATTGTGGGAGATCTGCGTATTCTCTTTCTGTCAGACAGTGAATGTTCAGATTGATATACTCTCATGTCTGTCTGTTAAATACAATGCAGCATTCTTATATTTGAGACTGGAAACAGTTCGCCTGTCCCTGTTGATGGTAAATAAACACCTCTAAAGTTCACTGATTAACACATTGTAAGTCTTTCGCATGAAACCCAAAATTATATTTGCATTTTGCAATCTTGAACTTTCAAAAGCAGCTTTGGGGAGTTGATATCAGGACTCCTTTGCCGTGAGTTGTAACACACTTTACATTTGTACAACATCTCAGAAAGATCTAAAGTACGAGTAGCAGAAATACATGCAACCTCTGCCTGGAATAAATATAAATACGCTAAAAATGACACCATCTCTATATTTCATCTGTTTGCGCTGCAGCGTGTTCAAACGCCTCCACCCTGATCTGTATTTTTAATGATCTCCAAATCAAAATCCTGGATGCAGCTCTGGAGTGAGTAGTTTTTTCAAGCAGCACCAGTTGCCTTCCTCTTCCTCTTCCTCCTCCTCCTCCTCCTCTTCCGTCTTCCTCCCTCGCTCTATCTGTTGTGACTCGACCTGTCAGCCGCCTCAAAACAACACATGAGGGCCGGTGGCGAGCAGCGAGCTGCTTCTTCTGAAGAAACGCAGCTTTAATATCAGCGACACCCTTTTTCTTTCTTAATTCAGATCAAATCAGCTCATTGGCAAAACGGACTGACAAAGCATATGCAGGAATTATATACATGCAATGAATACATAAAAAATAGTAATTAAACCAATACTTTAAAAGAGAAATACTCGTAAATGTTGTCATCGGAAAAAGAAAGTTGAATGTGTATTGTATTATTGATTTATTACAATACACATTCTTATGTATGCGGATTACGATTTATTTGTTCCTCATCACATCGGAAACAGTTTCTGCTGCTTTTGGGCTTTGACTGGTGCAACGATCATATCATTTAAAATCAAATATGTCCTAATGCTGAGTGTTTGGAGGTACTGTCAGAAAAAACATTGTTACTTTACTGTTTATTACTTATTTATACTTGCTGCTCTGTTTTTTTTTTAGCATGCCTTGTTTGCACTGTCCACTTTGCTGCTGTGATCCTGTAAATTTCCCCACTGCGGGACAAATAAAGGATTATCTTTTCTTATCTTATCTTATCTTGTTACGTATACAGCTTAGTGTTTGTGTTGCATGTTGTACAAGGAGCGGTTTGCACTTCTTGTGGGAATCACTGAGGCACAACAGGTCTTAAATATGTACAGATAGAAAAGGATTATGTGTGAAAACAGGAAAAGTGCACTCAGTAGAGTGCAGATCTCCTCCAGATGCGTCCGCAGCTACCACTGCTATACTTGTGGATTGAATGAATACAAACCACAATTCTCTAACTATAACTCCCCACACACACGTCAGACGTTGCACGTCTCATAGAACAGATATACTCTCCTTTTAATCTATGCAGCTGTCTGCAAACCCGTCTTGGTTAGTTAGTGCCACTGTTCCAACGATCACCCATGGTTTGGTCAAAATACATCTTTAATTCACAGAGTTAGATATGAAAACAACGATGCAGTCAGTGTGTGTGTGTGTGTGTGTTTACGTTAACTGTTAGCTGATAGCCAAACACACTGCCCAAAACAATGCGATGCACTCAGCTGTGTTATCACTTGCGGCCCCATACAATTTATTTTCAACAATTATGAATCACTGCAACCACGAGAGGTCCTTGAGCATACCGTCATAAATGAGCACAAAACATATTAGGCTGATGGGTCCAGCAGCATGTGAGCCTATAGCCGTGGACAGATGGACAGACACAGATATGCACACACAGACACACACACACTGCCAAATACATTATCTCCTGGCTGAGATCATGATAATAAATGCAGTGTGGTGCTGGTGCAGCAGTGGCAGTGAGGTCACAGTGTAGTGAAGCCGTGGCTGTGCTATTTGGGGCAGAAAACTGAGGGGGCGTGGCCTGTGACATCTCTGGCACCTGGCTCCTCCAATGGTAATCTCGTCAATTATAATGTTTGTGTTTTATTCCACCCTCATCCACAGGAAGCAGTGGCGCTAGCCACAATGAATCACTGTGATAGCCGGCTGTGTGTGTGGGGGTGTTGTGTCACGTTGGCCGTGAACACTGTGTTCAGACGGGCAGGATCACTGCATCTGTTTACAGCGACCTGCAGATTAGATCAGACCTCACACTTCAAATAGAGACTAATCCAACACACACAGACACACACACACACACACTCTGAGTCCTGCGGGAACATTAAAGTCAACGACATAATCCACCGAGTTCAAATGGAAACACTTACAGAGTCAGAGTTGTAATCATGGAGATGGTGTGTGTGTGTGTGCGTTGTTGGTAGGATGTTGGACACACACACACACACTCCCTCTCAGTCCCAGTTTCTATTTTCATTGGTTTACTTGTGTTTCTCGCCCTGGAGACGATTGGTCTCAGGTGGAAAGCAACTAAGTAAATGTATTCAAGTACAATTTTCATATACTTGTATTTACTTGAGTATTTCTATTTCATAAAACAAAATGTTACTTTTTATTGCATGCCATTTGTCTGATAATGTTTGCAGATGACACTACTCTAGTTCTCTCTAATTCAAATTTAAATTCACTGATCATAGCTAATGCTGGTTTAACTGCTACATGGTTCAGATTAAATAAACTGGCTTTGAATACGAACATATCTAATGTTATTACTTTCAGTGGCAAAACAATCATACTCTAAGGATTAACCTAAAATTGAGTCTGTTGAGATGCCTCAAGGGTCATCTACTAAATTCCTGGGAATTATGTTTCAAAAGAGAATTAATTGTTGTATTATTAGTGTCCATGTATTCCTTGTTTGAGGTTTTATGTTATAGTTGTTTTGCTCATAGGGACTTGTAGCATTACTATTGTTTAGGAGTTAATGCAGTTGTATAAACCAAAATCCTCTTAACAAACACAAACCCACGCTTACTGTCGAACCCACATATGCACGTACGCACACACAGACACACACACACACACACACACACACACACATATATCTCCACACAATCACATTTTATTGTTGATAATGTATTGTTATTCTATCTAACATCAAACTCAGGTCCGATATGGTGGTGATGATGATGATGATTGTGGTGGTTGTGATGATGATGATGATGGTGGTTGTGATGATGATGATGATGGTGGTGATGATGGTGGTGATGATGATGATGATGATGATGATGATGATGATGGTGGTGATGATGATTGTGGTGATGGTGGTGATGGTGATGATGATGATGATGATGATGATGATGGTGGTGATGATGATTGTGGTGGTTGTGGTGATGGTGGTGATGGTGGTGATGGTGATGATGATGATGATGATGGGGTGCAGTGTTCCTCAAGCAGCAGCAGGGCGGCGGCGTTGAGCTGCACTTGAACTTGGCCTGTGTTTGATGTTGATGCTGTTTGACGTGTCGCCGCCTCGTTCACCCACAGTCAAACACAGAGTGCTTCACTCCCATTAACAATGCATAGTGTGTGTGTGTGTGTGTGTGTGTGTGTGTGTGTGTGTGTGTGTGTGTGTGTGTGTGTGTGTGTGTGTGTGTGTGTGTGTGTGTGTGTGTGTGTGTGTGTGTGTGCGCGCGCGCGCGCGTGCGCGCGCGCGCGCGTGCGTGCGTATTTAAAACACTTTGGCTATTTGAACTCTGACTCCAGTATTTGACAGTTACTGTTACTTTGTTACTTGTTTATTTTTTGTTTGTTAATTTGTCAATAATATTATGCAAGTAAAACAATTACATTTAACTAAATAACATTATTAATACACAGTTAATAATTTTATTCTTATATTGGGAAATGCTTTGGAAATAAAACAAATGATTATTAAATCCTACTTTCACTGTTACTACCACTATTAGAACATCGGTCTCCCAACAAGAAGACGATGTCGCCTTCTTTTACTATATTTCACGTGCTGAAGGTGTTAAATCAGTGATTAAATTACTCACTGAGTTGTATTTAATATTTGAGTATGATACGTCGCTCTGTTTCAATTTGGGCTGTGATTAACTGCTGGATTGTATTGCAGCATTGCAACATGGGAGAAAAGATAGCACATCTTTTTAATTGTAACTATTTTTATTTTGGTGCGACCCAAACAGAAACGGAAGTAATTAAGTTTGTTGACGCACTGAAGTCAAGTGAAAGTCAATAACTGTTTAAGTTTCCAATGTGATTCTGCCGCAAATGTGTGTGTGTGTGTGTGTGTTTTTGTATTGGCATACATCGCTCCAATTAACAATAGGTGACGTATCGACTGTGGGTGGATGGAAGCACAGATGGGTTTGTTGGATGGTTTAGCAGAAACACTGTAAGGGCAGCAGGGTTAGCTGTGTTTCCATACAACAGCAAACTGCCAGAGGGCTGAGAGGGGGATGGTGTGTGTGTGTGTGTGTGTGTGTGTGTGTGTGTGTGTGTGTGTGTGTGTGTGTGTGTGTGTGTGTGTGTGTGTGTGTGTGTGGGTGTGGGTGTGGATGGAGAGATGAGGTAAACAAAAACCTAGAGGTCAGAGAAGTGAACGTGTGACCTTAATTTTGCTGTTTTTTAAAGGTCGGGCTGCTTGTTTGGGAAAAGTTTGAGGCAAAACGATTAAACGTACAAAACTGATTGTTTGTTGCATAGAATCATCATTGACGTATTCAAATCTAGTTGTTAAAGACTTTAAAGTGTGTTTCCAGATGTTGTGGAGTTCATATGTTTTAAAAGTAACATAAATATCTTCAATGATGTTGTTTGATTCGGCGTCGTTTGAAAAGTATTAAAAAGATCTGGAGGTGGGGAGTTAGAAAAAGGTGAGCTGACCAGAACACCACTGCAAAACTAATTTTCAGTCCAGTTGCATTGTGGGTAATGTAGGCACCAGGAAGAAGAACGTGTGTAATAAGATTTTTGATTCTTTTCAACTGTTCTTCGTGAATAGACGTGCGATGAGTGTGATGATAAGTATTTGTGTAACCATGGAGCGATCTGTGTTGGTGAGAGAGCAGACATCATATAACATTATGTTACTTTTATTGATGATCTAGACACTCTTGTACTTGTCTTTTAGTACAGTTCAAGCTAAAGTACATCGTGGTGAAGCCTTTTAGAATGTTTGCAGGTGCATGAAGTAGGTTTTTTATTTTATTGTATTTCTTCTTTTGGCTCTATTGGAACTGAAAGGGATTCTGCTGAATGAATTGTGTTGACAGTAGGAATCTGTAGGTGAACATCTGTGACTTGAACTGCCATGGGCAGATGTTTTAGAAGAAATGTCCCTCTGAGGATCCGGGTCGGTTTAGATTTGGTCCGGCCTGGTTAACGTCCTGTGTCTGAATTTTCTTGTCCTGCTGAACAATCAAACTCTTAATTAAGTTATCATTATTATTATCATTGTTATCATATTGTTATTATTCATATTAATAGTATTAGTATTATTGGAGATTTAGTCAAAAGTAAAAAGAAAAAAGAAAAAAATCCTTCTGCTTGTAGATCTGTGATTGGTCCAAGAGAGGGAGCCGAGAGAGCGAGATAAAATAAGACGTTTACCCCCAAAGTGCCTCTTTTACCTTCAAGTGCCCCCTTCATTCAAAACTGCTCATAGACACTCAGCCAGCTGCACAGACACCCTTGACTTACCCCATTGCCTGTGCCTGTGTGTGTGCCTGTGTGTGTGTGTGTGTGTGTGTGTGTGTGTGTGTGTGTGTGTGTGTGTGTGTCTGTGTGTGTGTGTGTGTGTGTATTTGTATTTGATGCTCATTTGGAGTGACAGGCAGGTCTCCAGGTCACTCACAGAGGTCTTGGGGCCCCGGTCCGTCCTGGCTGCAAACTTCTCCCTTGCCGGGTTGGTGGCGGCAAGAATGGCGTCCCACTCAGCAACACCTACACACACACACACACACACACACAAAAGTTTAAATAGAAGTACACTTAAATCTTTACTTTGTATTGTCTTATACACACATGAACTAATCTTTCTGTAAAATATTTACTCTAAACTGCAATTATTAGTGTTTTAGCAGTAGTTTGTAGCATATTTAGTACATTTCTTTCATGTAAAGAGATATTACACAATATAGCAAATATTTGCTAATGTATGTATGAAAAGATGAAGTGCAGTAAACTCGTGCGTCATTGTGATGTATGACAACAGACAAAACTCTTGTAAATTGAGTAAAACTAGACTTTAAACTAATTGTACTCCTTTTTTATATAATAAAAAAACAAAAAAACTCAAAATCACAGCAATAACTACTGATAACACATTAAACAGCTGCACTCAAATTAAACATAAAGTCTGATGTTGATATTTCTGAGACTACGAGCTCTATTTTAGTCGATAAAGAAGATGAAAGAATACCATTAGATTAAGTGATTTTATATTTCTCCCCCAAACTTCATTTCCTGGCAAGTTTTAAAACTAGACAATGAGACAAAATGTAACGACATAGAAATTACAGAAATTAAATTAATTAATTAAAGTTAAACTTTTTTCCGTGGCTAATCAAAAGGTTCTCTGGGAGGACAATCCTGAAATTGACTTTTTTAAATCAATAATTTGAAAAAAATAAAATATTGTAAAATGACTTGATCATATCATAATACAATTATTCCTGCTCAGACAGTCATTAAGACATTCCTCTCCATGCTGAAGCACTCAGTCATCCCTGGGCCTCTTTCTTTGTGTGTGTGTGTGTGTGTGTGTGTGTGTGTGTGTGTGTGTGTGTGTGTTAGTGTCAGCAACAGGGCAGTGTGTGTCTGTCGTTGGACTTCCTCGCTGGGTGTCTTCAGTCCGTCGTGGTGGAGCAGCAGCAGCAGCAGCAGCAGCAGCAGCAGCACGCTGGAGGCAATGTGGCCACCGAATCGTCTGATTGACCGAGCTGCACCAGCAGACCCGCCAGCGAGGAGCTTCACTCTGATTGGCCGTCCGACAGGAAACGGAATACAAATCAAGGCCAGAGGATGAAGATGCAGTTTCAACTCTGAGGTAAGACACAAGTTCATCCAAGACAATAGTTCTTAGCGGGTTCCAATCAGTATGCACACTGAAACATGTTTGATACTTGATACTTGTGCTAGTGATACTATTGTCCCATGATGCAATGCACAAGAGTGTGGAGGCGGTACTTACAGTAGGGGAAAAATAAGATGCAACAGTTAGAGAAGAACTTAGAAAACAAACGATAACCATTAAATCTTAAGATACACTGTTTGCTTTTATTTGTCAACTTAAATTGTTTTAAATAGTTTTTTAAAATTGCAGTTTGATCAGTTTTTTGTCCAATGTTGCAAAACTTGCATCATATCCTGTTTGTATAAAATGGTAAAGTGTGTTTCTTGAATGCTATAAAAATGTGCATTTAATATTTACTGTATGAATTTAATTTATACAGCAAGAAAGCTTAATTTATTTAGCACAAAAGATATGACAAAATGTACCTAAAAAAAAAGATCAAATTCAAAAATCAAACAGATTAAACATAAAGAAACACATTAAAGTTACATTAAACGTATTTTTAAGGTTGAGAAACTACAAAGGTTTTGACGAGAAAGGAGAGATGCTTATTGTGTGATGCTGCTGAAACACGACGAGACAACAACATACTGAACACACAAGAGCAATAACACTTAAACATCAGGCATTTTACCAGAAGTACCATACTCTACTACTTAAAGTGACACCAGACTGTAAAACACTCTTACATTGAGAATATCACTTAAAGTTACCGTGAGGAACTTTTACCTGCAGTCTAGATGAAATACTGATGCCTCTATATTACCTTCATACGTAAACTATCAGATCATCAAAACAGATGAAGAGACCCAGAACCAGGACTGAGTGGAGCAGACTGTCAGACCCTGCTGCAGTGAAATGAGAGGTTTTTTAAAGGGACCCTGGTGCTCAGAAACACTACCTCCTGTAGTCCACAGGGACCGCCAGAATCACACAAAAGAGAATATAATCAAGAAAATGTCCTCAAAGATAATACTCCATGCAGTTAAGTACAATACTTCAGATTTGTACTGAAGTACAGTACAGTTATATTCCACCAATGCATTTTACTGTGAGGGATAGTACTACTGTGTGTGTGTGTGTGTGTGTGTGTGTGTGTGTGTGTGTGTGTGTGTGTGTGTGTGTGTGTGTGTGTGTGTGTGTGTGTGTGTGTGTGTGTGTGTGTGTGTGTTAAGTCATCACCTCTCTATGGGAGTTCAGAGATTAACTTCACAATGACCCTCCACGTTCTGATTCTACTGTGTGTGTGTGTGTGTGTGTGTACAGGCACTTGAATACATGCAACAAATGCAACTTTCTTTCATTAGACACTCCCTGTCACCTTGTAGACCCCCCCCCCAAAAAATGTTTTAAGCTGTTTTCAAAAGCTTAAAACGAAAGCAAAACTGAACTTCAGATGTAAAATCGAGTGCCAGTTTAAAAAAAGCATGCAATACCTTTCAAACAGAGGATTAGTAACACATCTTGTCTGATATCAACCAAACCAGTTGACAAAAGGTGACGTTTTCACAGGGATGACATATAGAACAGACGCAGCAGGGCGGCAATTGTCGATAATTTCCGTAATAAATTATTTTACATACTCCAATAACTGAATAACCCAATATATATATACTGTATATATATATATATATATATATATATATATATATATATATATATATATATATATATATATATACTGTATATATATATATATATACATATATTATATATATAACTTTTCATTTTCATCACTATAATGATGGTAACCAACAATATGTGAATCTGGAGGTCTGTGTGCATTCAATCTGTTGGACTGTAGTTGACGTACATTGGAGCAGGCTACGTGAGACTCTGTTCACAACTTATACGTTTTAAAGGGGAAAAAACATTATATATTTTTTAGTATTTACATTTTTGTAACATTTATTTGTGTTAATAAATCACGGCGCTGGTTGTCCTGGGGACAGAGGGGCGACGCCTCAACATGTTCTGTTACTTCTTCGGAGACATTGGGTCACGATGGAGAATTTAATGTGAGTTTGATTTATAAATATGTTGATGATGACTAAAGAAAATGAGTGAGATTAAATTAAAATGATTTTATTATGTTATATATAGAGATTAAATATTTCAATTATTTAAGCAGTTGTAAGTAAAAACACATTTTAAATAATAATGCATACAATAGAGTGTTCTTCAGTTCATAACAATGGCCCATTACACTTTTCCAGACGTGTTCAAGTATTACTCAGTAGTCACAAACTCTTTAAATCACAGAGGCTAAAAACAACATTTATTTAAACATTTCTTTGCAGAAAAAGTTGTAAAGAAAATTCATTTATCAGCATTTGTGCTGATTAAGTTCTTGTTGATTGACTAATAGATGAACTGTTTCATCTCTAGTCGTGTGGGGTGTGTGTGGGGTGTGTGTGTGTGTGTGTGTGTGTGTGTGTGTGTGTGTCATTTTTTATTTATTTTGCACTGATATCTTTTCTTTGGTATTGATTTGACTTGTCTGGGTATCAGTTCATGTTTGTTTATATTGATTCACTGCGATCTTTGTGGACTTCAAAGAAATAGATTCATCTTTCACCCATAAGGAACAAATATATTTGGCAGCAAAGATATGGTGGTTTATGAATCTTTGTTTGCAGGCTGATCTGTGAGTGTGAATAATTCAGTCTGGGATCCATCAGAGGGCAGTAGAGTTCTGGACTCTCTGCTGGTCGGAGGGTTTTTCTCGGGGTCCAAAAAGTGCTCCGCGTCCACGCTGTTAGTTCCTTACAGCGGTGAGACTGTCAGACGTGTTGAGTCCCGTTTGTGGTTTCAAGTGTCGGTCAGACAAATTATATTAAAATCAATAACACGACAAATACATATATTTTAAAAAGTCGACAAAAAACGAAACCGGTAAATGAAAACATGAAATCCACGTTGAGGTCGTTGAGAAAAACAGTTTTCAGTTATAACAAGATTAGAGAAGCTGCTGCCGTCGAATCAACATATTTCTGTGTTTTATTACTTCAGCCTCGACCGGGAGGTGAAAAACAGGAGACGCACACACACACACACACACACACACACACACACACACACACACACACACACACACACACACACACACACACACACCTATAGGTATAAATCTCATTTTCAGAGCCAGTGACCCTGTAGAATTGGATGGTGTTTACGTTCTTGGATTACATGTGTAAGGTCAGGATTAATCTGCACATTTAAACACCCTGCATTTACTTACAGTCCAAAAATCGGTCATACATGATCCCAGAATCCTTTGCTGTGTCCTGCAGTCATTGTTCTTCGGCTGATAGGTGTCACCAGCGGGGTTTCATTTATTTTATTCTCATATTCAGGTCACAGTGGCAGCAGGTCAGTGGTGCACAGTAGTGCTCAGAGTAAGTGCAAATTGTACTTTACTTGTGTATTTACTATTTACGCCACTTTCTATAGTGCTCCACTACATTGCAGAGGGAAATATAAACTATTTGAACAGGTTGTTGTGATTAGAGCTGGTCTGGTTGGAGTTTTGTAAAAGCATGTTAGGATTTGATTGATCCACTAACAATGATAATTTAGGTGCAACTTGTCCCACAACAAAATAACTCTGTGCGCCCACACAGTCAGCTAACATGAGTGTAAACACTTCATGCGGGCTTTTAAATACACAACCGTTTATGAAATAGTTTCATCCCCACATAAACATGCGGTTTACATTTGAACTCATCAGTAATCATAATAATCCACTGATGCTTTATATACAGAGACTCTGGAGAAGAGAAACATCATTGATTATTATTTGTATCTCGATAATTTGTGTGAGAAACACACAACAAATGACCTCTTCAAACATTATAAAAACAATATTAAAAAATCTGTAGGAATCTTAAAAAGCTGATTACAGTGTGATTGCAGGACTTTACTTGTGACAGAGTATTTTAACATTATTTTATTGGTACTTTTACTTACCTAAATAATCCAAAAACTTCTTCCACCACTGAGTAAATGTAGTAATACCACAAAAAAAAAAATACACTGTTACACAGACAAATCTTAGATTTAAAATGTTACTCAAGGAAAAGTACAGAAAAATTAGAATTAAATAATAAAAATGTATCATCGGCTTCTGTCAGTGTTTAAAGATTAAAATGCTGCTTACATTTTATTACGTAATTAAAATAAAATATATAATCTATAAACATATCGAGGTGGAGCAAATGAACCCAGTTTTTATAGTAATATGTACAATATATACTTATATATGTACTGATTATAATCATATGTTTTGTATTTTACGTAACTACACTCATTGCAGATGCCACGATGTAAACACTGGTTTCACACTTTCACACAATTTGGGGCTCGATGTGATCGGAGTAGAAGTTTAAATTAGCAGAGAATGGAAATATATACAAGTACCTCCAAGTTGTACTTTAGTGAAGGTACCTAGTTACCTCTACTCTTGAACTTATAAACCTGTATTGGTGGATTTATCAGTATTTCTCAAGAACAGAAACAAAGAATCAAGAAAATATCTTATAAAATAAACATCTTGGAAACCAGCTGCACAGCTTCTCTGGAAAATAAAAACTGAATTATAACATGAAATGAAGTTTCCACAGAAACATGAGCTTTTGTTTTCTTCCCAAACTTCACTTCCTGAGAACAAATAAGAGGTTTCTTCACTCTTGTGCATCCAGGGGGCGATGTGGGGTTTGTTACACACACTGAAGCATTGTGGGATTTTACATCCACTGTGTTAAAGTCAGGTTGAGCGAACAATACAAATAAACAGATTTTACAACTTCAAAACTATATTACTGAGGCCTTTGAAGAGAAACAGGAACACTTGTTTTTTTGTTTGCTTGAATAAATTTGTCCAAACCATCGACGTAACAGATGCCTTTTTCATAGTAACAAAAGCATATAAATAGAAATTAAAACAAATTTTTAGTTTAGAAAAACCTTCGTGACATAAGACACAGCTTTATCCCAAACATGATGACGCCACAGACCCCGCCCACTCCATTTGATTGACATGTGGTCTCCAGGAAGTAGTGCAGAGCCACAGCTTCCCTCTAAATAAACTGCTTGTGCAGCTTTAATCCTGATACTGACTGACACAGAGGTTTATACACATTCAGCTCCGTGAGCTGATTGGTCAAACCAAGGTTTTAAAGTCTTGTTAAACTAATTATTTCCATTCTAACCAGGACTTTGTGTTTGGTTTTCAGCGCTAATTTTAACACATACTGTAGGCCTATAGCAGCTATTGGCTCAAAGGTTTGTCAGGATATTAATATGTTTTATTATGTTACTTGAAATTTAAAAATGTCTACCACCAGTCATCTGTCCTCTCCTCTGCTCTGCTGTGTAAATATGCCACTTTGGAGAAGATATTTACACACATAGAACGTTGTTCGCTCAAAGATTTACCCACCAAACATAATTTTTACCTCCTAAAAATATTATTATTTTGGCATTTATTATTCAGCAAAAGGTTCACTGTTTGACTGTTAACCGCTGGTGATTACACACTAGATTGTGTATTTTTCTGTACAGCGTTTCTCTTTTTCTTTCTGTTTCTTTTTGCTGTTAGTCATTTCTAAATGTTTGAACACGGCCATTTTACATGTATAAGGAGTCTGAACGCGGCCTTCTTAAACCAAACATTGTCCCGACTCGTTCAAAGAGATTTTTCACCAGTTGTTGGCGATGTTTTGTTCCCTCTGATGCTCTGCAGAACTCTGTCGCTGTATCTTTTATAAACATTACTGCACTAATATCTGATTATAGCAGGAATCAAGGAAAAGCTAAATAATTAATTAATTAACAAAAAAACGGAATTAAAAAATGCATAAACTATTTTCCTGTGACGTCTGTTTATTTAGTTTGTTACAAACTGCGTAAATTAAATCTAAATGTATTATATTTCTTTAAAGCGAAAGAGTTTTAAGTGTCGGTTAATGGAAATATATACAGACTGTCAAAGCTGTGCGTGCATCAAACTAAATTAAATTAAATAAAAGGGTGAAAAGAGCTTTAGTTTAACAGTAACTATATGTAAAATATTTCAAGTAATTACGAAGCTTCGTTGTATTATGCAAAAGAGATTTAACCTCTAAATGGTTGCAGCAAGAGTTTTCTTTAAATATGCACGTAATTGTAATAATTTTATAAAAAATGTAATTTAATACAAAAGAGCAAAATACACAGCTGTTACGAGAATGCCATGAATTATATTTTTCTTATATTTAATTTAAATTAAGAAAAGATTGTCTTTAAAAAAATGCCTTTAAAATATCAGATGTAAAATGTTGAACGAGAGAACAAAATAAAAATAATCTGTTTTCATAGAATATTATTAGTACATTTATTTTGACTCATCCATTTTATTTCATTGATTTGTGTCTGCCAACCTCTCATTTACATATGCACAGTGATTGAAATGTTACAATATTAATTACTTTAAATACATTTTTAGAATCTTATCTTAGATTTCAGAATGACATTCCTCCGACACTAAACACTGATCTGTTAAAGTGCAGCAGTGATCAGTGTGATGGAGTAAACGGTCACAGTGTAAACGTGTGATAAGTTCACAGTACATAATAATGATAATTAATTAGTTAGCCACGCTGTTCACTGTTACTGCTGGTTTTCATTATTTTGACAATAATGTAACCTCAATGGTGTGATTTTAATACCACAGTATTTACTAATGAGTTGAGCAGTAAACACAGTGGACATATTCAGCTGCCGAAACAAAATTTGGCTACTAGGTTGAGAATTTTCTCCTTTTTTTTTAAAGTTTCAGGATGTTTCAAGAACAAAATGAAGAATAATCACAGCACAACAACCAAGAAAACGACATTTGATTGTAGTTACTTACAGTTACTGGTGACATAAATTCACCCGACTGGAAGATTTTCGCGCTTGTTTTATGATTTCTGAGAAACAGACAAAAATCCAGCAGTTATTTTTACCCTTTTTTTAAAATGTTGTTGTTTTGATGCGTCACGAAAACCAGACTGACGGTGATGCTATTGCTGCTGAGAGCAACGCACCGCGTACATCCTTCACTGTGACACACAAATACAGAAGACGTTGATCCTGAACGCACCTCAGAAAAACGCAGTTTCACCCCACGAAGATCTGGAGGAGGAAGAACTTCTTTTACCAATAAAAACTGAATACAAGCAGGCAGCATGGGTATCACCCACCCCCCGCAGTGTTACCATGGCAATAATGCACCGTCTACCACAGGGGCCATTTTGTGTCCTCGACCTCTTCTTGTTTACAGTTTATCTGCTCGTAAAAAGTCAAAACTTTCACAAACTGGAAGCAGCTTCTTGTGGTCACCCCGACCTTTGCTTTCGTCTGTAGGCAAGAGAGCCGACACCTGCTTAAAAACACACCCCAGGAGTTAGTGCGTGTGTGTGTGTGTGTGTGTGTGTGTGTGTGTGTGTGTGTGTGTATGTGTGTATGTCTGTGTGTGTGTGGTTTCACCCCCCCTCTCATCCCGACAGGCTCCTTTTCTTTTTGTTCTTGATTTTTTTAACCCAACTGTTTCCAACAGCTTCCACAGACCCGATGACCTCTCTGCTAATGCTATGGCAGCAGCCATCTTGTTTCATTAGACTGTGGTGAAACTGTGTGTGTGTGTGTATGTGCGCAGATGCTTCGTCTATTGTTTGAGTCAGTTCTGATTTGATTAACAGTCCGTTGGTGGTCAGCGCTTCACTGGTCATTAACGGCTGGTCGGACTGGAAACTCTGGCACTGAGCCATAACTCTATAAATGTGTGTGTGTGTGTGTGTGTGTGTGTGTGTGTGTGTGTGTGTGTGTGTGTGTGTGTGTGTGTGTGTGTGTGTGTGTGTGTGTGTGTGTGTGTGTGTGTGTGTGTGTGTGTGTGTGTGTGTGTGTGTGTGTGTGCGTGCGTGCGTGCGTGCGTGCGTGCGTGCGTGCGTGTGTGTGTGTGTTAGAAACGCTTTGTCATGAAATGTGGTTAAGACGTTCATGTTCTCCAGAGGATGAATCCGTCTCTTTCTGATGATCACATGACTTTTCGACTCCACTGTAAAAAATTAAACATTTAACCGTTACGACACAAAACAATAAACATGTGAGATAACTGAACTGGTGCTAAATAGTTAGTTCAGAGTTGTTTTAATGTAAAACTCGTTGAGTCACAGTGAAGTTGTTCCATATGTCCTCCCCCTAAAACCCAAAATGGTTAATTTTACTTTTCTGTTTCTGTACAGATTGAACAAACAAGATACAACGTGTTCATTAATGAACTTAAGAGGTGTTTAGGTGTTAGCACTTTCCAACCTTTGGAAGGAGCTAGGCTAGCTGTTTCCCCCTGCTTCCAGTCTTTATGCTAAGCTAAGCTAACCACGACCTGACTGTATCTTTGAGACTGATGCCATCTGAACATTTCACCTTTCTGAAAGAAATAAACTGTTATTTCCGTAAATGTTATGAATTAATACAGTCTACTTTTATTATACTGGTAGTAGTAGTAGTAGTAGTAGTGGGAACAATAGTTGTAGTGTTAACAGTAGTATTGGCAGTAGTACTTGTAGATATTTATAGCTGTGTTGTTCAGTCTGTTTGCTTTTGCCCCAGAGGACTCATCTGTTATTTCTTGGCCTACAATTCTTCTTCTGTTTAGATAAGACATGCTGTGTGTCATCACGTCCGCTTGTGTGTGTATGTATGTGTGTGTGTGTATGACTAAGCAAGTGTATATGCACGTACGTCAAGCACGTGTCTATGAATGACTGTATTTGTGCAAATGTGTGTAAATGTGTGCACATAAATGAACAATTGTGTGTGTGTCTCCCTGCCTTGGGCCTGAGGTACTGTAGAGAACATCTGCATGTGTGTGAGTGTGTGACTGTTTTTGTGTGTGTGTGTGTGTGTGTGTGTGTGTGTGTGTGTGTGTGTGTGTGTGTGTGTGTGTGTGTGTGTGTTACAGCTGTCGAAACCTTTTGTCTGCAGTTGTTCCACATTCGTACTCGAGTCTTCAGAATGATTTAAAGACTTTCATTAAAAAAAAGCTGGTCATTGTAGTTCTTAATAATCAAACAATAACAAAGCTATTGCTTTTATTTAATGTAAATATGTCATAATCACAGTTTTAACTGCACTTTTCTCCTGTTTAATGTCAGACCTCATTTCCCCCGAGATCAATAAGGTTTGAGCTTATTTTAGCTGCACGTGGGACAGAGATCAGTACAAACATCATTAGTGGTGATGTAATATGATAAGTATCTCAGTTTGGGGTTAATAATGAGTCTCAGTTCAATCCTATATTTTCCAATCTATAGTATTGATATGCAGCTGTGGGTTTATGATAAATGTGTCGTTATGTTTCCGGTGTCTTTACTGTAACTGGTTAAAGTGGTTTGTGTGTTATGAGACCTGGTCTGTGAAACTGATCTCCTGCTGGCTCGTTACGATTATGAATCATCAGGGCGGAAGTATGAGGAGCTCTGATTGGAAGATGGACATTACTTCACTGTTTCCATACTGTCTTTGTGCCAGTGTACAAGTACTGTGTGTGTCTTCGTACCGTGTGTATCTGCAGTAATACTTCTTACAGAACCGCAGCGTTGCTGTGTGAGTATGATTTTGTACACGTTTCCTTGATGTCTCTGTGTACAATTCATGCATACTGTTTTATTTTCTGTGGGCACATGTACAGTAATAACGCATGTAAATGTGTGTCCCATCTCATTGATTGAGCTCTTCCTGTTCTCTGATTGTCATGGTTTCCAGATGCCTGATTATCAGTGAACGCTCCCCTCTTCCTCCGACGACTCGTCGGGTACCGTAAAACAGAGCCTGTGTTCAATAAATAGACACATGTATCTGAAACATACAGGGTTTGTTTACCAGTTAAACTGTTGTATCACATCCCGTCAGTGGAAACTTGTAGAGTTTCTGTATCTTGATCAACAGGAAGATGTGACGGGTTTTTAGATTTATTATTTGTTCCAAAACAAACAGAGGCCAAACCAGGTAGTGATGGCGACTGCTTCAAATAATGACGCTTGGGCAGTGGCCCGCACCGGACTGTCAACTGACTCCAACGTAAACACATCTGCCTGATTATTAGAAACTCTGAGTCACGTTATGTCCTCACTACATTTACGTTCCAGTCCTACTTATTTAAAACCAAACCATGATTTCTTCTAATTAAAACTCTAACTCAGGGGTTCTGTTGCCCAAACATAGCCGCCACCGTTTCAGAACCACATGAAACAATGTTAACCGTGAACGTTTCTCAACGTTAGCTACACGCAATGCTTCATCGACCAAGAGACTATAAAGAGCAGGATATGACGAGTATGAGATCACACACACCCTTTATCCAATATAAGAATTTAGTTGTCTTTATATGTTGTGAACTTAACAAAACCTGCATAAAGTTAGCGTAGCAGCAGTAGCTCTGGTCCTCTGTTCGGCCACAGTGGTCAATTCGGGTCAATTTCTTTTAAACAGCCTAATATCACGCCTCAAGGAGCTAAACAATCTGCACAGCACACAACACCCATCAGATAAGGAAAAACTCCCCAAAACGAACTCTAACGGGGAAAAAATTAAAGACACATTAGGAAGAGAAACAGAAAAGGGATCCTTCTCCCTGGAAATATGGACATGAGTTGTTGTGTGTACAGAATAATATGTAAAAAGAGGGAAAAGGCAATGAGGATCAGAATTATGGAGAGATTGTAAACATGTACATAAGTGTAGGTCACCTGTGTTTTGGCACTCGGAGCGCAACATCACTGTAGTTACGAAGGTAAAACAAAAGAAAAATAGAATTGTAAGTGCAAAAATATGCTTATGGCGTTATGTGGCCTTCGTAGAAGCTGTATTGATTAGAATATCAGCGTATTTGTTCCGTCGGACACTCGGCTAAAACACCTCCCATGATGGTCACTCGAGGCAGTGTGTGACCATCTTTACGTTTGTATGTGAGAAAACAGAAATAAAATCTGAAATAACGTTTTAATTGAAAGAAATCTTGAACCAAGAGGAACAAAACACCAGAGACAGGACTAAAATAAAGAGAATAGAATATCAAGGAGTTAGCAGTTAGCTCGCCAGTTACAGCACACTCATTATGTCCCCTAGCTGAAACTAATATTTAGCAAAAAGGCACAGATTAATTGAACTACTTTCTCATATATACATCTCAGTATAAAATGGCTCAACAGTGAGAGAAAAGAATGATAGAAACTGGAATTATATCAAAAGATATTTGTCACAAATCGCTCAAGAATTCCCTGTTGAAGTTATTTGTGTTTTAAAAAGTCTGCCATCATTTTGCTTTCATATTCAACAATCATTCTGTTTAATAACCGTATTTCTTGTATCTCCAAAGTGACATTTTTAAATTAGAAAAACTTACTTAATTTATCCCAGCAGCCACGCACATATATCAATATTGAGTTGTGAGAAATGTTTCATATTCCCGGCTTTTAAAGCTTTCCTGAGACAGACAGCTGCACAACCTGATCTGGAGTTACAAGGTTTTCACTGACAGTGATGACACGTATAAACATATGTAAAAATGTTGGCCTTATAGATCATGAGAGGCCTTTAATCTGTTGCGCAGCTCTTTTCCTGTATTACAGCTGATTAGTTGCTGCTTTTGCTTCCTGCTGCACTTTGAAACCGAAGACGATCGTTCTGGAAACACGACTGCAATTACACCCGAGAAACTCACCGGCATTCACCGGGCCGCAGACGCATTAGGATGCATTTCACTGGACGCATTTATAAACCAAGTGCTCGCGGTGCGTTGTTTGAAATTGTTGGAGTATGTTTATTGAAAACAGATTGTAAAATCCCTGTGGGACAGATGGTAATATTGATGCAGTGGGCTGTACGCTACAGGAGCAGAGACTGTAAAATAATACCTCCATCCTGCCAAAATCACCAAACAGCAGCCCAGCATTACCAATAAAACATCAAAGTCTTATGATAAAGAATTGTTTTGTTCTCATGGTCATGAAGTCAATATTTATTGATTTTAAAGGACACAATTTGTCTTTTCATCACAAAACATTAGAAAACATTTGACAGATTCATCAGAGGTTCTATAACATAATAGTTCTGATCTGAGGAATAGAACAAAGTATTAACAAAGCTGATGAGGATTATGAAATATGGTTGAAAGCTCCAGAAAAGTTACTTAATGGACCTTGAGGTGAGATTGTTTTGTCAGTCGCTCCCTCTGAGGTCAGGAATGACCTTTATAACTCAACGTTTAAGATAACGTGGATGAGAAGTCCTTAAAGTGCTCAGAAAAAAAAAAGGAAATAAAAATGTCTACAATTCCGTTACAACTCCATCTGCTGATGATTGCGCAATATGATCGAAAGCTCCAGAATGACTACTAAATGGACCTGAGGTCACATTGTTTTGGAAAGACGGAAAGGAATTGATTATTGTTTTAATAATAATATTTATCTGCTTCTCAAATGTGAG
Source organism: Pholis gunnellus (assembly GCF_910591455.1). Lineage (NCBI taxonomy): Eukaryota > Metazoa > Chordata > Actinopteri > Perciformes > Pholidae > Pholis > Pholis gunnellus. Next base: position 20,088,348 of record NC_136538.1, read on the forward strand.
GGTTTGCTGCTCTTCTCTGTTTTATTACATAAAACTCAATATCTTTGAGTTTTGTTCAAAAAATCTATTAATTTGAGAAAGTCACTGACGTCAAAGGGCTTTTTCCACCATTTTAGACTTCGATCAATTCATCAGAAACAACCACCAGAATAATTCATAGTGACAAAAATCCCTTGGTTGCAGCCCGGATCGAAATGCACACGTTTAAGACAACAAAAATATGTTGAAAACAACGTTGAGATCATGAATAATAATTGGCATTGAGATCATAAAATGTATATCAAATATAGTGACTTATCTTGTCAGGGTGTCGTGTCTGTGTCCGGTGTCATGGCCGTGGCTTGCAGCCGAGAGATATGTGGAGATAATAGTTACTCTGAATTTTGAATTCAGCACCTTTAAATTCTACTTGGTGAACCCGCAGAAACCGTGTCTTTAATAATACCTGACGTTTTGGTCTGCTGCAGCAGACATCTCATACTTAAAGGAACAGCGTTTAGCAAGGGATCTATTGTAAAATATTGAATATTAGTGTGTTTTCTTTAGTTAACAATCACCTGAAAATAGGAATTGTTGTGTTTTTGTTAGCTTAGAATTAGTCAGATATGCATATGGAGCGCGTCCTCTTCGTGGTGCCGGCTGCCATGTTTCTACAGTCGCCCAGAACGGACAAACCAAACATTGGCCTAAATTTGGGCCATTGTGTTTTCACAAAGCTGCACCAAATTACTTTGACCAGGTTCAAATTCTGGGGATTCATTAAATCCTGCGTAGGACCCCAGAGGGCCGGCTCTGCTGCCGTGGCATCTGAACTTCGGCTGAACAACTCAGTCCCGAGGGAATCTACCCGGACCAACAGAGAACAGATTTGGCCTTGAGCACATGTACTGTGTGGCCTCATTGTGTGTACAGAGCGTACTGTGTGTGATCCAGATGTGTGTCTCTGTGGGATTTGCACCCAGGAGGTCGGGCATTATCGTACACCGAGACCCAGAACAACGCGAAAACCACTTTGTATTTCAGGAAACGCAAGGAAACGCATTCAGCTACGGCGACCTTTGAACATTTATTTTTCTTGAATGTGTAAATGTTTGGGTTTTTCAAAAGCATTTGTAGACACAATATCAAATCTTTTATTTCCATCATTAGAATCAGCGGACAGCAGCTGGTAGTGAGGCAACCGCCGCTCTCGTCTGGATTACTGCTGAGCACAGCGGTTGTGAGATAGATCGAATGTCAACTATGTGTACGGTACATGTAGGTCTACAGGGTTAACAGCTTAAAGCCTCTCTGATGTGTTTTCAATCAGATGGAAACTAAAGAGGCAACGGAGAACTGTGGAACAACCGGAGGGCACGACGTTCTCTGCTGGTTTCGAAGACACAATGAGAAAAGATGAGATTAACCTGATTGATCTCGAAGTGAAAGTGGGACGATACAGCAGCGAAGAACAGAAGGTATAGAAGTAAAAAACGATAAGAGAGAATGTTCAGGTTTCTCCTCTGTTATTACAAAATACACAAATATAGCTTAAAACAACTCAAATAAATTGCAAATCAATGTCTCCAGCCTGCAGCTGTTTCACAGTAAAAGCACTTGTTTTGTCAGTAATACATCTTAAAACATTCGAATAACACCTTGAATTTTAATACATTTGTACAAATGCAGTACCCGATTATAAAGTCTATTTTAATTAAAGCTTAGTTCCTAAAAAAAATCCCAATATAGCAGTGTACTGTAGCATTTACAGGTTTTAGTGTCTAAATAAGCAACCTCATTTCTATTATTATTAGAGATTATGTATTCAGTCGTGTGTTTGTGTGCATCTCTGTGTCTGTCTTTCTGTAAACAGCTAACCTTACATACTGCTGGACCCATCAGCCTAATATTTATTGTGCTCATTTATAACTGGGGTTGCAGTGATTTACACTTTTAAAAAATATATTTTATTGGCTGTTTTATGCCATTCAATGTTGACTCCTCACTGCGCTTAATCGGCCGCAAGTGAAGTTGTTGATCAGTTTCGACTCTTATTAACACTATATTTTTTATATTGATTTGCCCCCCATCTACAATTGTATGTATGTATACTATACTCATTTATCAAATATAAAATATCAAACTGAACCGAGTGCTGACCACAACACAGCACGTCGTCTGACGTCGGTAAGAAGAGCTGGTTAGCTCTCAGCAGTCAGTGGGCAGCAGAGTCCTACGATGTGTTTGGCTAACAGAGCTATCAGCAGAGTTCAGCTGCAGAATTCGGACTTGTAGTATTGTTTAGTAGTGCTGTACAGTGAGTGCAAACATAGTTTGACACAAAATATATTAAAAGCATTGTTCAATATTATAAGAATTATGCTTATTTACTTTAGACGCAGTTGTAAACAGATAGCCTGACTCTGTCTAAAGTAAAAAAATACACCTACCAACACCTCTAAAGCTGACTGATTAACACGTTATATCTTGTTTGTCTAAAGAGAAAACAACCAGAAATGTAAAAGTGATTCCCTTGAACTCTCTATGAACTCTTAACATTACAGCTTTAAAATACCTGAAAATATAAGAAACACAAGTTGACACAAGCTTATTGAACATGTAGGTTCATCCTGTTATCCTGCTTTATGCTCTCATCTTATCACTGTCATACACTACATTTCATACTTTATATAAACCAATTTACAGCCTCACAAACTCATCACACAGCTGTATACTGATTGGTAGTTGATGTACAGATGTTCTCTGTGCTGCATGGCAGGGATTTTCATAGTTAATCCAAAAGGAATGAATGCATCACAGTATTATCCTGCAAAATGACTGCAGGTGTGTAAATACTGTAAGTATTTCCAGAGTTCTCAAAGAGTATTTTAACCATCTGGATGAAAGAATATTTTGTCATGTGCAAACATAAAAGAGGTTTAACTTGTTTCTCAAGTTGTATCTATGCAGCAAAAAAATGACAGTATGTCCTTGTTCTTCTTGGACAACACCGAGAGTATTAACACATCATTTAGTTTGAAAATATAATACAAAGCAACATAAATGTAGTAAAATATGAATGATTTTTACAGTTGGTTTGTGTTGTACAGATTGAGCAAGTACAATACAGTATTTCTTTTACAGCTACCTTTTTTATTTGGGTTTGGAAACAACATACTGTGGGAACCTTTTATTATTATTATTCTTTTTATTTCTATTTGTTTATTTGGGCTCAAGTTTGTATTTACAAATACATGTCATAATGTCATATGATGTGACCTCGAGATATAACAGGTAAAATATGTACAAATCCAGATTTTAGAGACTGAAACAAGTTTTAAAAAAAGGGTATTATCCGGTTCATCAAAGTCTAAAACTAAAATCAAAAGACTCTGTAACATCAAGGGGACTCGACACATCAGGCCTTCAATGGCTTCTCTCTGTCTGGTTCTGTTTGGAAGCCCTAAATGCTCTTTTGCGGTTTTCCTGGAAGCGGAGCATCATGTGCGTGTTGTCAGCCGACTTTTGGAGACACTGCGGCAGAAATTCATCTCTTCTTAACAGACCATCACCACAGCCAGAGGTGAAGTCACTTTTATGGAAATGAGGAAGACGAGTGGAAGCAGGACGAAAGCCAAACAGACCCTCTGACTTCAGCTGTGTGTGTGTGTGTGTGTGTGTGTGTGTGTGTGTAGTCACATTAGTTTATTGCTTACCAAAGTATATAATCATTATCAGAGGCTCCATCCAGTTAACTGTCAACAATTTGTTCATTTTAAGACTAAACTAAAAAGCTAAAGGATAAAATATAGTTAAGTGTTTTTATACTAAAGTACTACTTACTTCTACAGTAGTGGTACTACAACACGCAGTACAAGCTTTACAGTGAAAGCAGCGTGACTTTAAAGGCTCTATGAAAGTAACTTTCTTTCCGTTTTCCCATCACTCAACCGAGGGTCGAACCGCAGACAACAACGTGCATTTTCAAAGTATCACGTTTTAATGTTCAACTGAAGTTGTTCTTACGTTGCCAGAAGCAAAACCTGAACCCACATTTTGCAGTATTTGGTTTAGTTAGTGTTTGTGGTTGGAACTTCTGACAAACAGCACATGCAACATGTTGATGTCTCATTTCAGAAAGAAATTAACATTTGGGTAACTTCCTGTCAACAACAGGGGTGAACGCACAGCTTGTCCTGGAGAGAGGGCCCATTGATTCCACTGACAGAGCCGGAGGAAGGCCAGTATAGAGGTTTGACCAGGCGTGACCGCCGCCCCGCCCTCCACCAACCCCCGACAGAGAGATCATGATCGCTGGACGACAAGGCTTTCAGCTCAAAGGTCAGATTAAACCAACAGATTTGTCTTCTGAAATTCACTTGAACACAGACTATAGAGTGAGACAGAGCAAACATCTTCATGTCACATTACTGTTTGAGTGAAGTATACATTCCTTATGAATAAATCCTCTTCTGCTGTCTTTATTCTTCTTCTGTAAGTTGTAGTGGTTCTTTATAGGAGCGTATTTGTTCATTCCTAGAAATATCTTAATATCCTAATGAGTCTTTTAAAGGCTCAAGGACAAACGTCACAGCTCTCTGCTAGCTGTGTATCTCCTCTTCAGTCTTTCATGTCTTCACTGAACCACAGGGGTCCCTAATCCAGGAAGAGTTAACCTCCTCTGATCAGACAGACAAACAGACACCAATTAGGGAAAGGAAGGGAAAGGGAGATGGAGGTAGAGAGGAAAAGGAAAGAAGGCTGACAGAGGGGAGAATACAGGAGGCAAAGGTCAAACTTAATGCAACGTAATGCTAAGGACCAAAATAAAAAAGGGCGGGTAGAGGCAGTCAAATCAAGAGAGAGACAGACAAAGAGAGGAGTAAAAAAAACAAGCTGCAGAGGTCAAGCTAAGCGCCTCGTAACGCGGAGTGACTAATCTAAAATGGGAAACGGCTGAGGTGAGAAAGTGTTGGCGAGAGGCCAGATAGACCATTAGCAAAGTTAGTCCGGTCAGCGTAGCGTAACGACGATACGCTTTTATAAAAAACTTCCATCTCGCATTTCACTCCTCTAACAATCCTGCTTTTAACCTTTGGTACAGCGCATTTCCAGTTCAGGGAGGCTGAAAAAACGACAACAGACAGGAGAAAGAATTTGTGAGGGTACCTGGGCCTCCAGCAAAGACATGAAAGATAAACCAAAAAACTAAAGTGTTCACTGACACAGTAATATATTATTTAGTTGTTGATGTGATGACTGACTGGGTGTTATAAACAAGGGATTAAGCAGAGTTAAAGAACTAAAAACATCAAACAATCAAATCAATGCTAACTCAGTTCTCCACGTACAATGACCAGAGTCCAGGAGTGATTTAAAATGTGTGTTTAACAGAAGGATTCACTTCTACACCAACACTCTCCGTCATGTAATAATCATCTACAAAATATGTAGCCCTCCCGCAATGATGAATTAGTTTTATTCCCAAACTAAATACATGTCATTTGTATGTTTTTGAACACAGCGGATTGTGGGCTGACAAATATGGCGGACGTTGTTTATGTGATGTAGGGGGTGAGGGGGTCCAGACTCCCTCCCAGCTTCCTTAGAACAACAGTGGTCTTTGATGAGAGCGGCTGAATAGCAGCCGGCCTGCACGCTGACACCCGGGTCCGAGGAACGAAAGACCAGCCGGGATTATTGTCAAAGCCGACGACCTGTTTGTTTAACCTCCTCACCCGACCCTTAAAGAGAGGTCAAGGTGTTCTTCTTGTTCTTCTCCTCCGTCTCCTGTCCTGCTGTTTTCTCCCGCTCTCCTCCAGTCACATAAAGCCCTCCTCCTCCTGCTTCCCACGCTGCGTCGTTACCTCGATTACATCACGCGGCATCAAGCACGCCAGGGATTTGGGCTGGTCGGGTTTTTCATTGCCAGATGTATGGTCGACTATACGTGTGTGTGAGTGTGTGTGTGTGTGTGTGTAATCCTAATCTCCAATTTCTCAGTCGGGGTTTAAACAGCGATTCTCACTAAAGATAGACATGTAGTTTAATGATTGTTGTATTTCTTGTGTTTTCACGTCGGCAGTAAGCTGTAGTAGCCCACTACTGTGTGCTGAGTACTAGCCAAGGCTAAAAATGTTACTCTTTTAGGAGTGCTCAAGTTACTTTTATATGTTTTAATTTTGAAGTAAGTTATTATTATACATATTCTATCCTATTATTCATGTTTAGATGTCTTTGACTCATTGACACTAGAAGATTTTTAATGTCAATGAGGCTTTCCTGTTTAAACAAAGGCTGTCTGTCCACAGTAACTCATCTCCAGTCATTGCCATCCCAACATTTTTTTGTACATTCATGTCACACGATTATTTTAAAATATATTTAACAGTATAGTGTAACATTTAGGGGAAATTTTTTTTTCTTTTTTTTGCATTCTCTCTGAGAGTGTGATGATCAGATGGAAATCAGTCTCATGTGTGTTCAGTGGAGAGCTTGAGCCAGGAAATGGTTAGCCTAGCTTAGCATTAAGAATGGAAGCAGGGGGAAACTGCTAGCATGGCTCTGTCCAAAAAACACATGTCCAACACATCTGAACAGCACAGGTTTTGGTCTCTGTGCATCACTGTGAAAACAAGACTTTAGGAAGCTGCACATGGTCACTGCACCAACTGTTGCTCAGTAAGAAATATGTTGACCTGCTGGATAATACTTGTTGGGAACAAAAGGCTTTTATTAGAGCTTTGTAGTCTCCACTGCTGGTGCGTGTGAAACTGATATCTTTGCTAACTCTGTCACATACACTGTAATAACGGATGGTTCACGTTTGTTGTACCCGCTCGTCATGAGCCCTGCGTTTGCCGTGCTGTGCTAGCGCAACTGAATTTGGTCAAATGCGGCCCTTAATGTTGGTCCACAGGATTATGCTGAGCAGTAAAGCCTGCTGATATCTGACAGCATTATCCCTCAGGAGTGCCTAACATTAGTGACCTGTAAGCCTGTGTGTTGGACTGCGGCTGCTCTGCAGGTTAATGAGAATTAAACAGACGCTACGCTACGCTGCCGTAGCAAAAATAAGTACTTCCCAGGGTTGTATAATGATCACGTGGTAAAGGTTAGGGGACGATCTAACTGATTGATGATTTCGATTTATTTTTTAAACGCTGACGGTCAGTTTGAAACAGGAAACAAACAGCAATCTCTTGTGTTTAAGATTTGTCTCTATAACAACGTCCCCTGACTTCCTTCTATGTTCTGCCGTCGTAACTTATACAGCCTTGAGAGGGCGCTGTCCATTTAATACAAACCTGTCGTTTCCAACAGTTTTGGGCTTGTGGGAAATCTTTTTTTTTTTTAAAAGGCTTTTAAAAACCAGGCGGCAACCTCCGGTTCTGAAGAGTGAAGCGAATGCACAAGTGTCTTAAACTTGTATTCTCTCTAATGGCCATCAGGGGGCGACTCCTCTGGTTGCAAAATCAAGTCTGATTGTCTAGAAGTCTATGAGAAAATGACCCTACACTCCTGACTTGATTTATTACCTCAATAAACATTAGTTTATGGTCTTAATCGCTAGTTTTAGGTCTTCTTTAATACAACATGATGTTCATTTAGTAAATTACGGCCCCATTTAGAGTAAACTATAGGTCATAAAGCAGGGCATGCTTTAGGGCGGGGCGACCTTGTGATTGACAGGCTACCAAAGCTGTATAAGGCGTCTCTGTGTTACTCCTCCACAGTTCAAATATGGCCACTTTATTTCACTTGTTGGAAAAAGCCAAGATGCTGACGGCCAAAACGTCGAACTTTAAGCTTCTAATTGGTAGTTTTATAGTCTTTGCTTAAAAGTGAAATATTAAATGTACAAATGGAGTGAAGCACTAGAAAGTATCTCAGTACATTTACTCAATTACTCTACTTAAGATAAATTCTGAGGTACTTGTACTTTATAAGTATTTCCATTTTTTGCTATACTTTTTTCTTCTTGTACTTTTTACTGTACTACGTATATCTAGGTACTTTACAGATTTTGCCTAGCTGTGTACAAAAAGAGCTTCACCAGCTGCGATAATCAGTAATTATATTCCAGTAACACAATATATATTATTCTGAAATTAGCCACTCTGCATAATGGGTAATTCTGGTTCTCTGGTATATTTAGATGCTGATACTTTCCTACTTTTATTTAATTTGAATTGCAGAACTTGAAACAGTGTATTTCTACACCTTAGTACTGTTACTTGTACTCAAATAAAATATCTGAGCACTTCTCCCACAACTAGTAATTTTCATTATTACAAATGTCAATGGAGCAGAACCTTGAAGCTACTTCTCACAGTACTATTATGCTATAAAGTTTCTTTCTTTGGCATTGAATTACTTTATTGACTCAATCTAATTCCCTGTAAAATGTCAACACTGTTTTAGAAAAGTGCTATTTAGTATATTATTACTACTGCTACTATCACTATTTACTTGCCAGATGCATTTTAGACTGCTGCCCCAGTTTTCTGTGTATCTTAAGTCTTTGTTGGTTTGTCATACATCTTTAAATCATTCTTCTTTCCTAAGCTGGAGCTGTGTTGTGGTTAGTCGGCCTATATCTGCTGTAGAGATTATTACTGAGCATCTATCCCTCAGCAGTGCCCAACATTAGTGACCTGTAAGCCTTTGTGTTGGCACCAAGGTCTGCGGATAGCAAACACACAATGCCGTAGTTCTCGGTAAAGATATTATACTGAGGGATCTGCTGTTTCCATGACACCAGACGGCTCAGGTGTGCCCAGGTGAAGTCATATCTCTTTAATCAACTCTACTGTTAGTGCTTGTGTCTCTCCAAATTAGGACCACAATTCCCATCAGCCCCATTGCTTTCTGGCCCTCCTCCCTGAAGAGGATAAACATCAGACATCTTTTTTTTCCACTGGGTTTTCACTCCCTCCATCATCTGCCCTCTGCTTTAAAATCTCAAGCTGTGTCCCAATTCCTCAATTCTGACAGTGTTTAAAATATTTAGTCAAGTTGCGCTCGAAAAAACGCAGCATGCAGCCGCAACAATCCCCAGATTTTGGCAGTGGTGGGACGTCAGGGCCGGCTAAGCCTTCTCTGCTCGCCTAAACAGAATCACAGAGTTATAGCTATTTTATAATTGAATAATTTTTCACAAATACGCTACATGTGTTATTATTTTTCAACAAAACTACTTGGTTAAGTTAAGGAAAACATCGTGGTTTTGGGTTACTTGAGTAATCAGGTCACGTGACAAATAAGTCCACCTTATCTTCTGGTTTGTCCTGGGTGAAAGTCATAGACTGAATATGTAGAAGTGGACGTAGTCACAATGACGTGACCCATTGGTTTGAGGACTGCTGTTGTGAAGCCTCGAGTTTGGCATTTTAGCTGTTGCCATCTTGTTTTTTTGCAACCAGAAGTGACATGAGAGGGTGGAGCTAAGTACAACCAAAAACTGTACGAGATATTTTCAGTGGACCAAGATGTTACGATTAACTTTCATGAACTGAAAACACACTGTGAAAGGGTTAAAGTTGTAAGACAAAAACACAGACAACTCCGTGGTAGTGACCTGTCAATCACAAGGTAGCCACGCCCCTAAATCATACCCTGCTTTATGGTCTCTTTTACTCTAAGTGGACCATCATTTACTAAATGAACATCATGCTGTGTTTAAGAAGACTTGAAACTAGATATTGAGACCATAAACTCATGTTTACAATGTCTACTGAGGTAATAAATCGAGTGAGAAGTAGAGTCATTTTCTCATAGACTTCTATACAATCAAACTTTTATTTACAACCAGAGAAGTCGCCCTCTGATGGCCCTGATGGAAAGAATGCAAGTTTAGAACACTTCTTCATATTCTTCACTTTTCAGAGTCGGGGGCTGCAGCTGCAGCCATCTTTGTCGTTCCTTATACTACCTCACTTGTCCTGGCTCATGATTACGTATACATACAAATTATACCGCATTATTTTCGTAGGTATAAGTACAAACAGTGTTTGCGAACAGCCTGGGTACTGTTATGCTCCAACCATAGTGCTTGTTGGACGGTTGAACAGTATTTGTAAATTTGTGTAACTCACAAACCCAATCACACTTCACGCTGTGATTGGTCAGCTGTGCAGAGGCGAGACAGGAGCCAGGGTTTCAATTTATTTTTTCAGTCTTACTGCAACGCCATGAATGTCTTCAGGGAAAGATTGACCGAAAGTGTGCTCCTTTATCCCCACATTTATACTATCATCACATCTCTGTGGCTGCAGGAAATATAAAGCTTTTTCATGCTCAAATGTGATCTTTTCTTCCTTTCTTCTTCATCACCAAACATCAGAGTTGGACCTCACTGATGCTCTTGTGGCTGAATGGGGGCGAATCCCTGCAGCAAGGTTCAACATCTGGTGGAAGCCAGACGAAGTGGAGGCTTTTAGCAGCATATGAATGACCAACATGGCAGAAAGACTACATACCTTTGGCCATGGAGTGAAGATACTTCTGCACAAAGAGAAGCACGTCACATTTCACAGTGCACTGTTTTGTTTTGCTGGTAGCTTGCATTTCAGATTACCGCTCAGCAGTAATTCGGAATCCTCTTTGATAACAGGTTGTTTCACGCAGTTGCTCTTTAAAGTGTCAGTCTCAGACTGTAGAGTGCAGCCCGAGGCGTCTTCTCAGATTACACTGAGCTGAGGAGAAGAAATCAGACGCGAGTTAACGGCCGCCGGTCACTTGGTCTTTCTGTCTAATTATCTTCTTCTCATTTTCAACAGCATTTCACAGCTTGGGCATGTAGCTGATGCTGTTTTAATACACAGTGACACTGAAATAAGCTTCAGAGACGTGATTGCCAACAGTAAAAGCAGCCAAGAGCCTCCTACAAAATAAAAGTCACGTGTGAAAACACATTTAAGTGCTTTTTGGACACATGTTGAGTTTTTCACCCTGTGGTTTTTCCTCTGCCATCACTGATGCTAATATTTGTTTCACTTTTGAATATTAAGGGTACATAATGGTTTTATTGCATTGTTTTACCCTCTATATTAACACAAGGAAAAGTATTGTAAGAACACAACATTACTTATTTAAAATATCCTTGATGAATATGCACTCACCATTTTTAATGAGACCATCTCTGTTGTTTGTGTTACATCATATGAAGTATATTATACTACTTCATACTTGACTTTAATTCATTCATTCAAGTGTTCTTTTTTACCTCAGTATTACTACTTATTGATTGCTTATGTGACAGCTGTCATTACTAGTTACTTAAAAAATGAATATTTTACGAATAAAACATGAGAATCTAAAATATGATGCTTTGCTATCGACTTTAAACTACCCAGCAGTATGTAAAGTAGTTGAATAATTAATAATAACCAGTAAATAAAGTAAAATATGATTTTTACATTAATAGTATTTCCACTTTTGATACTTTAAGTTCATTTTACTAAAGTATCATTTTAATACAGGACTTTTACTTGTAACAGAGTATTTTTATGGTGAGGTACTTTTATTGAGTAAAGGATCTGAATACTTCTTCTAATGTACTTTTTTACGTTGTATACTTATTTTTCCCAAAACTTCTATTTCAATCATTTAACTTTTATCTCATCAACACTGACCAACACTGTAAATATAGATATTATGTAAATCGTATATTTTTACTTAATAAATAATAATAATATACATTCTGACAGTATTATGTTTCGGAAGTGACGTTTTCTTTTGCCTGAAGTAACATTATGAAGATGATTTTATTTATTGTAAAGTAATCAGTTAAAGCTGGCAGTCTTTTTCAGTTTAAATGACTCTTTTTGTCTTTATTTCTGCAGTGTGGACATATAACAAGCAATGAATAGTCTCTGTATGGAAAATACATATAATATTAAGAATGACAAGTCAGCTGTAGGAGACACCTTTTATTTAAAACAACATTAACGTTGATTGATAAAAGTGTAAAAATATCACTTTGAGACTTTTATGTGTTGGGTGAGTACCTGCAGGTAATCATGAGATGTGGTATAATCCCCATGATGTCCGTGTTGTGCTGCTGTTGTCGATCGTATAAAAAGTCCTGTGTTTTTATTTATAATATTAAAACGGTTCAGTTTGATTATCCTCTCCAGCTTTTATCTGGAGGAGAATAATAACTTGTATTTGTTGGTGAAATAATTGTTTTAAACGGACCAGAATCCGCTTCGTTCTTGTTTTCTGCTGCGTTTTATTTAAACTTGACATCGTGTTTAGTCCAGAGTCCATTCATAAGCATTAATGTATCAGTTTACAGCTGATTTGTGTTTCTCTCAGACACCAACGTTTTATTTTGCACTCTTAGAATATTTCATCAGAGTTTACAAATCAAATGAAATCTGTTTAATTTCTACTGAATAATAAACCACTACCCGTTCACTTAACGTCAGACGGACTTTATAAAGGTATTTCCGGTGCGTTTTTATCTGATTCTCTCCGATACAACGTGAATCTGACAGAAGTTGAATCCGCTTCTATTGAAATCAAATAAATATATAGGCTAAACCAAACTTTGTGTCTGTGTTTGATCCCGGCTCTAATTGTCTGTTTGTGTGCTTCAGTTATTTAATATTTAAATCTAGAATTGACTGCTAATATAATGTGCTAACGTTAATTTCGGACACTGTAAAAAGAACACAATTCATGAACGTCACCGTGCTGATCCTCACCGGTTCATATCGAGCATATTTGTACGTATTTTTATTTTAACTTTTAAAATTAGAGACGAAACATGACAACGAATTTATTTTACTCCAGAAGAAACAGAGGCTCCCTGGTGAAGATCACAACGGAAATATTGAAAAAAGTAACACGTTGGCCCAATAGAGTTAAATTAATGGTAGAAATAAAACAAATGTAATGATAAAATAAAAACAGAAAAAGTAAAATACAAAAAGAGTAAAGCTGCTGCACAAACATGCCAAAGATAAATACAAACGTCCCGCGAAACTCTGCAGTGCTGCTGCCGCGAGACAACTCGTTGGTATAAACTTAATGGAGATATTAAGGAGCTGCAGGACAAAAGTGAATGAAAAACAAAAGATTAATAAAAGTGACCTTATGTTAAGTTATCTTTTTGCAGTTTGTTGCTTTTCAAAGACATTAATGAATTAAAAGTGAGATAAAAACTATTTTTATATTAATGGCAGAAAAATACAAAGAAATCATTTTGTTCCCAACACATTCAGTATAATTAGTTTATATATTATTTATAACTCTTACATTCATTAATGTGTTAAATAGTTGAAGTATTAGAGAATAATAATAATAATAACATCTAGATGAAAAAGGTCATGATGTCTTACAATTATCTAATGAGTTGAGATTGTATTTAATGATGAAAATATATTGCAACAGTATGTTTATTATAATTATATCTTGTAGTACAGCAGTACAAATGTACCAAAGTTTACTAAAATAAACAAAAAAATAAAAACGATGTAAATACACACTATTATTATTATTATTATTATTATTATTATTATTATTATTATAATTAGTAGTAGTAGTTGTTTTAATCTCACTTATTCTACCAAAGTAATGATAATAATAATTTCTGGATTACATGTTTACACTCAGGCCTACTCAACAAATAGGTAATAAAAAACAATGGTTGTATCACTAAAGGACCATTGTAGTGTTTTTTCAGGTCTTGGCCTTTTAACTATAATGTAAATACTACATTTTCTAATGCAGGCTGGTAGTTTAATATTTCATAATGTGTGTTTGTTGTTGTTGGTTTTCCAGGCTGTCATTGGGTTCAATTCATTTCAGTATGAACATCCGTCAGGTGAACATTAACTCTGCATTAACTTTAGTCTGTGTGACATTCATGCTGCATGCTGAAGCAGATTGATTTGAAAACTCTGCATCACATGACAACTCACAAATAAACATTTTCTTTAAATGAATACAGACTCTGAACCATAACATATGTTTCAGCAGTTTGATAATTGTTTTTTTTTAGATTATACCGAAATAAATGGAAACCAACGGCTGTCTGGAGACAAAATACACATTTCTAAAACACAGATGCACATATTAAAAGCACGCATTAAAACGCGGGCTGGTGAAGGAATCAAGTTTAACAACACAAAACAACAACCTCAAGTGAAGATGAAGGATTAATAAAAGGGATTTCGTTTCTATTTTGACATGAAAAAGGTTTTTTTCCTCATGTGACAAGAAGTACTTAACCCGTATTAACAGTAGTGGTACTGTTTATCTACACCTAAAAAAACATCAGGTTCATCAGAAGTTCAGCAGCTTCACCAGCTCCTGTACAAACATTTACAGTAGATGTGATTTTGTTTACCACTACATCTGAGCTCCAGCCGTGACCTTTCACCTCTCTGACAGTGACTCCTGAATAGGCCGAGTGGATGTTCTTTCAGTTTGAAACACCTCGCTGCTGCATTATTAACCACGAGCTGAGCGGGTCAGCTGATCCCAGCTGCTGTGGAGGCCTGCTGCTCAAGTCGATTCTGTGATTAGTGGTCACGCGATGGGCCTCGAAAATACGCAGAAGAAGAAGAAGAAGAGGAGGAGGAAGAAGATGAGTGCATGGAGGGATCTGCTGGTTTACGGCCTCCCCATTGGCTCACAGGCTGGTTCCCAGCATGTTTTTATTGGCTGGTGCCGGTTCCCATGAGTACTGGAGGGAGGTAGGGGAGGTCAGACAGGCCTCGCCCTGTTGAAACTCAGCAGCTTTGATGTTTATCATGGCATGACCTCCTGCTGGAGCTCTCCACCTCCTTTTCCTCCTCTCTTCCTCTTCCTCTGTTATTCCTGCACCACTTCTTCTGCATCTTCACCATGCTCCATTTAATTCATCCTTTCCGCCTCATTCACTTAAAGTCCAGCATTTCCTTTCTCAACGTAATGGGCAAAAAATAGATAATGCAATTCTCTACAATATAATCTTGAGGAGTCAGGGTTGAGTATGTCCCTGGTTTCAGAAGTAACTAGAAAGGTGACCTCAGTAAAGTGCAGATCTCCTGCAGGTGTATCTGCAAAGACTATGTGATCGAATGAATACAACCCATGATTGGCTAACCCCCCCCTCACAAAGCAGCCTGTCCACGCTGCAGCGAAGAGGTACAGCAGTGTGTGTACTGGTAGCTATGTTAGCGGTTAGCCAAACTCACTGCAAACTGTTGTCCCCTCACTGTGGGCGCAGAGTAGCGGACTCAGCTTTGTCATCACTAGCAGCTCCAACAGAGCAGGAGCCAGTTAGAGTAGTGAGGTATGAGCTTAAAACCAGTGGCAAATGGTATTTTGAGAACATTTGAGTCACCGCAACCGCAAGAGGTCCTGGAGCATGCAGCCATAACTGGCCACCCAAAATATTACGCAGTTTACTGGAGCAGAATGCGAGATAAGCTGTGGACAGACACAGAGGTGCACACTCACTCACTCACTCACTCACTCACTCACTCACTCACTTGAAGCAGGCACACAGGAGACCGATCACACGGTCATCGTGGTGGAGATAAAAAAAACATTTATTTTTATCATTATCTATGTTGGTGACTCACAGTTGGAGCTCTTCTACAATCTGAATGGATACAAAACTCTCCTGGTTGAAACATTTGGGGAGAAAAAGATAAACCTTGTTCGAGAATATCGGGTTCTTTGATAAAAAAAAAACACTTTTGGGGAGAAGCTACGACTCCCAGGGTGCATTTTGGCAAATAACCATGGCGACTTGTTTTGTTCACAACGAAATGTTTTCGGAATTCGCTGCAGAGGCTCATGGGTATTGTTGTGTTTAAACCTTTATGATCATTACTTTATTATTATTATTGTAGCCATTACTATTATTATGCAGTACTTCCAGAACCTTGCTGTCACCTCTTCTTCCTCCTTCCTACTCCTGTCTAATCTTTTCTCCTCCACCTCCTCATCTTCCATTGTCACCTCCTCTTCCTCCTCTGTTCTTTACTCTGTTTTCCTCTCAGCTTCTCCTCCTCCTCTGCCATCTCTCATGAAGCTCCTACTCCTCTTCATCCCCCTCCTCCAACTCCTCGCTGTCTTCATCTCTTCCATAGCCATCGCCCACCTCCCGCTGCTGCTGCCTCTGTTTGTCGTCGTCGTCCTCCACCATCCTCCACCTTCTCTTCCTCATCTACTAACGTTTCTACTCTTTTCGTCTCCTGAATCCCCTGCTGCTTGTTGTCCTGAAAAATCAATTAACTGTTTTGTCTTTATGAACTCGGTAGAAAATGGTAAAAAAAGCTAAAAAATGCTAATTATAATTTCAAAAGCCCAGCATGACGTCTTCAAATGTTTTTCCAACCAACAGTCTGAAACCCAAAGATGCATTTCAGCAGCAAAAAGCAGCAAATCTTCTCGCTGGAATCTGGAACCAGAGAACGCTTTTGCTCAAACAACGACTTCAAAAGTTTCACTTCTAAAGGAATCAACAAAACAACAAACCTATCAGCTGAATTTAATCCCAGCAAAACTGATATTTATTTGTTATTTAATGTTGGTAGAGATGTCTTGAGCCATCACTTACACAAGAACTGTGTTGATAACCTGCTGCCTCCTCTTCTTCCTCCTCCTCCTTCTCCTCCTCATCCTCCTCCTGCTGTCACTTTGCCATTTTCTTCCAGGAAGCAGCTCTGCCTTTCAGCCTGCTTGTCTGTTTCTCCAACATGCAACAACATTCGTCAGAGCGGCGCCCACGCCGTTGAGAGGACGATAAGTCGAAATTCGGTCGCTGTGTCTCATGTTTTCACAACCTCACTGTGATTAAACTCTGACCGAAATGCACAAACTAAACTTGGACAAACCTGATTATTTTTAGGCTAATTGACCAGATTGAAACCGGTCTGTGCACGCCGGCTGTTTAGTGGGCCTTTACTCGGATGTCTCCTGGTTTGTTTGTCTAACTCTTTGGCAGTTTGTCTGCCAGCCTGCCTGCCTGTTTAAATTTCACAGTCTTTTCCCACCAGTCCGTTCAGCTCACACACCTGTCTGTCTCTCTGTCTGTTTGACTGACTGGCCGTCTGTCTGACTTGATATTTTCTTCCCGTTTCTGTCTCTTTCCTCTTCCCCGTCTGTCTGTCTGAGCTGTGCCGGCCTGTCCGGCCTGTCTGTCCGTCTCACGACGAGCAGTTTAAATCCGGTCTCACCTTCCCTCCTGAACTCTTCCTGCCTCTTTATATGTTTACTAGAAAGTCTGCAAAACTTTTTTTTGCCCAATCTTTTCTCAGTTTTCCTGTTAATCCTCAGCCAACTGAGTCTCAGGAATATTTTAAAGCTTCTAGAGTCGACATTCTGGGGTTTATTCCTCTGAAATTGTCTTTATTTGTCTGTTTTTGCTGCAACATGACTGAAACTCCAGCACAGGAATCTCCTGCGCCTATTGTCCGGCTGAGCCTCTGACCTTTAACCTCCAGCTGGTAAAGCTGGAGACCTCGAGGTCGAAGCTTTTTGTGCTTTCACGCTGGCTGCAGGTCGCTTTAGAGGAGAGTGTCCCTGGCGGAAGCACAGATTAAACCAGAACAAAAAGATCAAATTGAAAGTGGTTTCAAAGCAAGAAAAGCGCTCATTCTTCGGCTATCCCGTTAAATTAGCGGTTGCGTCAAGACAGCGGCGACCTAACGGAGGAGGATAAATCGTTTCCTTCCTCTCTTAAATAAAGTCAATTAGTGGAGGACCAGCTATAATCAGAGCTGGTCGGGGGACATCCATCACTTTACACCCCCGAATTCAAACCCCCGCCACCTTCGACCACAGCAGCTAAACTCCACGGCCAAACAGTCAGAAGGAGAAAGTGGGTTCAAAATGGCTGACGTCTCAGGAGCATTTCAGTTGCAGGGAAGGACTGACTGCGCCTTCACCCTACATCCGGAGAACGTGCAACGATTTCAACGAAACGCCTCTCAGAGCAGATGGTTGTAGGGTAGAAGAGGAGGAAGAAAGGAAGGAAAATAGAAAGAACATACAACACACGCAGCAGAAATGAAAGCATGCATACATAATAGAGCGTGACGCCACGAGGTGAGGATGAAGAGTGGGAGTTGGGATGTCCCCCATTCCTCCCCTCTATATTTTCTTGTTTCATGTGTAGAAAATGGAGGAGGAGTGAAGGCCGGCCTTCTGACAGAGGTGAAAGCGAGGGGAGGTTAGAGAGGAGGGAGCAGGGGCGGAGTCGGTGGAGAAACGGGCGCCTCGGCGGGCCACTCAGAAGCCGCCGCGTTACGAAAGAAAAAACACAAAACCCTGGTGGAAGATTGAGATAATTCTAATTAGAAGTGACTCTGCGTGCCAGTGATCCATGCAGACTATTAGTGTTGTCACGAAACACTGCGGATGCTACTGGGCATGCTCAGTAAGTCGGGCGGCCCCCGCATCGTTGGGCTGTTTGGCGAATGGAAGGTCACGTCGCCTGGGTGTGCAGCAGCGAGCGTTCCCTCAGCACGCTCCGGGTTGCCTGGATTCTGCACGCGATCTTCACTTGGGGGCGGGGTGGGAGCAACCGCCAGGCGGGTCACGGCTCTTATTTTTTTTGCTTTCCTGCGTTGTTTGTTTGAAAATACTGCGGCATAGTTTTGCTGCATTTTCAAGCTGATGCCCTTAAAACAGGCCACGGAAGGTTCGAGGCCAAAAGCCAATCGACTCGCTGCTCGATTGTGTTCGCCGGAGTTGAATTTCAAAAATGGAAGGCCTGAATACAAAAGCGGGCGTGTCACATTGTCGCCGCTTAAACATCAACAGAACAAAACTGATGTGTCAAAACTGCTCCAGTTTGACGCAAACACGCTTTTAACCTTTTCGCTTATAGAAAGACAACCTTTTGATTTTACACCTCAGAAGCCCTTTAACCTTTTCACATTAGCATTAAGGTGGAACAAACAGGGAATGAGCAACTTTAAGTGGCGACGCAACTGAATGGGACCAAAGGGAAGTCTGAAATGTTAAAGATTAAAGGTTTTGATAACTTACCGCTTGACCATAATCTTCCAAATTAAGGGAGATTTAAATCAAGAGATTTTAGAGACCGTGAAAGGGTGTTTGCAAACATTACGGGATCATTGAGGAAATTTTAAGCGTTTGATAACAATTTTGCCACTTAAAAATATGATTTTATCATTATATTATTGTCTTTGTGTTACATGTTTTTTTTCTTATAACAGATTTTTTTTTAACCAAACTATTAAAATAATACAACTTGTAAGATAATATCTGTTTCTACTTGATGTAAAGACCTAAATATTATATTTATTGGAAGGTCAGAGTCATTGAAATATAAGAATAAGCAGCAATAAGTTATTTAGAGACGTTCTTCACAGGGTTAAAGTGTGTGTGTGTGTGTGTGTGTGTGTGTGTGTGTGTGTGTGTGTGTGTGTGTGTGTGTGTGTGTGTGTGTGTGTGTGTGTGTGAGATGGAGGGGGTTGGTGTTGCTCTACATTCCTCCTGTTTGTTTTTTCTTTGAACATTTGTATACGTTATAAGTCCATTCAACATCCATATTTCATAAAAAGATTCTTTAAATTCAAAGGTTAACCATCATTTTAATTCTGAATATTTATAGACATTTATAAAATGCTTATGGTTAACATCATTTAGCTTAATGGATGAATTGACTGTACATATATTTACACATTTATTTATTCAGCACAGTCCCATTAGATTGTCATACTTTGCATACATATTTTCTGTCAGATCATAAAATGCATTTTTATTATTTCCCATGAAGTGTTTTAAACTTAAGACAGAAACACAACTAGGAGCTGCAGCAGCAAAATACCTTTTATTCATTATTCATATTTTGGGGCCAAAACACAATCATTTCATCATCTCAAATACAATAACTCGTTATGGAGTTTGAAAATATGAATTAGTTTTGTCTTAATAATCCTGTCACTGCCACAGATCATAACAGACAATTAAATTATTTAGTAAAATAGAAGGAATTATGACTGTAAAATGTATTTATTTTCATTTTTAGATCTTTTTGATTTGTGGCCTTTTTAAAAATGAACACAAACGTGCATTGAGTAATTCAGAAAGTGTGTGATTAAATGTTCAAATGTGTATTTTAGAGAAAAACATATTACTGAACTGTATTATAATGATTTATTTAACTTATGAATTACTACTTATTATAATAATTACTTAAAGAATACACATTTACTTTCCTATTAAGGTCTGTTTAGCGTCTGCAGTATTATGTGAAGCACCAGGCTCCGCCCACTGAAGCAGCAAAAAAACAAACACATAAACAAACATAATTCATATGAATTCTCGTTACAGGAGGAAAAGGTTGAAACTAGCATTTGAGGGGATTTTAGGGATTTTTGGAGTTTGTGTATTTTCATTTTCATTCAGCATTTCTCAAAGTGAACAAAAGTTGTCAGAATTTCTTCCCAAAAACTCTGAATATTTAAACTATCAAATGAAATCTGCACAAACTACAGAGACATTCTTTGTTAACTTGTCTCACTTGTACAAGGCGGGAAGATAATTTTCAATTAATAAAAAAAGAACAGAATGTAAGACTTGCTGCCGGATTAATTGACTTTATTATAATTCGCATATTTGGTGTCAGAACCGTGAAGACTTTTTCTCCCGCTAACTGTTTTCTTTTATTCTCAGAGGATCCGTTATTTTCTGAAACAAGTGAAGCTGTTTTGAGCCCCAGCGAGGCTGTTTACTCCACTCACATAAAGATAATAACTAAAACATTTAAAACAAGCCTTTGTGCTTCTGAAACAAGTTGAATTATCTGAGTTTGAAACAGACTTGATGCTAAATAAAACATTTTGTTTGGTTAGTTTTTTTCTGTTGAGATGAAGATACAGAGCTACAACAAGGAAGCGCACACAGTGGAAGTGTTTTCTTACCGGTGATCCTGCCTCGTGTCCTCTTGGCTCGTCGCCTGCTCTCCTCTGGAGTTTCACATCTTTAAAACGCAGCACATACATCCGGGCTGTTTACAGCTCTGCAGACGTCAATCATAAACAAGATTACACGATGTGACACAAGCTGCCAACGTCTGTCTGTCCGAGTGTTAATGATGATGAGCTCAACCTGAAGTGGGTTTGCGGTCCTGCGGCCTGTTGTGGTTGTTTACAGTTTATACACACAGAGTTCAGTATTTTAACATCACTTTCATTCTGAAATAATATCTGATAATAAACCTTCACGCTTGTATTTCATGATTGCAAAGTGCAATAAATGTCTTCAACGTAACTTCTATCCATCTCTAAGCAAAAAAGTTTTCCCGCAGTTTTCTGGTGCCTGATGCGCAGCTGTTCAGCTGTTCAGTCGCTCCCACTTTGGGGATTTGTCTTGTTTTTGCTCAAATTGAGGGATTATTTTTTACCCTCTCAGGTGGAAATCTCATGTGAACCGTCAGGGTTATAAAACCCTCAAGAAAACCTGTTGTATCGTTTTATAAAATACATCACTGAGACTCAAACAATTATTTACAAAAAGATCTCAAACTTACTTCATGTGATGTCAATAAACTGTAAACTGCAGATTTTTAAAGATATTTTCGGTGTCATTTATCTGATATCCAGCGTACTGTTTCCTCTCTGTTGTTACTCATCAGGCCGCCTGCGGCTTGTTACCATCCGGGAACGCAGTTTGAAGTTGATTGTAGAAAGCTGACATTAGATGATGCTGATATTAGGTGATGGGAGACTTTATTTATCTCAGAAGGAAAATCTAATGATGCAACAACACAAAAATGAAGACTTTCGCCTGTGAAAATTATCGAATGTTCCAAGATCAGACATTCAAAACTGTGTAAATAAACCAAAAGAAGTCTGCTAAAGGGCTTTTCACCGCCATGTTATTTATTCTTATTTGAAGAAGCAGGGAGCCGTGTGACTGATTGAAGCTGCAACGTCGACGGTCAAAACTCCTTTTCAGAAGATTTCAAAAATAGTCCAAATTCAACATATTGTGATAAAATACAGATTGTTCCCTTTGTGGTCACTGCAGTGAAAAAATCAGCAGCGACGGGAAGGTGATGAATCTTATTTTCCGTGAAGCTTGAACAGAAAATCCTGTATAAAAAGAAAAGAAAATGTGCCAGACGTTCAGGAGTGTGAACACACAGTCAGAGAAGCACAGAGTCTGTCTGCTCTGTGTCACATGTTCTTTATTTACACGAACAAACTATGTCTGTATGTATGTAAACATTTCTGTTAAAGTGCCGGTTCAACTGCCGTCCTTGCCGATAAATTCTCAACTGATCAAGGGACAGATTAAGAAATATAAACGTTGGTGCAATAACATGATGAAAACATCTATATCCAGTATAATGTAACCATAATATAATCATATTTTAAGTAATGTAAGTAAATAACTAAAATTAACAATGAAAAATACTCCTTTAGGAGTAACAATTCTGCATTCAAAATTGTATTAAAGTAAAAGTGTACAGAAGCTTTAGCATCAAAATGTACTTCAGGTATCAAAGTGCTCATTATGCTCCGTTGTGTTATAATCTATTTATCACTGAAATACTATTAATGATTCATTAAAGAGTACATGAGCAGCAGTGTGTTTTACATATATAGTTTAATCCATAACAATGTATTTTATGTAAATCTGGATCTCATGGGAGCAAATGACTTGGATATGAATGAAGTGCAGTAGAGAGTGTTAATCTGTAATATAGTGGAGTAGAAGTACAAAGTCTCACAACAGGGAAATACTCAAGTAAAGTACCTCAAAATTATACTTCAGTGCAGTACTTCAATACAAGTACCAGAAGCTACATATCACCACTGGTTACAGGACTCAAATAAGTCGTTTTACACACATGCAGAGCAGCATTAAGCTTTAACACATAAATAAAGTAACATGTTAGCAACCAAAAATATTCATCTTCATAAAACAGGACAGGCGAGTAGCAGCACGTTAGCAAAATGATAGAAATAATAATAATGATAATATAATATTTTGTGCACCATGATTGTTCAGACTTTCAGAAGCCAGACGGTGTATTAAGATTTGTCGGTATTTATTTATTTAAATCTTTATTTAATCAAACTGATTTTTAACTGATCGTTAGAGTGCTCTGTGATGTGGTGCTAATAACGGTTTGAAGGACAAACAACAGAAGTAGACATTGTGGTTATCGGTGTTAAAATATCGGAAAAATATCAACAGCAAGGTGTTTGTTTCTTGTCTGGATCCGAGTTGTAGTTTGATGCTGTGAACTAAACAGTAAAGTTATCGGCAGGATGGACTCACTTATTGCCTAATAAGTGACTAAAAATAGTTTTTTTAAGTTTCAAGCCAACAAATGTAGAATGAACAGCTGCTGCTTTTGTTTTCTTGTATTTGATGAGAGAATTACAAACATGCTCAAATCAAAACTTTTGTTCAGAGAAACTGAAACAAGATAATTAAACATGTCTCATACAGATTTCAATGTATTCAAGTCTGATAGTTTAATGGTAGTGTTAAATGTTAATCAGTATTTAGTATTATAAGGAATGGCACTTTGCAGCAGTTTTGTCTCATTTTGGAAAGAAAACTTCAAGAGTTTTAATGAAGCTCTGAGGGTTTTGTTAGTTTGTCCCCTGATGACGGTGGGTGACGGAGACTCTGTCGGTCGGAGCGCCGGGCTGTGCAGGCCGGGATTAGCCGAGTGGAAGTCGGTGCTAATGACCAGGGAAGGACTTTGTTTAGCAGCGCGGGGGTCAGCGGGCCCGAGCAGTCGCGCTTAAAACTTCAGCTCTGCAGCAGATTAGATGCCACTTAACACAGAGGATAAAAGGCCGGCGACCAGAATAACCCTCAACACCGACGCACACCTCCAAAAAAACTGCGTCTTACTCCTTTACTCCTAAACATGCTGCAGGCACGATGAACATCAATACTGTTGATGGAGCACCGACTGATGCTCAGTTTCTGCTCAGATTTGTGAGCTCGTTTGCTTTTTCTTTGATCCGATTGTTACAATTTTAGGCCGCATTTTATTTGGACAAAGTTCTGGTACAACTGCTTGTGTTTCAAACATTTAAAAACGTTGTCGTCCTTTGTTAAATGAAGAAGTTTGTAGAAAACTCAATCTAGGAAATAAAGAAGTGTTTTGATACTGGTACCGTACTCAAGTATTGTATTGGCATTAGTATTGAAGAATTTCAAGCAATGCCTGCATGCATTATAACTTTTACAATGAAATATCCAATATGTTCTCACTTATCTCTGCTGATGCATGCTCTGGCAGTGAAGAGCGCCAACGATCCACAATACTTCTATGTTGTTTCTAATTCTTTACTATCATGTAGCTGCACTACAAGAGGAGAGAACATCACAGCTATGTTATGTCTGCCTTTATGCTGTGGCGTTAACACTCGTGTGATGCATTTATTCCTCGTGTGTACAAAACACAAGTCTGACTGGTCGTGTGACCATCAAAGTAGAGTGAGATGAAGGACAAAGGAGGGCTGGTCAGTCATGTGGAGGAGCTGGAAACTTGATCAAGAGGCAAATCCTTTAAAAAGGAGTGTCTGAAGTTATAGGTCCTGGTTCGTTTGCATTGTTCAACTGGCCCCCAAACACAGACGGGCGTCTCTGTGAAACCCAAACCCATGTGGTGTGTCTTACTGGCTTCAGGAGAGAAAAAGGGGGCGGCCCTGATCTGTAAAAAAAATATTCATCTTGCATCTTTGGGTTTGCTCGCTTCATGTTTAGATGTTGGCGTGTCATGAATATCAAAGTGTGTCTTCTCTGTCGGCCGAGCTGTGGGGTGAATAAAAGGGAAGCTGAGCGTGACAGGAACCAAACACCAAAGAAGAGACATCTTGCTTTTTACATTTTTCATTAGACACAACGCAGTCGGGCTCCGTCGTCACGTCCTCTGGAGACGCTCCAACCGCCACCAGCCTCCAATATTGATCATTACTAACAGACAACATGATGTCTCTAAAGCCGTGGAGTGAAATAATGTGACCTGGATCTAGTTGGCAGGGGACAGATGTGTTAACTCAAAGTGTTGTTTTTATACTATATTTCCAATCTGAAAGCAGAGACTGCACCGTGAGGAACGTGTTGACAACTACAGGTGCCCAGAGGGGCCACTTTATGTGCCTGACTACAAAAAAACGGATGAAAATATTCCTCCAAAGTGGAAAAATAACGGAACGGTGTTTATTCTGCATCGATTTCACACAATGTGATGCTTGTTTGAAGAGAAGTGTAGAGAGTGAGAAACAAAGCTCCTATCAGCAGGATCCAACGTGATGAAATGTCACTTTGAGGAAATGGGTACAAAAAAAATGTTGAGTGGTAAGTTGAAAAATGACAAATAGAATTTCTTTGTATTTGAATCATTGATTTCTGAATTAAAAACAAAGTTTATCTCCTCTCTTAGATGAACCACATACACTTGGGAGAATATTAAGACTACTTAGAATGTGTGACAGAAATGAGCACAAACTCTCTTTTATCATAAATCCATTCCTAGTTTTATTACATTTCCTATTTAAATTATTCCCATTTTTATTACCACAAAACAGAAGTAACATGTTGTATTAACTGTATTTCGTTTTGTTGTTAAAGGAGCTAAATTCAATATTCAGAGCATATCTATTGCCTCCAAACGGCTCTCAGCATAGCGACGGCTAGCAGATGACAATGCTAAGTGTGCTAACGGGGCTTACGGTGCAGACAACGGCAACAGTGCTGACAGAGCTAACAGTCTTCTGGAACAACAGGGTTATCAGCTAACCACCATGTGAGCGCAGTTCAGAGCGCGTTGGCCACATGCACACAACACGCACTGAAAGGCACTTTGTGAAATGTAAATGTAAATCAACTTTTATTGTCAGACATGTACACAGCATTGCACATTTAACCCATGCTAGTATTCGGAGCAGTGGGCAGCTAATCTACAGCGCCCGAGCAGCAGTTTGGGGGTCCAGTGCGGAGGGGGAACTGGCACCTCTCCAGCTACCGGTCCACGTTCTGTACTTGGACTGAGCTACTGCCGCCCAGAGAAAGCACAGGAAAGCTCGGATTACAACACACACACAGAGGGAGAGTGACTCTGTTCTCTGCTCAGCTAGACATTACTCATAACGCTCTTGATATCGTGGAGAATCAGAGTCCTCTTCAGGTTTATCTATCGCTCACACACAAACACATATAACTCAATTGAGTGTTGTTGAGCTCAAGCGCAGCTCTTATAGGGGACTATGTCATGCATTTGATGTGTGCGTCAGTCCTGAAGGCCTTTCTGGCTCACTGAGGCGTGAACGTCCGAGTGTCGAGGAAGCATCAGAGACCATGTCTGCAGGCACATGTTTTGATCTCTGAAATCATCCCTATCAAACAGATTACGGGCGGAAATACCTGACGTGATGGCAGACAAAAGAGAATCGAGTATTGAGAGAGGACACACGGTGTGTGTACAGTCTGGGGCTCTGATGTATGGGGGCTGAACTCCGGTGATGTTTTTGTTCTGAGGAGCTCAATGGACAGAGAACAGCACCAACAACTACTGGTATTATTACGGTTATCACAATGTTCTATATAGTGTCGCATGAAGACCGAACTTTTAAGTTCAGGGCCCTTCTCGAAAACGTCTGTGTCAAGCTAGTGACGATTCCCTCCGACCAATCAGGGATCTGCAGTGTTTCAACTCCAACTTCTAGTATCGGTTCAGCTCCCGTGTAACCTTGACCGAATTGGTACCAGCCACAACTATTGCTAATTGAAACAAGAGAATTACAGATCTAATGTGTAATCGGCTGAACTGCCTGGTGGAAGTTTGATTCCCAGAAGTGCTTATGAACCTTTTGAAGACATATTTCTTCGAAGCAAGTAAACAGAAAGGTGATAGGGTCATTTTTTAAAACAAAAACAGATTGCAGAATATGACATGTTTAATATTAGTATAGTACATAAACAGCTGGTGCAGCTAATTCTTCAGTCCGTGCCATTAAACCATTGCTGAGGAAGAACAGGACACAATGAGATGAGGTCATTAAAAGAGCTCCAGTCAAAGCTCAAAAGATGGAGGAATGTGTGAAAAACATGATTTGTTTCATGTATGAATGTGAGGAAGCGGTTACAGTCTCAGAAGACATGTGCTCTGAACCCGCGCTGAGATGCTTTTCTTTGCATTTTTAAACATAAATGACATGTTTACAGTACATTTTCTATCACATTCACGAAAAATTGAAGCATGTGAGTGCAGATTTAATCCGAGTTATTTCCTCCGACATTAATGTTCAGAATGTTAAATACTGCTCCTTTAACATCCGCAGCTCTGGTCTGCATGTTCATAGTTTGTCCGTAAGAAGCTGCTTTGTTGCCTCCTCTGGTCTAATTCAGTGGGATTGTGGATGAATTCAGTTCATAACATCTTCTCAGGTGCAACAGTGTGTGGCTCATGAGATGTTTGAGACTTTGCATTCAAACTAAGATCAAAGATTTGTCTTTCGTGTTGAGTATTGCTAAGCGTATTTATTCATTGTATTTAGTTATTTAAAAAATGCGACAAAAGTTTAAAAACTACAGAAAAATAATAAATTAAATTAACAACAAACAAATGGCAAACTTTTCATATAAAATGTCATAAACTATGTAGATGCTTTTTCTGCCTGTGCACTCATTGCTCGTCTCCGGAGTCTTCCACAAGCTGCTTGACAGCTGTGAGTACTGACAGTAGCCATGTTTGTTGTTTACATTCATAATGATTATTTTGGGGGCCTGCTAGTCTCTCAAGATCACCAACCTGAGCTTTAACTTCCCTGAGGCAGACGTTCTGTTGACTGAGGAGTTATTCCACACATGTCATTACTCAGTTCACCCTGTCGTCATTTATATTTTGACTTTTGCTTCTTTAACACTAATGGTCTGTATGAATATAGCAGTACTTTTGGTATATTAGAGCCATGGGGGTTGTAAATGCCTTTCTACAGATGTAATCATCTGTATGAGGGCTGTTTGTCTGTCAGATCGGCTCTGGTTACAGCAGCATGTTCACTTAATCACACACTTTCAACACTGCTGAACTAAACCACTGCATACATAAATCATCATATAATAATATCTAGACTGTGATTCTCTGATGAGGAGTTTCTGTAGTGAAGATAATCTGAAGCGGAGTACAAATAGAAATACTCAAGTTGAGTGCAAGTACCTCAAACATAACCCTAAACATAACTTAAGTACAGTAAAGGTACTGTAATAATGTCTGATGTGACATTTTTTCCTCATCATACTTGTAATACTACGACAACAACAATACTGTTTCTTTATTTCCATGTCTTTTATGTGGATCCCCAACTGGAGAGGAAGCTGACCTTTTACCTGGACCTGTTTAGTATAATACTAATTAGTATATACATACTGAGGCTAACAGCTGTTAGCTGTTAGCCTCAGTATGCATGGTATCATGTATGGAGGCATCTAATCCATATTAAGGCATAAAGAAGGAGAATGAAGCTCTCTGATGTGTGTGCTTGCTGAGGGAAAGATTCATACATATTTATATATTTGTATTTATAAATAAGATGATGTGTTAAATTTGCTGTCTTAATGACTTAATCCAGCAGCTATTATTTTATTAAGTTGTGACTCAGCAAAGATGCAATTTATCATAAAATCTCACATTCTGGCCACAATTTCATTTGATGAATATCAGTTAACAAGTAACAAACTCCACCTGCCAGCATCTCTGAAGCTCAGTAATAAACATGTTATGTTTAATAAATACAAAGACGCGGATGAATGATCATTTCGTGGTTTGACAGAGGAGTTATTTGCCGTGCTTCTTCATGACTGAGAGCAGTGATGTCCTGAAGTCTAAACTGGACAAACTAGACTCAAAGTGTTGATCAGTTAGCTCCAGAGGAGCTGGTAGCTCGATTTAGTTACATTTGGACAGAGCCAGGCTGTTTCCCCTCGTTTCCAGTCCTTATGCTAAGCTAAGCTAGGTGGGTATATGATTTAACATTCACCGTACAGACTGAGTTCACTGAAATATCTGACAGCACCTCAACCACCTGCTGTTTGATTAGCTGATAGAGATTTGACAGAAACTTTAGGGTAATATCGGCAACATTACAGCCAAGTTTTTGTGCAGTCTGGGATTTAAACATTAAGACATTTATAGTGTAAAACGGAAGTAAAATTCAGCTCCAGCACAGCAGTCAGTTAAAGTCAATCAGCTTTGTGACGTCTACATCCTGTCCAGTCCTCAGCTGGTCCGTCCTGGAGGAGTTTAACAGGAGTTGTGTGTGTGTGTGCGTGTGTATACAGTATGTGTGTGTGTGTGTGTGTGTGTGTGTGTGTGTGTGTGTGTGTGTGTGTGTGTGTGTGTGTGTGTGTGCGGGCTGTTGACAGAGTGTAAAACTATGTTCCTGCAGGGGACAGGGACGGTCCAAACGTTCAATCACCATCACTTATCAGTCCTGTAGGGCTCAACATGTCGTCACTGTCAAAGAACCCCACACGACAGTCTGCTGATTCACATGTCCAGCTTTCTACAGCTTTTAAACAATTCTCTCTGATATGTTTCTGCACTGGTACAATAACTCAGTACATTGCCTCAAGTACTGTACTACGAATTTGAGGTACTTTCAGTTTACTTGAGTACCTTCATTTTATGCTACTTTCTACTTCTAGTCCACTATCTCAGAGAGAAATGTTTCCTCTATTTATTTGACCGCTTCAGTTACTTTGCAGATTCAATTATGAATACAAAATATCATCAACTAATACATTATAATGCATTGTCACAGGTTAAGCTATCCATCAGTATATAAATATGCATAAGTACTTTGGGGAACATCTTTTTGGGAAACAAATTAAATCATGTTAAAAGAAAATAACATGTATACATATATTAAACTTATTTTGATGCAAATACTTTCGTTCTTTTACTTATGTAAGATTTTTAATAGAGTATTTCTACACTGTGGCTTTTATTTAAGTACTTCTTCCACCACTGTGTTTTTGTGATGTGTGATATGTTGCACTGTATATAGTTTTTACACAGCCCAGTAGTTGCCCGTAGAAATAACATTTATTTTTGATTATTCTGCACTTTTATGATTTATGTCAACGTTCACTGCCAACGCAGGAAGTATAGCGTGTCCTTCACACAAAGCAATCGTGTGGTTGGCTGTGTAGCATGTTTGATCAAAATGTGTTGATTACAGACATCAACGTGTAATATCCATCTGTTTTTGTAACTTTAATTTCTGCAGAATAGACAAAAAAAAATAACAAATGGTCAACAACCAATAATGGCTAACTATATTTTTAAACTGTTTATATTCACCATAGCGGTACCTTTCAGTGTTCTCAGGAATAGCGCTGAAATTATCAGGCGACAGAATCGACAGGCCATCGTCAGAAAATTAATTAACCATAATATTCATAAGTAACTTGTTGTTTAAGTCCTTCATCAAGACAAAATGTCAAAAATCCACTGGTTCCAGGTACTCATATGAGTATTTTTATATCATTGTAAAGTCAATATATTTTGGCCTGCTGGTCTGACAAAACAAAACATTTAAAGATGTTGCTTTGGGCTCATAAGTATTTGTAGAAGGCTATCAGTTAGATTTCCCAAAAGATTTGTTAATGTTACCTATTGACTATTAATATGGTTCTGCAGATGAAGAGATGGAGGATCAAGCACCACAAAGATAGCATGAAGTACCATAAAGCACTATAACGGTGCCATAAAAACACCATAGTGATGCCATAAAGCAACATTATGATGTTCTGAATGTCGGCACCAGACGGACCAATCATGAGCCGCCTCTGGTCTTTACTGTAAAGATATTAAGTAAGGCTCGATTTTTTTGGAAGAGTGAACCCCAAGTTTGAGTTTTACTGGTTTGGTTCCAGTCTGTGGTGGGTGTGACATCATGCAGGCACACAATTATGTCACTACGCCCCCTCCCCCTCCTCTTAGCCCCGCCCCTCTGGGCCGTCCCAGCTGCCAAAGCAAGCTAGTGGACTGAATGGCTTCGCTGACCTAAATTCTCCCAGAGCGACTCCTCTTAAAGCTGCAGAGACGCAGACTGAGTGAGACACAGACTCAGACACAGACTGAGACACTGAGACAGATCTAGACTGAGACAGAGAGACAGACAGGCAGACAAGCAGAGACACAGACTGAGACACTGAGACAGATCTAGACTGAGACAGAGAGACAGACAGGCAGACAAGCAAAGACACAGACTGAGACACTGAGACAGATCTAGACTGAGACACTGAGACAGATCTAGACTGAGATACTGAGACAGACAGGTAGACAAGCAGAGACACAGACTGAGACAGAGACAGACAGGCAGACAAGCAGAGACACAGACTGAGACAGAGACAGACAGGCAGACAAGCAGAGACACAGACTGAGACCGAGAGACAGACAAGTAGACAAGCAGAGACACAGACTGAGACACTGAGACAGACAGGTAGACAAGCAGAGACACAGACTGAGACAGAGACAGACAGGCAGACAAGCAGAGACACAGACTGAGACAGAGACAGACAGGTAGACAAGCAGAGACACAGACTGAGACAGAGAGACAGACAGGTAGACAAGCAGAGACACAGACTGAGACAGAGATAAGAGCACAGACAGAGACTGTGACAGACACAGACCGATAGAGACTGAGAGACAGACAGATGGACAAGGACAGACAGAATGAGAGACAGAGATAAGAACACAGACCGAAAAAGATGAGACAGTGACTGACTCAGACAGAGACTGTGACAGACACAGACACATACAGACTGACAGAGACTGAGAGACAGACAAAAGGACAAGCAGAGACAAGATAGACTGAGAGACAGACAGATAGACAAGCAGATAATTTAAACACTTCTTGAATTTTTTGTTTCTCTGCGGTTTTTATAATTTCCCAAAAAACTTGTTTTTATCTCCAACATTATTCATAATAATATTCTATTTTTTATAACTTTTGGGGCCGTTTCATGAAACATAAATTATTGTCTGAGAAGACCAGTAATTATTTTCTATTTCTTCTCCATTATAATGCAATTATTCATTATTTTTTAAATGTATAAATACAGTCTTTAAACTGTAAGGTTTTTAAGGATGATTAAAAATATGAATCTGACTTACAAATAACTATTGAATTGACCATATGGAACATTAATGTCTTTATTGTAACGCCACTATATTTAGCACCATGAAAGGTGTATTATAATGGTTCAAGCTTAATTATGGTCAAAGACCTTTACGACACCTTAATGTATGAAATGTTATCTCACTGAGAACTGAAACAGCC
The DNA here is from genome assembly GCF_910591455.1 of Pholis gunnellus. Lineage (NCBI taxonomy): Eukaryota > Metazoa > Chordata > Actinopteri > Perciformes > Pholidae > Pholis > Pholis gunnellus. Next base: position 20,120,627 of record NC_136538.1, read on the forward strand.
TCATAATAATTTAAGATTATTAGAGAAAGCTGCAGAAATGTATAATGAACTAATGATAGTCATATTACGCTACAGCTTGAAGAAAACAGTTTTCCACAAGTTGAGGGTAAAGTGCTATTGAATAACACATTTACAAACTAATATCAGCAAACTGAAAAAAAACTGAAAATACTGTTTTGATTTTAGCCTGTTTTGATTTTTAGGTCAGTACGGCTGGATGTTGGTGGATGAACACACGTGGATCATGAGGCGTTACACGCTGCTCTCAAATTGTGTGTAAAACTCCAGACTCACTCAGTGAAATTTAGACTTCACAGAACTGAAATCAGAAAACGGAAACAAAACGATGCTGCAATTAACCTCAAACTCATCAAATAACCAAGACTGAAGCAAACTCTGAAGATAAATAGTCAAACTGCTGCATGATGAGGCCTCTGAATAACTAACATAATATAATAATGTGACAGTTCACACTGCTAAACTGATGCCATAATATCAACTAAAAAATACAGATTGAGAAAAACACAATACTGAATAGTCTGACTCCTTGCCCTTCTCCCAAAAACATTTTAAAAAAGTATTACGGTAAACTAAAAAAAAAGTAAAAAGTCAGTTATCAAAAAAGTAACAAAGATACTTGTGAACCTTTTAACAAATACCCCAAATAACCCTGAAAATATATAAATCAACCTTTGTGCTGCAAGTAATCCTAAAAAAGTCAAATTGAGTGTCCTGATGAAAATAAAAAAGTCTGAAAAAAGGTCCATTATGTCATGATGCAACTAAAAACCTTTCTTATATACTGTTCAAAAAACAATCAAGGTTTCTTCAAGTAAATCACACCAAAAAGAAATGAAAAAATATTTTTACCGGCACTAAAAGTCTTAAAAAGTCCTGTGTAATAAAAGTCACCCATAATAAAGTCACATGGCAAGTAATAATTATAAAAAAACAATAAAATAAAATTGAATGAACAGGTCATTACCTACCAACTACCAAAAAAACTCAAGCAATAAACAAACAATAAACAATACACTCAAACATTTAAAACTGCCAAAACAGTCAGTTCTGTATTAAAGAAAGATAAAAAACCTCTTGAAAGAGCACCCTGAGGAGAAATGTTTCTGCTTCCTCTGTCTGAGACGCTCTTATTTAAAAGAAGAGAAAGTAAATATCAGGATAACATTTTTCAAGAGCGTGAGGTTTTACGTTCCTCTGCACATCATCAGGCAGAAACTCTGCTTCGGGTTATTTCATCCTTTTTAATCAAGTTTAGTTTCTCTGAAAAACAAACAAACAGACGGACAGCAACGGAAACAGACAGTACAGACTTCATACAAGTGAATGCTAACAACAAAAGTGCAACAAAAGAAAATGGAAAAAACGTAAACATTATTATTTTTTTAAACCAAAATGGAAAACAGTGACATGGTTCAAATTTAAAAAGACGACCTGGATCAGATTTCATCCTGCTGCCAATTAACAGTGTTTCTTCCTCTGCAATCTTTTAATACTGTAATTCAATATCTATATAGGATACTTTTTGTGCTTCTTATTTTGCCAATAATAATCTTGTTTTTCTATGTGTTTACCAACATGTTAATATCTGTGTGTGTGTGTGTGTGTGTCTGTGTGTGTGTGTGTGTGTGTGTGTGTGTGTGTGTGTGTGTGTGTGTGTGTGTGTGTGTGTGTCAAGGTCAGCCTCTGTTTGGGCTTCAGGAGGCTTTTATTTTGGTCAGAGGTTACATAAGTTCTTTCTGTCTTGCTCTGTAAAACATAGTAATTAAAACATGGGGAGAAAGCAGCTTCTGGTTTGCTGTCTGCATGCTCAGCTGTTTCAAATATATCAACAGAAACATTACACAGGGATTCATTTTCAAAAACTCAAATTGAAATCAATTAAAATTAAATCCAACATGCGGGTTGTTTACAGTCAAAAGATTATATATTTATTTTTGCAATAAAAGGCCCCAAACTGATGGTGATTTAAATAATAATCGATATATTCAACAGTGCAGTTTAATATTATCAACAGCAGTGACCGGCGGATTTTAGCCTAATTTAAACCAGAATTATTTTTTTATATATATGAATTTCCTTTTAAATGTAATAATTCACATAATGATGTCACTTTTACTCAGTTCTGCAATTTAAAGTTTTTATATCATTGACATTTTATTGCTATACAGGCATCACATTAGCCATAAACAACCGTTTTATAAATCAACCTCATCTGCAGCCTCGTTTTCTCTACCGGAACGTTTATTTTTTTTGCTTTATTTTTTTAAAGGCAACATTTATTTGAGCCTGATTATGTTTCAGAGCTCAGACAGCACTGACCTGAGACCTGAGGACGGACCGATCAATACCACAGTGATCAATACATTGATAGTCAAACGCTCATTCTCTGCTTATAATAAAAGAAAATAGCATGAACATTAGGATATCTTTTCTAATGCAGTCACAAGGTTTTGAATTTTCTTTGTAAACAGTCAGGAAGAGATCTATTTGTTTCATCAAATGTGGGCTATAATGCTGATTAGGAAAACATAATACAACTGTACAAATTCAAATCATTTTAGTTATTGTTATTTTACTAGTTTGTGTCACATGATTCATGTAATTAAATAGTGACTAACTTGCACAAAATATTAATTGCAAAGGAATTATATATTGAGGAATAAATAATTATTATCAGTTTGAGTCCCCCAAAAGAAGAGAAAATCTAATTCACATAATCAGTACCTCCAAATGAACGTGGCTGTGGTGAAAAGACATCTGGGTGCTCTTTTGTAAAGTAAATGCATATCTTTTTTTTTTTAAGTTAATTTCTGGGCTACAAATAACAAGAGCAGACTCTTTATGAATCCTGCAACATGTTGGAATAAGGTTACAAAATAACAATGAATGAAACAAAAGTGTGTAGGAAAATAAATATTGTTTTCAGTTTTTAATCTACCACACCTTGTTGTCTTTTCACTAAAACCTCAGTATCACTAATATCGGCCCATGAAACATGAGTATCGGTATCAGATTGTCAGTTGCGGCCCTTCCCTCCCTGCTGAGGTCAGCTGATGCACGTTTGTATGATGCCATTGAAGCTTGTGTGTTGTTTGTTGCATAATATCGGCCTATCATTGCAGCTGGCTGAAAACCTCGTATCTCCCAGTGTGGTGAAGTTCAGAGACTCTTTTTTCATAAAAGCCTCAAAATAATTCCCCCAAAATGCACTTTCATCCAATGCCATTAAAATGAAATTAAGCTAAAACTGTCCCGATGACAACTGAGCCATGAGGAAGGCCATGAGATGTGTTGAAAGCTCTGGTGAAGTGGAGATTATTTTGTTAAACTACTATTTCCAAGGTCAACAATGAATCATCGTGCTCATTAAAATTATGTTTTTCTTATTAGTTTCCAGCAACACATTCTTTTTTTTTAAAGATGGTATTTTGGAGATACAAGCTTTTCGCCTGCTGTGTGTGTGCATGTGTGCATGTGTGTGTGTGTGTGTGTGTGTTAGGAGTGTGTTTTTTCACTCAGAAAACTGCAGAAAAAACTGTGCAGATGCGGCCAACGGTCACTTTAAATTTTTCCCCGGAAATAGGAGCAGGTCAGCGGGTAGTTCAAAATGGAATGGAGCTAAAGTGTTGTTGTTTTTTTATTTATTAAATAGTTTGTACGGCGGCCCTGAGCGCACATGCGCAGGAGGTTTTACGCTCGTACACACACACACACACACACACACACACACACACACACACACACACACACACACACACACACACAGGCCTAATCAAACCAAAAATCAACTGAAGTGAAGAGGACAATCTGGGATTTCATGATAAACAGAAAACATACAAAAACTTGTGTTACAGCTGCGTTGTTTTGCATAATTTTCCATATGAAGAGTTTTATTCCAAAAACAATTATATCCATGTATATATTGATTTACTTAAAGGAGTGGTTCAAGTAAAAACAAGTAATGTCTAGCACCGAAAGGCAGCAGTAAGGATGTTAGCTGAACTATAGTTCTGTCATATTGGAGAAAGTTTGTTTTACTTTTGAATATCATTATTTTGGAAGGAAACTCTTCACAGAGAGCAGTTTTTTAATATTCATGTGATTATTGTTATTATTGTTAGGCCTGTCTGGGGTCAAACCTGAGTAGAGATATGATTTGTAGGCTTGTTTCCTCTCAAAACCCCCGATTGTTTCTGCTGATTTTAAGGCTATATTTATTCATTATTTACTTATTCAAAAAAGATTGTCTTTTTTTCTCATTGATTGTCTCAAAATTCATAAATAATTACTAACCCTGTATGTCTCCTTTCACTCCCTCCCTCCCCCTTTTCTTCAATACTGATAAGTATACACTGACAAATAGAATTTAAATACATTGTACAATAAATACAAAACATAAATAAAAGACTCAAAGAAAGTACTGAAAATCTTTGTACAAGATATAAATAGCTGGAAATATACTTAAAGCGTTACCTTTGGCAAGTCTAGTTTACAGTTGTACAACCCGCGGGTAACACAAGTTTGTCCCTTTTTCAAACAATTGCGAAAAGAAATCCTTAAAAATAAACCCGTTGCTCTTCGGGGCGGAATATGGCCAAAAAAGGTTCACTTCATATATATTTTTTGCGTTCAATAATTGATATTTACCACTTATTATTTGCCCTTAACATGACGTCTTTTGTGCGTCCTCGTCCCGGTGCCATCCACTGCGAAGTGGTGGTGATGCGGGAGGAGGGGGAGTTCAGTTTAGGAAGTTAGAAGTCACCCTCTTTTGATGGGACAGCATCCCGGGGAACCCCGCGGACATGCCCGGGGAGAAGGACGGTAGAGAGCTATTTCTGAGGGAGTCCGAAAGCAGGGAATGCGAGGAGCTGCTGGTCGCTAAGCCGCCAAAACCCGATGCGCTCTGCTGGAGATGCGAGGGATGAGGAGGCGGTCCTCCTCCCGGCTGCCCCGGGGCCGCTGCATGCTGGGTTCCTGAGACAAAATACCCGGCAGACTGTCCGGAGAGAAGCCCGACCGGCGACGTGCTCATCCCGTAACTGTTCGTCAAGCCCAGCGCCCCGGCGGCCGACCCGCCGAGGATGGAGCGCCCCAGTTCCCCGTTGCTCAGCTGCTCCACTCCAGGCAGCAGCGAACCGTAGCCGGCAGCCTGGTTCAAAAACCCGGGTGAGGATCCGTTGTAGTGCGGGTGGTGGTGGTGGTGATGGTGCAGGGAGAGAAAGGGAGATATCTGCCAGTAGAGCGGGTTGTTCGCCCGCTCGTTAATCCCCAAGCCGAGAGGAGCGAAGCGCAGCCCGCGCTTCATCGCCAGCTTGCCCCGGGAGGTGGCGGAGCGTCTGCGGAGCTTCCCGGTTGTCCCTCCGATGAAAACATCATCGCTGCTCGGGTCCAGCATCCAGTAGTTCCCCTTCCCCGGGTCGTCGTAGTGCCTGGGCACCTTGACGAAGCACTTATTGAGACTCAGGTTGTGCCGAATGGAGTTTTGCCAGCCCTGCTTGTGCTCCCGGTAATACGGGAAGTTTTTCATGATGAACTCATAGATGCCGTTCAGCGTGAGCCGCTTTTCGGGGCTCTGCCGGATGGCCATCATGATCAGGGCGTTGTAACTGAACGGAGGCTTGTCATATTTCCCGTTTTTCCCGCTATTATTGCCGTTAGTATTCTGCTCCGGTGTGGCCTTGGCGCCGTCCCCTCCGCCCTCCTCCCCCTCTTCCCCCTGCTCCTCCTTGGCCGGCTTCTCCGGGTCCAAAGCTGCAGCCGTGGAGTCCACCTCCAGTGGGTCCAGCGACTTCTCAGAGTCGGAGCCCGGGGTAGGAGAGAAGGTCCCCGGGATGCCAACGACCGCGGCGGCGGCGGCGGCGGCGGCAGCAGCAGCGACGGGGTCCGGTCTGTCGCACTTAGAGGGAAGCAGGAGGCTCTTGATACTGAAGGAGGAGGACCGGTGGACGGTCGGCGGGTCTTTTACATCCTCCATGCCCGGTGGCGGGTCTCCCAAAAACGAGGAATAAATAATAATAATAAAAAAAATAACAACTCCAAGCTCGTCCACCTCCGTTATCCGGGCTGGAAACGAAAGAGAGACAGAGAGGAGAGAGAAAGGAGGGTCAGGATGAGAGATGCATGGATGGAGGAGTGGAGAGAGAGAATAGAGACAGAGCGAGAGAGAGAGAGAGAGAGAGAGAGAGAGATCGTGAGAGAGAGAGATAGAGAGAGAGGGAGAGGGAGCGTGGCTTGAATGTAGAGAAATTAGTAATTAAGGAGGTTCCGACTCGCAGCTACATCACGGAGAGGAGGAGCTTCTCCAACTTGCTGATTTTATCAACAAATCCTCTTTTATGCTTCTTCCTCTCCATCCTTCCGTCTCCAAAGTGAGACTCTGTCGACCTTTAATGTCTCCAACAACACTAACCTGTCATTTGTATCTGATCTCTTTAATCTGTCTCTTTCGGTATTTACGCGCGTGCACCTCACCCTAAATGTGTTCACGTAATTGTGCCGATCGTCATGCACCCTCCTCTCTGTGAATTTGTGCGTAAAATCCCCTACAGAGCTTGTGCGTAAAAGCGCACGTCTGCGTGTGCGCGCATGTGCATGTGCGTAAAAGCGCACAGGCGGCGAGGGCAGTCAGCCTCCTCGGCTTTGTTTTCTCAACGACAGTAATAGTTTGAATTCATGTCGGCAAACACAGCTCGTGCACGGTCGGTGTGCACTCATGTGTGTGTTTTGGGGTAAGGGCGAGAGGAGGAGGAGGCAGGGTGAAGCACTGAGCGCGCCGCTATTGTTTACTGATAAAAATCATTCTGGAAACACACACACACACAGAGCCCAGAGGCGGCAGGTCAGACGCTGTAACCCGAGTGCCTCCTTTTGGTAGCAGTCAGTACTGCAGATCATAAAAGCCTGTTTAACACTGAGTCAAACCCCCAAGATGTGTTATAGCTGCCATTGAAGATATCGAGGTATGTCCTCTATATTGTTTCTGGGAATTTGGAATTTTAATGTTTTACAGTATCACACAAATTACACTGAAAATTCGTCGATGTCAACCAAAATTATATGTGTACATTATATGTATATATATTCTGGTTGACTTTGTGATTTAAGGTTTTAAAAACAAGTCTTTCAAGTCTTTTCAAAACCTATATAAACTGCAGTTCTGCGCCTTTGTCAAAACAACTTGCTGTAGTGTTATTTTTGGTAGATAAAAAAAAGATATGACTCAGGCTGCTGTCTGCGGGAAGTACAGAGGTGAACATTAAACCTTGAAATTTCAGAAATAAAAATAAAAGTAGAGGCTGCAGGGCCTTCATCAGCAGCACATGCTTCATGTTGCCAGCTCATTGAGAATCAGTACTATTGCTTTTTCTACTGCACTGCACATAATCACTATTATTTCACCCCGACAGGTAACAAAGGCTCCAGCTCGCGTTGAGTGACCCAAAATGGAGCACTACCACTGTGGAATGAGCTCGTCCAGCTAACAGCAGGTGATTGCAGGTGTTTGGAGTGGAGAGAGCATGATGCTCAAAAAGCCTGTAAAAGTCGAGCAAATTTGGATTATTGTGCCATCTTCAGGACACAGAGCAGCAAATGGTTAGTGGTGACTTTACTTTTGTCTGCCCATGTGTGTGTGTGTGTGTGTTTGTGTGTGTGTGTGTGTGTGTGTGTGTGTGTGTGTCTGCCGGCTGCAAGTGTTGTGTTTGTCCTAATTCAGCCACCGATTGTGTTTTAAGTGTTAACAATTCATGTATTTCCACATTTATTACTTCTGTTGTAGCCTAAGCCACAAACTTAAATAGCCTAATAAGAGTTCTTTGACAGAGAGACCCCTCCTAAAAACAGGTCTTAATCATGAATTGTATCAACTATAGACGTCGTCTCTGTGATGGGCAAGAGCCACTCGGGGCTTTGAAACACATTAGTGACCAAACAGTGGAATCACAACTTCCTGGTCAGTCGCCAAACAATACTTTTTCCCATGGACTTACATTGGGAAAGAGACTTCTGTGGGCTGATAATAGTTTTTGATGTAAATCAACTTCCCAGGATGTGAACTTGAACAACCCTCATTTAAACCATTAAGTCCCAAAGGTTGTAAAATGCACTAATAGTTATTATCCTTCCTCCGTTCATGTGAATTTGAACGAGGCTGGACAGAGAGCTTGGAGGTGGGGTTAAAGGAAACGCTAGTGCACTTGTTCTATGGATGAAGAAGATCAACGGAAGAGCTGAGTAATTAGGAATGAAAGGGGGTCCCGCCTCCAATGCTGTATCCATCCATGGGGGCTCCATCCGTCGCCATCTTGGCAGTAAATACACAGCCTAACTCCTAGCTAGCAACCTGGTACGGCACCCGCCTGTCACTCAAAGCGGCCACGCCTTCAAGTGTGCTTAACTTTAAGGCTTAATATAATGTAAACAGTGAGTAACATTACAACCCCCCCCCCCCCCCCACCTTTTAAAATACAGTTTATAGAGTTATCACCGCTCTAAATATTCTATAAAACAGAGAAGTCCAAATGATCTCCATTTATTCATCCTAGAAATTATAGTTTCAACCTCTAATGCAGAATAGAAGACACAGCTGAGCATGTAAAACAACAACACAGCTTTAAAGGACCAAGTGATCCGTCAGTTAATTCATTAGTTGAAATTGAAACACATGTAAATATTAATTTTGGATTTTTGAGATAGCAGATTTTACAAGCTGCATTCAGTGACACACACTGAGCTCTGTGATCGTTTGTTTACACTCACTGCAGATTTTGTATGACAACAGAGCTGAAATCCAGATTACCCCCCCCCCCCCCCACACACACACAAACACACACACACACAACGGTCTTCCTCCTCCAATCTGCCGTATTAAATCTCTGCTGTGTTTTTGTACCAGATGGTGTTTCTGTTTAACTGGATCTGAACCTCCAACAAAGGCTCTGTTTGGGCTGCGTTCACAAGCATGAAGACTCAAACACAAACACACACATTGATTCAAAACAGTACATTTAGATTTTTCCCTGAGCAGTGAGGGATTATTATTGACATTTCAGACGCTCTCACTTTCAGTTGTAACATCCAAATGAAGAGGTTTAGATAATCTGGATGAACTGAGTAAATGTTATTAGCACTCAGAAACGATGGACAACGTTAAAAAGTAATCCATCAGAACATGTTGTCAACGACGGCTCGATGACGCTGCATTGCAAGTTTTCTTTGTTATCCATGTTGGTAACCTGTGTATCTTTGGGACAGGAAGTGTGAGAGCTCCCTATAAAACGTTCTGCGGCTTTGAGCTACAACACGCTCTTGTAATGAGAGGCCTCCTGGTGGTTAACAAATCAAATGGTTTCTTAAGTTCTTGCAATCCTGTTGTGACAGAAGAACTTTCCAGAACTCTGCTTCTCCACTGGGCTGTTTCCCTGCTTCATCTCCTCGGTCAGACAGTTTCAGTGTCTGTGTCAGTTTTTCCGCTGGCCGAACTCGCCACCAGCTGCACAGATTACACAACTGTTGCCAAAACAGCAAAAGTATTTATGAGCAGCTTTTAAGAGTTAGATTATCATGAGTCTGGTCTCACAAAACATGAACTTGGCTGACTCCTCGTTCACCGTCATGAGCGCTCCATTGAGAAGGGGAACAGAAAACCTGACGCAACCTCCCAGCTTTCTTTTTACATTACTCCCTCTTATAGCCTACAGCAGAATCACATTGAAGGTCTGGTCTCGTGTCGATTTCACCTGTTAAATCCAATTTAGTCATCAAGGAGAGAAGACTGGAGGAAGGAGATTTAAAGCTCCAGGTGATCTCCTTTTCAAATGACAGACTTCTTAGCATTTAGTTGGTTTTCGTCTCTTCTTCCTTTCTCTCGTTCTTCTTGCTTGTGTCCAAAGCTGCAGCCACATGATGAGGATGAGGATTTGTGCTTATTTATTCATAATGGTAACGAAGGAGTGGCTCGTTGATGTCTTTTAATAGTTTCTGGACAACAATGGAACTCCATGGCACAGAAAAAGAGTATATATCCAGATAAGATATCCAGACACAGATCACATGTTTATACCAAGTGAAAACTGGGTTCAGAAAGTAGATCTTTCAATGATTTTGTAGCTCCAGTATCAGATGATAAGCTTCACAGCTTTATGGCTGCATTAAGGTTTGCAATAAGACATAGATTTCAGTTTTACAGATTACTAATTTAAATTTGTGCAGTAAATATCTTAAAACCAGTAAGGCATTCCTTATGCGTGTGTGTGTGCAGTGTAATGTCAATAAATCATTCATCTCCATATAAAATACTGATGTCACAACCACCCATGCACATATGTACATCGAGGGCTACATGTGTAAATGGAGCTAAATGGGAAGGGCGAGGCATTAACACTGGTAGGATTACAGATTCAGTTCCCACTGAGGCCAGCTGGTTCTTTAATATTTTGCAGGCTGGCGATGTTTTGTCAGCTCGTATGAAATCATCCAACAAACTGCATGCACATCATGTTAGAACGTACCTCCTGAGGACTGATATGTGTTCATTTATTTGGCTTAAAGAAACATGTGCATGTGCATTCATTATTGAATGAGTGAGTGAGTGAGTGTGCACCTCTGTGTCTGTCCACGGCTAATCTCGCATTCTGCTCCAGCAAACTGCATAATATTTTGGGCGCGCAGTTATGGCTGCATGGTCAAGGACCTCTTGTGGTTGCGGTGACTTACACGTTTTTTCAAAACACCTTTTATTGCCTGTTTCCATTGACTGCCTGCTGATACTAGTGATAACACAGCTGAGGGAATCGCCGACCCTCCCCCCAAACCGCTACTCTGCGCCAACGGAATGGGCGGTGTGTTTGGCTAACAGCTGATGGAGCTACCAGTACACACACACACTGCTGTAGCAACTCAGCCGCTGCTATGCGGGCAAACAGCTTCGTGAGTTTAATTTTGTTTTTGACAAGATTGTATGAAGGGTATTATACTACGACTTTGCGCTGATTGCTTGCATACATTACCGCTTGTTCTTGAGTTTGAATAGAGTGTGTTTCGACAATGTTTTACAGCCCATTAGATGTGTTCATCACCGGTTGTTAGTTGGCTCACTTTTAATGTTTTGTATAATGTGTTTGGCTAACCACTAACAGCTAACAGAACTACCATTACACACACTGCACATCTCCACAATTCAGCTGCAGTGGGCCAGATTGTATGACAAGTCTTATACGACGACTTTGCCCCAATTGCCTGCAGTCACCGCTGCTTGTTTTTGAGTTTGAATGAAGTGTTACAGCTGACAGTAGATGAGTTTCACTTTAATCCCATTTCATGAGTTCTCGATTCTCCTTTTAATTAAACATTTATCTGCAAAATATTATCAAGAGCGTTATTCTGATCATACGTCTGGTGTGTGTAATCACAAAATCATAGAAATCTGAAGTATAGTTCTAGGGATTTAGAGGCCTGTTCACTGTTTTGTGAACCAGGAAATTTATGTCAAGTAATTCATCAATAGTTTGTTGGAAACTATGATATGATCTGACAGCCTGTCAGTCAGTATGAAGCATCAGCAACGTTGTTTTTCAAGCATGAGCTGCCGCCCCAACTCGACAGCCATATCTTTGACCTCTGTGCCGGGTCTTTCATTGACCTCTGTCATCGCAGTTTTGAAAGTTACGCGGTCGAAGCCGCGGCTGTCGTCACCTACTGGACTTCCAGGACGCTCTCTATTTGAAAAATACCTCTCAACCTGATTTTGTTTCCTTTTCAGGTACCTATGCTGGTCTGTCATCCGCCAAAGTTTTAAACAAGCTGTGACAGATATGACAGCATCATCGGCGAACTGTATCATATTCGCTTATGGGCATGACATGATCCAGCTCGAAATGGTTTAAAGTTTAAACTAAACTGTTTTTAGGAGGAGGAGGAGGAGGCAGTCTCAGTGGAGAAAGGAGGACAGTGGATGGGGACTTACTTCCTGTCAAAGCATGTTAAGAGCGAGGCGGTCGTACTGTACTGCGGTAACTCCCTCTGGAGTGTACAGTGCAGGGAGGAGATGGGTCCTGGTCCTCCATGTTGGCGATATTATTACAGCCTGAGCCGTTACACCGAGAGACGCCAAACTAAATCAGGCTGACTAGGCAGCAGCTTTGGGGTCATCCGAAGTTCACAGCTATTAATAGCACCGGGCGTTAGAGAACCACTGAACACACACACACACACACATTGCTCCTCCCATACAACAACACACATCTACACACAGCATATTTGTACAAGTACATGCATACATGCAACCCCCACAAGGCTTTACCATACACACACACACACACACGCGCCACAGTGCAAGGAAACACGTGCACACTCGTCATTGAGAGAATGAGGCGGGGGAGACTAGGGCAGAGAGGAGGAGGACGACGAAGGCAGGCCTGGTTGGCGCAGCATCAGAGCACCCATGTTGCCACGAGGCAGAGAGACAACAAAGCGTCCGTTACAAATCAAAACATTCGGTTGATTCATTCTGGGATGTTTTACTGGCCTCCGCCCCCTCCCTCCCTCCTTCTCCATCCCTCCTTCTCCACCCCCTTCTCTCTCTCTCTCTCTCTCTCTCTCTCTCTGTCTGATGTGTTTGGGATGCTCACACACTGACCTACATTGGAAAAACAGTGATGAAATTGGGGGCTTGTGAGTTTGTTTGTGTGGTTGTCAGTGCCAGGTTTGTGAGTGCATGAAAGAGTTTGTTTTTGTTTATGCACATGCATTTAATGTTTGTTTTTGCATGCATATGTAAGTATTTTAAGACTGTGTATTCTATGATTTGCAATATGCAGCATGTGGTCAGTCCTGAATGTCAAAAGGGAACCTGCTGCCGTGTTAATCTTACCAGGGTCATGGTCATTGGTGTGGAAACATCGCTAACTGTCCATTTTAAAAACAAACTATGGCATATTAAGGAATTCTTAGCCTAAGCGTAGCTTAGCAGAAAGCCTGGAAGCAATTAGCCTGGCTGTTAAAAATATCAGCAACGATGCATTATTATTATTTACACTTATTACACTTATTTATTTAATCCATACAATGTGACAGTGAGTCAAAGATTCATTGTCCAGCTGCAGATATTTACCAAACCATTATTTTTGTGTTTGTGTGTCTTGACACATATTTCACACCGCATCATCCAGTTAACCAGGCGGAAGATTAAAACACACACACACACACACACACTTCACCCTCTGTTTGCCTCCTGGCTGTTCATTCAGCTTTGCACAAAATATACACAAATTGTCCATTTTAACAAAAAGATCAATTATATATACAGTCGCTGACTTAATCCATAAATATTCAGATATACATATATTATACATATAAACTGATAATTAGAATTTCAAACATTCCTGTTAGTGTGTGTTCCAGCAAAGTCATCTTTTACTGGATTGCACTGATTATTAATACAAGTGGGTTTCTGAAATGAATCCCTGATATTCATTGACTGATAACTAAGAAAAGAATATTAATTACATTTCAAGTGTCATTATCTTGCTTGAGAAACGGGTCAAATACAATTACAGTTCGTCAGGTCCTAAATGAGCTCTTGTGTGTATTAGCTGTTCATTCATCTGTTGTTATTCTGCAGCTCTCTGCCCATTCCTCTACTTCTTATGCAATGTGCTCTCTATTTGTGTGCAGTTGGCTGACGTGCACATGTTCTGTGATTAGCCGGTGTTTCTGCTGCTGACTCGAGGTGTTCCTCATGGGCCAGCGTTCAGCCCGCTTTACACCGAAAGTGGATTAATGGGTCAGTTTAGCGAAGTTCATCCAGGGTTCAAGTTACAGTTCAAATAGAGTTCAGCTGAGGGGAGACAGAGGGGAGGAGGGAGAGCCAGAGCCTCTCTGCTGGAAAACACGGAGATAGAAACAAACGATCAAAACAGAACAGAGATACGAACACAGAACCCTACAAACATAAAGAAAGATCAGAGATAGAAACAGAACGATCAAAACAGAACAAAGATATGAACACAGAACCCTACAAACATAAAGAAAGATCAGAGATAGAAACAGAACGATCAAAACAGAACAGAGATATGAACACAGAACCCTGAATATATAATAAAAGGTCAAAAATAGAAACAATGAAAAAGAAAAACATAAAGAAAGAACAGCGATAGTAACAGAACTATGAAACAGAACAGAGATATATACACAGAACCATAAAAACAGGTAGGACTCAATCTCTAATTATGTGTTCAAACTGATCATTATTATTTTGTATGACGACAATAGGTCCTGAAATGTTTTGGTGCTTTCCAGAAATGCTCTTTCCATCGGACACATGTCATTAAATGACTTGTAGACACCATAGGCTGCTGTAGGCTATTGTTCTCTTCGCTTACACCAAATACAGAAAGTAGTGAGCCAAGCTAAACAGATAATGACACCAAACCAGCTGAGAAGTTATGTGAGGACGCTGACTTTGTAAAATGTAACAGCCTGCAGTCACATTAGCTTGTCACTCAGTGACGCCCCACGAAACTAACACAAAAACCGTCAACACTGCAGCGTAACTTATGTGGGATGACATTCAGGTTATCAAACTTGAGAATCTCTACTAGAACCTAAAAGAAAGTTTTGATGGTTTGAACATTGGGTCTCAATAGACGAACAAATGTGTTCTTATTCGTCTCACACAAGTGATTGAAGGGAATTTGGCACATTTTATAGAATTTCTGCAAACGAAGTCCAGGATTGGTCGAAGTCTCTCTAGTCTGCCTGAATTCTGGGATTCTTTCTGCAACCTATTTCCAGGTCTTTACACATTTCTTTCACCGTCAGGACTCACAAAAACTGAACATTTTGCTGTTTGTCTCTTTCTGCCCAGTTAGTTTGTACACTGAAGTATTCTCACGGTCAAACTCCAGCTAAGCGGTTGTGTGAAGCACCGGAGCCTCCTCTGAAATATGGATTATGGACGTGATGAATTATGCTACACACTGCGATCGGCACGAGTCGGGAACAGCATCCAACTTATTCATGAGGTGCAGCGGGAGCTGAGGGACAGCTGTGCTCCCGAGACCCTGCTGCTCAGCGCTGCATTAGCTTCTTGAACCACAAGCTCAGGATTTAGCTGCAGGATTTAACTTTAACTGTGACTGAGGTCCAGAGGTGGGGAGGTGACGTAGGCGACCGCAGTTGTTGACGTCAGAAGGTGGACGACGAAGAAGAAAAGACGTCTAGTCCGTTAATATGATAACCAGAGCAGTTATTAAAATCTTTTTTACAATTTGTCTATTTTTTCAGACCAGATTGTGTGCGTTTTGTTGACAGCGGAGGAGACCATCATATCCAATATGACCTCAAGTTTAGAAACGATAGAATTTAGTATTTTCTGCCAGAGGTACAAAACATGCCTCTTGAGTAAGTGCTGAATAACTTTAAAAGTTGATGATCTTAACAACGCCAATGGGCTGAGAGGTCAAGAGGTCAAGAGTAAATATGATTGTTTGAAATGGATATAAAAATAAATAAACTTAAGTCCACTAAATTAAATTAAAAGTCTGTACTTTACTCAAATTTGTTGACATTGTCCCCCGAGTGTGATGTTGTTTGTACCAAAGTTGCTGCCAAAACTAATTTCATGAATGTCGTCTGGAACGATGAGTTACAGAGGAGCACAGTGAATATTTTATCATCCACCTCCCCCTGTCATATACCGTTCAAATGGTGCTTACGTAATATTGCTGCCTTTATCTGTTAGAGTGATGGCTGAACGAAAGCACAGAGGAACTACCATGAAGTCACATCAAGCGCTGAGAGATGGAGAGGGATGCGGAGAGAGCTTATAGTGATGCTGCAACTCGCCCAAGTGATAGGTAGGAACTCAATGGGTTAATCCACCAGGTTCTTCATGTTCCAGAGAAGTCTGCAAGTGTCGGAGGTCTGTCCAAATCCACAATTCATCAAGTCCACAAGACTTGGCTTCGTCTCATTTATCCAGTCGTACACTCACTACTTCCCGAACAAGCGCATATTCTCTAAAACCTTACTTTTTAAACCACTTCAACCTGCACAAGCGTGAGTTTGTGTTTTAAATAGTAAGGTTTTAGCAAAGATGCATACAAATGGTTCATTTATGGGGTGAGGAATTCCTTTAAGAGGCTTGCATTCACATTAAATCAAACTAATTAGGTGTCAGTTATCAATCGTTCAGTTAGATTCTGTGAGGAATTAACAGCCACATGGAGTGAATTACCAGATCACAGTCAAACACAAACACTTTGAGACTGTCCTCTAAAAAAAAAGGCATTTGTTGTTCAAATGCCAAACTTATGTTTAGTGTTATCAGATGAGAACCTCTTGTGGCTGTTTTTATGACTTGGCTGTCTCAGAATGGAAGATGGAGGAAGGTTAAGGTGGACGATCCAATCATCAAAGCGTGTAGCTTTGATGAGAGAGCCGCCTGTTTGCATCCCGTATTTTACCAACAGTGAACATTTGTGTCTTTTAATAATGACGGTAATCTTTCCCTCAACGTTACCACATAGTTTTTGTGCCAAAACATAACCAAACCTTTCAACATCTCAGTAGCGGATCAGAAAACAACCATCTGAATCATTTTTGTAACATTAATTATTGACAGTTCATGGTGTCTTTCCCATATGTGGTGCCAGATAAAAACTGTTTTTGAGTTTGTTTTATTTGGGATACGCTTGGCCTGCACAGACGTTTTGTATATGATACTGACTGAGCTACACAAATAAACTGTTTTTTATTGGGCTAAAGATTTGCTTATATTAAAAAGATAAGCACCCTCCATCCCACTCTAACACAGACACACACACACACACACACACACACACACACACACACACACACACACACACACAGGCATCCTGTGTCTTGTTTGGACTCTGAGGATTCAGACACCAACTGACCGGACAAATGTTCTTTTGCTTTTTCTCTCAAACATTGCCGCTGGCCAACACTCCGCTGTGTGTGTGTGTGTGTGTGTGTGTGTGTGTGTGTGTGTGTGTGTGTGTGTGTGTGTGTGTGTGTGTGTGTGTGTGTGTGTGTGTGTGTGTGTGTTTTGACTGTGTGTGTCGGTTGTTGCCCACCCTCCAGGTCTGTGTGTATTGTAGCGGCCCACTGCTCCTGTGTATTTTGATTAAGGTCAATTTGGTAACTAGAGATGGCAACACACACACACACACACACACACACACACACACAAACACACTTACATACATACAATTGTGCTCATCCGTACTAAACGAATGTGTGACATTTTCACTTTTGACAAAAGCAAATATTAAGAGGAGAAATGCATTTTTATGGATGATGAATCAATTGTGTTAAAGACATCAAATTTGTCTATAAAAAACTAAAAGTAAAACGTTGGACCGAGAGTACATTAACCATTGTTGTACACACAGTTTAGAAGCGATATTTCAGGTGCGTCACTTTCAGTTTTACCTCCAAACAAGGCCTCGTTAAGACACGCACCTCGTCAAGGGAAGGTGCTGCAAACGTTACCTGTTCATCTCACAGACTGAGTCAGTTTTAGAGAAAAAGGCACAAAAGCAATTTAACTCGTTCGGACCGAATATTTTGAGGAAGATCAAACCAACTCTCATGTTTGTACATTAAATATAAAGCTACAGCCAGCAGCTGGCTAATTTAGCTTAGCATTAAGACAGGATACATTGAATAGTCTAACAAATTCCTCCTAGCAGCACCTTTAAAGCTCACTAATGAACACGTTGTATCATGTTTTTGAATGCTTACAGACTGTATCTTCCTGGAGTCTCATGTGGTTGCATGTCAACTGGTGTTTGTCAATGTTGCATGTTGATCTCGAGTCCTATTAAGCACTCGAGTCACTTTTAAGTGAAAGGCATTAAGCGATACAAGTCTGAATCAGATGCCGTCACGATAATATAAAAGCCTCGGCAGCAGAAGGTTAAAGGAATAGTTTGATTTTTTGGGGAAACTTCTTGTTCAAGTGTTACATAAGAAGATCAATACCACTCTCTTATCTCCTTATGTATGTATGTATATATATATTATCCTGTAACTTACTGGATAATATGGATAACCCAGCTCACTGAGAGCGACTGCGAGCCGGACAGAAGGCTCATCCAATTGTAAACTGTCATTTTTATACTTCTGCCCTCAGTTTGCAGTTTTCAAGCTAAGCTAAATGGCTGCTGAGTCTTCATGACTCTAAATTTAATTATATTATAGTTTTCCAATCTCAGCCACGGTAGAAGTATATTTGAAGGATTTTGTGTTTCCTATGCAGATAACACACTTAATACAAAAGAAAATATATACATATGTTCACAACACTCTCAGCTCTCAGACCTCCAACATGGCCGACTTACATCACTAAATGTGAAACGTTTATGATGAAGACACACGTGGCTAAATAAAACGTGTGACATGGGATATAAGTAGGTTAGTATATAGCGGTGACAAATATGAACCTGATGACCACAATGTATCTACTATACGTCCTGTAGTCTTAATGCATCTGAGACTGTACGCTGCCGCTGTCGAGTCACATCAAATCAGCGAATCTTCACTGCCTATTGTTTCACTTACAGAGTGTGTGTGTGTATATATGTGTGTGTGCCTGTGTGTGTCTGTAAGGGTCATGCTAACGTAAGTTCAGCATGTTACTGTGTGTGTGTGTGCGTGTGTGTGTGTGTGTGTGTCTGTGTGTTGGATGACATTACTAAAAAGAGTCGACATGTTACACAGCAGTGGAGGCTTTAAACCCTCCAGCATCACACACACACACACACACACACACACACACACAGCCTCTCAGCTTGGCTCTGTGCCCGTATGCATGACAAGACCTTTGGGACCCCCTAAACACACACATGCATACACACACACACACATACACACACACACCACCACCCCCACCCACCCAAACTCGGCAGCCCGGCACCTAATAGCGCCCAACATCTTCCACTGTGTGTGTGTGTGTGTGTGTGTGTGTGTGTGTGTGTGTGTGTGTGTGTGTGTGTGTGTGTGTGTGTGTGTGTGTGTGTGTGTGTGTGTGTGTGTGTGTGTGTGCGCGCGTCTGTGTGTGTCTGTGTGTATGTGCGGCTGCGGCAGAAAGAACACTGCGACCTAAAAACCCATCTCACTGAGAGCGACTGCACGCCGAACAGAAGGCTCATCCAAGTGTAAACACACACACACAGACACACAGTGAGGCACATACTGTAGTGTGAACACACACACACACACACACACAAGGCACGTGGACACATGCACTTAGTCACACACTCACTTGGACACCCACAAACAGCAGATGCAGACATATAAACACAAATTGAATCGAAGAATTGGGATGTACACACACTCCTAACACACTGTATGTGCGCGCGTGTATATGTCTGTGTGTGCATGTGTGTATGTGTGTGTGTGTCTAAGTTGACTGATATTACAGGTGAGGAACCAAAAGTGTTGGATCATTATATATCATTTTATAAAGTTTATTCAGCATCTTATTTTCTTATTGAGGATATTGGATCGTGGGAACTGAACCGTCTCCATTGCAACTGAGCAAACTCGCTCTACTGAGGAAGGCTGTGAGATGCGGTTGAATGCTCCAGAAAAAGCCGGTCCTGTAAGTGAGTGAACTCTCAAATTATTTAGCGTCGTTTTGCTTTGTGTTGCTACTGTTTTTACGAGCATATTGAGTACACATGCATTCATATTCAAGGTGGTAACAGATACCTACAGGATCGGTTCAAAATCAGTCTCGTTCCCAGATGAACATTGAAACATTTATCATGCTGTAATCACACCTGAAGAGATGCCTTCACTGTACGTGATGGTGGACAAAACCCACAGTCCTCTCTCTGAGCAAAAATACATTACAGAGCTTGTGAAATTATTTAATATGAAGCACATCTGTTTTGTCACTCGGAGGAGCTACTGAAAAGAGAAAAAGCTGAAACACATCCTCTGTAATGCTGGAGGAGGAATAGACTGTACTGTACTTTATGTACTGCCTCCAGGAAATAGCCACAGCCCTGCAAGCTGAGTTTGACACTGACACCAGCTGTGGCATCATCCCGCCTACTCGGCTTTTATATGTGACCAAACTAACTGTCAGCTGTTTGAATGGAAGCTTTACAGTATTCACATAAACTTATAAATGATTTAGGGTTTGGACTATGTAAAAATGTTATCCTTTGTGTAACAGTTCAGCCAGTTTGTATAAAATTAAACTGGTTTAAGCTCGTACAACGGACGAGACAGCCAAAACTGGAAATAGACCCAACGCTAATGCACTCCATTACTGTGTGACGAGGTTTGGTTTGCTTTAGGCAGTGCAGGTTACGACTGACCGCTGGTTTTACCGAAGCTGTACGGGCTCACCGCTGAGATCTGCTAACGTTTGACGTTAACAGTTGGCCTTCCTGTTAGTAGTGTTAAATGATAATAGCTGAACCTCAGGATAAGATTACATTCATTGTTTTTGCACAGTACAAGTAGTAACACGTTTAAACGAATATTGCAGCTACATGAGTTGACTTCACTCTTAAAGTTTTGTTTTACAGTCACGTAAATGTTTTCCAATCAAACCGAATTTGTCCAGGAAAGTTTTGATATCACAGTAACCTTCTGCCCACGTCTCTCCTGTACACTCACATCTACCCAGGGGCAGAATGTGAATACATTGATTCCAGTAATGTCTCTAAGTATGAATTTGAGGTATTTGAGGTTTCCATTTCATATAACTTCTCATGCAAATAATCCTGGTTTCAGTTTCTGTAATGTGACAAATTGCTGCTTTTTCTCTGTCTTGAATGACAATAAATGAATTATTATGAGGTTTGGACTGTTTTTTTGGCCAAAACAAGACATTTGAAGGCGTCACTTTGACTTTTGTTTAATTGTACCTGTAATGTAGAATAAATGGATGGATCGAGATAACAACCAGCAGATTAATCGATAATGAAAATAATAACTGGTTGCCGCCCAATGTGAAATAGAGTATATTTACTTTACATTAAACTAATTATACTTTTATACTTAAGTAGCATTTTCAGTGCAGGACTTTAACTTGTAATGGAGTATTTATTACAGTGTGGTATTAGTAGTTTTACTTCCATCACTACTATCTATCTTTACTGTGGTCATCTCTCTGTGTGTTGCTTTAATCTTCCTTCATCTGACAATGAGGACTGACTTGACACATCTGCTGTAACAGCTAGGACTCTATTTGAACACGGTATATGTGTGGGAGGGGGGGGGGGGTCATATGGTCAGTGTTTATGAGTGTGTGGGGGAGGTGGTTGTTTGTGTGTATAGTAAATATTTGTACAGGAGCAATCATCTTGGCTTCATGTCAGAGTCCCCAGCTGTCGGCACTACACTGGCCCCTGGCAGGGAGGGAGGGAGAGAGAGAGAGAGAGAGAGAGAGAGAGAGAGAGAGTGACAGCCACACAAACCTCAGCCTCTGGTGTCTCTGTGGTGTGCTGAGGCAGTGGGTGCTGCCATGATGACCAGTACAACAGAACTTAGCAATCAGCTTCCACACAAACACATCACACTTACTGGACTGAGTTTCCTGCACCATTTAATCTTTAGTTTAATGAGTGGCCGACTTTTTTAAACTGACTTTATTTCTGTGTGCATTCAGGCTGGTTTTCATGAGCTCGGCTCAAAGCAGCAGCAGGTTCAGGGTCCCCTGGTGTCCATAAGGTTTATCCGTCCCGTCACACCCTCACACGCCTCCTCATTAACATAACAATTGAACAGCTAAAGTATGAAATGCTGATTGGAAAGTGGCAAATACAGAAGGAAGGAAGGACATTTTAAACAACAAAAAGATAGCTTTCTTTAATTATTCATCTCCACGGCACATCTTTGTTTTTACGGCGCTCCAGGGAGGAAAGATATTAGAGGTAGAAAACATAAAGACAGCTACAGTAGCCCAGAAGGATTGACTTCTTTTTATATTTCATATCGACATAAATGTAAAGTAAAAAAGAATTCTACAACCTTTTTTTCCGGGACTCCATAAAGTAAAAGTTTTTGCATTTAAGCCATTTCAGGATTTTATATCAACAATTTCAATATCCAAATTCCTTTTGCAGTTTTAACATCTTTCATGATTATCATGAATACTAAAATATAATACTAGTTTATTTTCCAGACATGAGAAACTCTCATATCTCTAATGTAAATATGACGCTAGAACCAGCAGCCAGTTAGCTTAGCTTAGCTTAGCTCAGACACTAAACAAAGACAAACAGCTCTATCAAAAGGTTTGTGTGTGTTTGTGCGCGTGTGTGCGTGCATGCTTTTGTGTGGGTGCACGTGCGTGTGTGTATGTACGTGTGTGTATGTGTGTATATGCATGTGCGCATCTATGCATCTATTTGAGTAACATTACATCCTCTCTGTGTATTTTTCATGTTTCAGCTGTTCCTTTGATAGATCCGCCCTGATGATGTACAAGACTGTATGCAGGGATGCAGGTTGGCTGTGTGTGTGTGTGTGTGTGTGTGTGTGTGTGTGTGTGTGTGTGTGTGTGTGTGTGTGTGTGTGTGTGTGTGTGTGTGTGTGTGTGTGTGTGTGTGTGTGTGTGTGTGTGTGTGTGCGTGTGTGTTGAGGCGTGCTGTATGTACTTGATGTTCTGGTACGTTCTGACCTCCTGGCTCTTGTTTGGAATCGGCGTCCTTCAGGATTCAAACTGACGAGCCGTCTGTTATGTTCTCTGAGTCTCTGAGTCTCTAACTGAGCTGCTGTGCGTACTGTACATCAACTATTTACTACACACAATATATATATATATGCACATGGTGCAGGTTCTTGGTTGTACTACACAAAACCTCATTTTCAAATCAAAGCAAATATTTGACAACAATGAACAAAAATGATATGTTGCCATCAGCGTCTGCCAATTTTTTATATCAACATAGAATAGATTTATATACATCATTTGTCATATATTGATAGAAAACATGTTATTTTTATGGCAATGACATGTATCAAAGAAGTATTGATGTGTTGAGAGACCGTTTGTTTAATTTGACTGCATCCTACCAAACCTTCACTGACTGTATTTACCTGCTAACATTACACAGACACATTAGTTGATGTTTAGCCATGTTAGCATGCTAATATCTTCATTTCAAACTATTGTATTAACTGAAGTTTTGTACAAACATCAGTCTGTTGGTCCACCGTTTGGTTCAGACTCAGATATCTCAGTAACCTTCAGATGAATTGTCATGACGGACATTCATGTTCCTCAGAGGATGAATCCTACTGACTTTTGTGATCCCTGTATTTTCTCTAGCTCCACCACGAGGTTGACGTTCGTAGATCAGATTGAAATAACTATTGGATGGATTGTCTTGGAATTTGCCACTTTTCCTCTTGTGCCACCATGAGGTTCACATTTGAATTTTTTTATTAATAATGTATCTACGCAATTGTTGGAAGGACTGCTGTGAAAGGTACATTCATGGTCATAAATCAGAGCATGCATGTCTGCGGTGGAGAACATGACAGAGTCTAATCATTGCAGTACATTATGTTTGTTACGTAACTTGCGTACGCATTATAACCCAAACCATGATCTTTTCCAAACCTAACCAAGTAGTTTTGTTGCGCAAGTAAACCTTAAAACAAAGTAAACCTATGTTGGAATTTTATTTTGAAAAGAGACTGTATGTAAAGAGCGGGAACTGTGCACTTCCTGCGACCAGTTTATTTTGAGAAGACACTATGCGCTGCGCTAAACTAGAGCTATTTGTCTTTTCAAGATAAATTACAGAAGTGTTTGTGTCTACAGGTTATGCAGAAGTCAAGGTTAAAGCCGCCACAACGGAGTCAGAACAAACCATGACTCAGCCTCATTAGAACATGACTCAGCTCTGCTCGAAGCATCATTGATATTTCAGCTGCTGTCTACTATGACTGAAACCTGCATGTCTTTATTTCGTCTTCAAACTTGTAAGATTAACATTCGATTTTGTTTTGGCAAATGTGAAATCAATCAATCATCATCAACAACAAAGGGTTGTGTGCTCGACTGACTCTTGATTGGTCAGCTTCATATCTACAGTCGAGACAAACGAGAGTGGTATCCATTCTCATCAAGGAAGCATTGATAAATGGACTTGCATTACATCGCACCTTTCTAGTCTGAAAGCGCTCTACGCTACAGGTCAACATTCACCCATTCACAGTGAGTGACATTCATACACTGATGACAGAGGCTGTCTAATCTAAATGCTCAGTCACACACACTGACATAGTGAAGGCACAATCTGGGGTTCAGTATCTTGCCCGAAGCGAAGCTGGGGAACAAAGTAAGCATATCTCCCAACATGTGAAACTTTTGCTTTAAGACTGCTTTTGTAGGAGAGCCCAGTCTACAGGAAGCCTTTACTTTAATGTATGGCCAGCAATTACCAAGCACACACCCACTTCCTTCATGAGTGTAAAATTGGAAATTTGTGGCTAAATGTGTGTAAATTATGTTTGAGATCTTGCAATAAGCTTCTTACATTATTTGCCGTTGCCACAATGGATCACTAAACCTGCAGATTCTCAAAGCTGATTATAAATATGAATGGAAACACAGCTTTTAACCCAGCGACGTGATACGAATATGTATTTTATTACTAATATAATTTGGAATAATGAGCTTGAAAAACTGGACTGTGTGACTGTGTTTTGGGGATGTGAGTGCAGATGGAAGCAGTGTAGAAGCATAACATGTGAGCTGCGTGTTGAATTTACAGTCCCTGTAGCTCCTGGTGTTTGTTTTGACACTCACACAGATTAGACCACTCTTACATTACTGTGTGTGTGTGTGTTGGGGGGGTGGGGGTGTTCGAGCATGTGTGTGTTTGCCCTAATTGTTGAATGTTCTCTGTGTGTGTGTGTGTGTGTGTGTGTGTGTGTGTGTGTGTGTGTGTGTGTTTTGGAGATTAAAGCGTGTTCTGTGGTATTAAAGGGCTTAAAGAGGGATGTGATGGACCGAGTATTTTCCTAGATGGTCTGCACACACACATACATACACACACACACACACACACACACACACACACACACACGTCTTTGCCTTCATTTCCTCTCATATTTACACACACTAACACATTCACAGTGTTGGTCATTCGCACACTCCTCACTGATACAAATAAATACATTCTCTACCTGAACCATGAGACAGAAAGGTTCCAGCAAAGATCCCTGACTGCACCAGGCCACCAGGCCACAAACTAAAACTATTTCACTATTAAACAATTAATTAATAGAAACTTCTTCATTTTTTGAATGTCTAAAAAAATAAAAAAATGTTCCAGTAATGTAATTAAGAAAAAACGTTTTCAGTATCCAGAATAACTTCACTCAAAAGGTCTAATACCCAGAAATATAGTCTTCAAAGCGTGTCTAGCACACACACATATATAAACACGTACACACACACACAGGTCCTTTCTGTTACCCTGTTGTTGTTTTTTTACATGTATTGGTAAAAACTGAAACCACATTTTTGAAAATCCATAAATTCTCATTCATACCCCCCCCCCCCCCCCCCCCCCCCCCCCCCCCTGTAAAACGTTACTGTAAATGCAGTATTTGCAG
>NC_136538.1:20148767-20208767 GCF_910591455.1 Pholis gunnellus
ACCCCTTCCTCCCTCCCTCCCTCCCTGCTTGCAGTACACAGAGAAGAAGGGTCTGCAGCTCGGTCTGGTCGGCTGGGTCAGGAACACCTACCATGGGACGGTGGAGGGACAGGTCCAGGGTCCTGCTAACATGGTGGCCGACATGTGAGTACAAAGTTATGACGCAACACAACTACACAATGACAGCATGTTTGGTTTTTTCTGTTTAGATTTTTTTTTCAGAGTATTGAAGAAGTTTAATAAAATTGAACAAACGTACACCCTGTCTCGCTTACTGCAGGACTAGTTATTTATAATCTATTTACAAATATATACACAGACCAGCAGAAACATTTTTAAAAAAGTCCATGATCATGATCTATCAATAAGACACATTTTACAAATCTATATGTGTTGCACAAACCCCAAAGTTTAGTGAATATGACACTCGCACCAGATGTGTGGTTTGGGATTGTGGGAGAGCCCTTATGTGTGTATTCTTGTTGATGTTACGCTCAATGAGTAAATTCCTTCAGTTTAAAGATGTGATCTGAGCGCTGCCCTCACATTGACTCCTTGTGTTTAGGTTTGACTTGTTTCAGCCTCTAGATGGCGCTCTTTACCTTCACAACTGTCCCGTCTGAGCTTCGGCTCAGTTGATGTCACACAGACAGCTGCAGTCTCTACTATACTACCTTCTCTTCTCTATTGTTTTTTTTATTCAGTCCAAATGACCGGATGAGAAACTAGTTTGTGAACACATGAGCGCCTCTGTCTCTCTCTTTCCTTCACTGAATGAATGGTTATAACCAATAATCAGTTATGAAGCTGAAGCCGGAGCTCTCTTTGTTTTGACCTCCTCTCTGTCCGGCGGGAGTGATGTCACCAGGGTGTGGACGTCTCTCTTAGATGACATCATTGTCTCCAGGGATCTGCTGCTCTCTTACCACACACACACACACACACACAGATCCCAAAACAATGATATAATTATTGGTGTTTGTTTTCTTCTCCTTGCTGCACCGGGCGGGTGGAGTTTACTGGACCAGTTACAGAAAAATAGAATAAATAAATCATGAAACAGCCATTTGTTAACAAAACAGGCATCCATTTAGTTTTATCACAGAAAAGATGGAAAGAGGAGATATGTATGGAGGTGTTTGGTATTTTTATTAAATGTCCTATTTGTATAAATGAGTAATAGTGGCACAGCAGTCTTTGTTGTTGTCATGATTTAGATGTTAGGGTGTGTTTGGATTTATATCTCTGGGGGAGGTGAAGGGATTTTACCATCACTACATTACATCATGAGACTGCTAGCAAACATGGATGTAAACAATGTAAATATCAAATCGTTTAAAATTTATTTTTTGTCTTCCTGTTTCCATGTTGGATTGAATCAGTGTTTCCTTCTTTTTGTTTTTGTTCTCTTTGGTCTTATATTTGGGGGTATTTGTACAATGTTCATGTTGTTTACGGCACAATCAATCTTTAAGGGTAAACCCCGTCTGCCTGGCCCCAACAGGGTGTCAAAACCAACATTCCTTTACTTCAGTTCATTGGAGTGAAGCAAACAGCTGAACTACATTACCATGAAGAATAACATCTGTTGTTTTATAACTTAAACATAAAAGTAGAAGCACACAACACTGTGATATGAAGCAGATGGCTAATTTTGTGATTTGACTTTAAAGTGTATTTTGATCAAGATCCATTAATATAAATGAGAGTCTGACATCGCGATAGAAGGAAATACGAGCGGATTTGGTTCAGACAAATAGCTAATGAATCATTATTAACCTCACTGTGAGATTTCATTGAAGATATGAAACCTATACACACACACACACACACACAGACACACACACACACACACACACACACACACACACTCTCTTTCTACTATTTCCTTCCATTCAGTCAGACATCTTTTCCGTGTTAACACGCTCACTCTCACGTCCTTCCTGTCGACTCCACTTTCACCACGACCTCACTTCCTGCAGGGCCTGGGAGACAGGAAGCAGCTGTTCCTCTGAGCGGAGAAAGGGAGGAAGTGTAAGAGAGGGAGAGGCAAAATAATAATACTGTGGAGGTAAGGAGGAGACAGGAGAGATGGAAGGAAAGAGGGGAGGAGAGATGGTGTAGGATAAAAAGAAGGAAGGAGATAAACAAGCAGTGTGAGAAATGGTAAGAAGGGATGGAGAGAAAAAGGATGAGAGTGAGAGCTGAAGGTTGGAGGCGAACAAGTGGGTGGTTTCCGCTGAGAAAAAAGAAAACTCCCAGAGAGCCGAGCAGCTCAATGACCTGGAAAAGAAAGAGGGGCGGATAAAAACAAAGAAGGAACTGAATCAAAAAATGCTCCATATTTTCGACGAGTAAAAAACATGTCAACGGTACAGAATACAACACCCTCTGTCTCAAGAGCCTTGAGGAAAAACTCCTAAAAATAAAAATGTTAACAGAGAAAATGGAAATGGAAAGAAACCTCAGAGTAAAAGAGGACGGATCCTTCTCTCTGGACGTGCAAAAGATATGTTCAGAATAACCAACTTCATAAAATCACAGTACAGACAATGACACAGAAACAACATGGAAGGATGAAGGAGAAAGAAAGCTTGATGATGAAAGAGAGAGAAAACCAGATGTAACGGGTGTCTGACACTCACATGAGTTGGATTAGATTATCCTAGGAACATGGTAGAAGTGTGTGTGTGGGGGGGGGGGGGGGGGGGGGCAGTCATATTTAACTGGAATCATCCTTTTTAGGGTTAGGGGCTCAGCAATGCATTGTCAACGAGGGTCCTCACAAGTATGGAAGTACGAGCATGTGTGTGTGGATCAAAGGGATCAGTGTGTTGTTTTAGAGGAAAATGGCAGCAGATTACCAACAAACATCCAGCTGCTGGAGACTTAAAACTAAGAGCTGTGTGTGTGTGTGTGTGTGTGTGTGTGTGTGTGTGTGTGTGTGTGTGTGTGTGTGTGTGTGTGTGTGTGTGTGCGTGCGTGTTCAATAGAGTAGTGGGTCACAGAGCAGTTCGGTCGACTGTAGATGGACAAGTTTTATACCCCAAAGAAAGTAGGACAGCTCATCTTCCTCTTCCTCTCTCTTCCTCTCTCTCTCTCTCTCTCTCTCTCTCTCTCTCTCTCTCTCTCTCTCTGGCTGAGCTTCAGTCGGTGCATCTACATGGACGTGACCCTGATCCCCTGAAATCTCCTTTAATCTACACACACACACCCCGTCAGAAGCATCACAATCATCAGTGGTTTGGTGGTAAAACGGTGGTTCTGCTGCAGAACACTCAATTCTCAGGGTTAAATATAGCTGCAGGAATGTTTGTATTTTCCCATCATGCACCAGGTTGTCCAAATAGTGGCTTGATCCCTTAGTGGCTGGTTGTGGAGGATTTTTAATCTTTTTTTATTTTTGTCTACATTTTTCTCCCACGATGACGTCGGTCTGGCCAACATTTTGGTCCACTGCATTTTCCACCCTCCATAGTTAAGAATACCTCAGTTGTGCAGGAAATATCCCAAAATCACAGCACTGTTAGAACAGCGCAAGGTCAGTTGGAATTTCCTAATGTCACAGAAAGAAGGGAAAGCCGTTTAGTGATAGTTGGATTACGTCTGATATGGTTTTGATAACAAAACTGAAACTGAAAGTTTTGAATCCTATTGTCTCATTGTGTTGAACAGATGAACATAATCATTTCTACCCTTTTCTTCTTCTGTCTGTGTTCCTCCACAGGAAGGTGTGGTTGAGTAAAGAAGGAAGTCCATCCAGTCGGATCACCAAAGCCTCCTTCACCAACCAGAGAACCATCGACAAGCTGGAGCTCTCCGGCTTCAAGACCCGCTTCTGATCAACGAATCAAACATACCCCAAAGACCTTCCCTTCCCTCCCCAGAGTAAAAACACAGAGGGCTGCTTCTCGTTCAGAGCTGTGCACTAGCTAACGGCAGTGATTTTAGTTCCGATTTTATGTGAGTTCTATGAATGACGACATGTTGGAGCTGGAGTTAGTCTGTAGAAGGACTCAGGTTTGAGTCCAGAACACTGGAAAGTTTCAGGCTGAAAGTAATTTGTCAAATAAATAAATCTATGGTAATATTTTATTTGATAAAAGGAAACACTTTGGTGTAATGTATACAATACCCAAAAACACTGACTGCTTTGAAGTACGTTTTTACTGAAGAAGTTAAAGATTCATATATATTTCTTTCACGATTCTGATGGCATACATTTATGTTTGATGCAGTTACATTAAATTAAGACAAGTAACGATCTGATGTAAAACACTGCACTTAAGTTTTGGAACAGAATTTGCCTTTGTGTTAAATTTAGTCAAGTTGCAAAGGAAATCCTAAACGGTTAAGTTTAGTTAAGTTACGATGGAAAACATACCTAGACACTTAAGTGAGATCAAGTTAAGTTATAATGGAGCATGTTCGACCTAAACGGTTAAATTACAGCAGTTTAAGTTGGGTTAAGTTGAGTTAAATATCCTTGAAACTCCTTGAACTTCAGGACCAAGTCAGAGTTAGACAAATGAAATGAACAAGAAGTGGCACTTAGTCTTGACTTTATTTTTAAATGACAGTTTAAATCATTGTAATGGTTTGATGCTCGCAGATCAGTGTGTAGTTCTTCATCAGGTTTGTGAGCTGCAGGTTTCCATTAAATCTACCACTGTGTGTCTATACATAGTATGTCACTGTATGGTGTAAACAAACACAAGCCATCCATGTTACGTGAGGCGATTAGGCCTACCGGTCAACTGATCCAATTAAATCACATCCAGAGAATCCCCGATCGGCTGGCAGCAACAACACAAACCCTGACACAGCAGGAACAGAGCTCCTGTTCTGTACAGCGACTCTCTCTGTGTGTGTGTGTGTGTGTGTGTGTGTGTGTGTGTGTGTGTGTGTGTGTGTGTGTGTGTGTGTGTGTGTGTGTGTGTGTGTGTGTGTGTGTGTGTGTGTGTGTGTGTGTGTGCAGAAATAATCCTTTAAGTCTTATTTTCTCCTAAAGTATCTGCTCTTAAATCAAAATTTAAAAACACGCTAAGGATAAACGTTGATTGTATGTGTGCATGCATGCGTCGGTGCTTAGAGACCAACTCTCCCTGGATACACTGTTAGGGGACGCTCTGTCGTCATGCCAACCCCCCACCCCCCTCTGAGACATTACTCACACACACACACGATCGGGACAAGAAGGAGGTGTGAGTTGTTAGTGTGTGTTTGAATAAGATCTTAATGTAATACTTACATAACATGCTGGAGCACTAACCCTCCATCCATTATCATGAAAAAAGAGCCATGACAGAGCTGTGTGTGTGTGTGTGTGTATGTATGTGTGCGCGTGTGTGTGCGCGTGTGTGTGTGTGTGTGCGTGTGTGTGTGTGTGTATATGTGTGGGCTGTAATGGACTGATAGTCGCAGGTGTGTCTCCACAGAAAATAACAAGAACTAGCAACTCTCACTTTAGTTCTCCTAAAAGCCCTTTTGTACTTTGTTTCCTTGTTTTTAATCAATGTTTCTTGCTTGGATCTTGAATTTCACATCTGCATGATTACAATACAAACATTTGGAAGTGCTTGATCACTTCACGCCACAATGAAATGTTAGAGGCGTGGTAACGTCACCTGGGACGTTTCATATAAAATATTCAAAATAGTCAGGTGAGCTGCCACAAAATTACCCATGAATAACTTCTATCTCCAGGTGTCTTTTTCACATTTACATTCCCTTCCAAAGCTACAACCGCACACTGCTGTTCCAGAGATCATCACAGTCCTGATGTCTGAGACAGTTCTGTCTTTTCCCATTCTGTTTATTGTCCATAAACGCACCCAAATACAAACCCCCATAAACCTCCACCTCCGACAGCACTTCTCACACTTTCTGTTCACTGCAAAAATCTGGTGCAAATAATTCAGCAAGCAATGATAATACAGCCGCCCCCACACTCGTACTAGTGCCATGAGAGAGAGAGAGAGGGAGAGAGAGAATGAGAGAGAGAGAGAGAGAGGGAGAGGCAGAGAGAGAGAGGCAGAGAGAGAGAGAGAGAGAGAATGGGAGAATGAGAGGGAGAGAGAGGGGGGGGGAGAGCCCACCCGCACACTTCAGTCACTGTGGAAAAGCTGGAAAAAAATCCACCGGCCTCGACCTCTTCTTCCTCCTCCTCCTCTTCCTCCTCCTCTTCCTCCGCCTCCGTCTTACTAAGCAACCAGTTTGGCATCCCATAGTGGTCACCATGGAAACGCCACTCTGTCTGGAAGTGTTTGTGAGAGAAAGATACGAGAAAGACAAGAGAAGTTGCTGCCTTCTCGTTTCTCCAATCTCCTTCTCTTTTGTGTCCTCTCGTCCTCCCTAAACTCCTTCTTTCCTTCTCTCCTCCCCTCGAAACCCTTTCTTTCCTTCTCTCTTAACTCCTCGTTCTCTCCTCTATCCATCTCTCTCTCTGAATATCTGCCCGGCACTTTAACTGCCCACACATGTGGTCTTATTCATCATGTTGCACACACACACACACACACACACACACACACACACACACACACACACACCTACACACCTGAGTGGGTGCTGACAACCAGCTGTTGCCAGGCAACATGTTGAAGTTGAGTCCAACTAGGCTGTGAAAGAAACTCTGACATTTAACACAAGCAGCGTCGTTTGTTCGGTTCTATTCTATTCAGAGTTGGAGAACTTGAAGTGACGAAAAGATACTCGAACTATTTATTATTTAGACTACTTGTATGACAAAACTATCCCAATTTGCACAACAGGTTTTTAGGATAACAAACTGACTGCTTCGAAGGTAAAACAGACCTCATATTTCTCAGGTTTCAGTGGGATACTCTACTTAAAGCGAGCATTCTAGAGGCAGAACGGTGTGTTGTACAAGGATCACATTCTAATAAAAAGCACAGTTACATCTAGAATCATCTCCTTCAATCTATTTTACTACTCCCACTACTAATTCATACCTGCACATACTGCAGTTTACACACTTAGATGCTATTTACGCGCTTGGGAGTATTTCGATTGCCTCTCAACGGCTCTCAACATGGCGACGGTTGAGCTGGCAGCTTGCAGCTAACGACGCTAACAGCGCCAACGGTGCAAACAACAGCAAAAGGGCTGACAGAGCACACGGTGTTTAGGGGGTGTTTAGGGGGACGTTTGATGTCAGTAGGAACGATGTTACGTATGAGAGTAGAGCATAGCAGCGTCTGTGAGCTAACATGCACTAATGCACTGTCAGCAAAGTAGAGAAGCTCGGATAACAACACATACAGAGGAAGAGCGACATTAGATAATAATTGTTTGCTGCTATATTCATTAAATGAATGCTCTGAATCCTGTATATTGGGGGGATGGGTCACTGACATAGTTAGGATTCCCATGAACATCCACTGTGAATGTCATGGCTGATTTAAGATATGTTTTTCATCCCAACAACCTCTGGCCTCTCGGTGATGACTGAAGCTGATTATTGACGTCATAAAATGACATTTTCCACAGCAAACAGGGAAAGACTTCAGCTCTGCTCTCATGCAGCAGCTGCTTGATGGGAATTACCTCCATGACCTTTCACCTTCTCCCCAACATCCTCTGCTTCAAAACAAATATGGCTGCGGTCTGCAGGACATTTCCACATGGTGTCTGGTATCTGAGTGATAATCCCCAGCACACACGCGCACACACACACACACACACACACACACCCTGAGCAAACTGTGTTTTTGTGTGTGTGTGTGTGTCATCACGAGCCCAGAAAGACCTTCAAGGCCAGATCACATTCTGCCACACACACAGTGTTAATGCACACACACACTGCTGCATTACGTGTCAGCACACTTGGATGTCCTTCATGCCCAGAATGCGTCGTTCTCAGTTTGTGTGTGTGTGTGTGTGTGAGAGTGAAGTCATCATTATAATGACACAACCTGATTACAAACTGACTGACAGCCACGATATATATCACCTTATCTCATCGTAACGAGATATAAGAGTTTAATTCGTTATTTTTCTATACGAGACGTGCAGAGATGGAAGGAAGCTGCCCCACCTACACGTTCTCATTTCATTTATTCTTATTAATTGTTCTCTTTCCTTCCTCATATATCTATTGTAGTTGCAGTTGGAGTGGGTGGGAGTTTGCTCCTGATGCAAGCCAAGACATGACCTGACTTTGTTGTACAACACTTTTAGCTTGAAAATGAATAAGAATACTGATGAAAAGAAAATGAATACAAGAAACAGATTCAATACAATAAAGAAATTGTTTAAAACCAACAAAACATCTGAGTCGGATCAAACCATCTGTTTGTATTTGCATTTGTGGAAGTGTCCTCTTTAGTGTGTCCCAGTGCGCTCTGA
The DNA here is from genome assembly GCF_910591455.1 of Pholis gunnellus. Taxonomy (NCBI): domain Eukaryota; kingdom Metazoa; phylum Chordata; class Actinopteri; order Perciformes; family Pholidae; genus Pholis; species Pholis gunnellus. Next base: position 20,157,138 of record NC_136538.1, read on the forward strand.
TAAACTTCCTCACAAGAACCTCCCAGACAAATGTCACCTCTATAAATCACGCAAGTCGTGATTGCAGCAGTCCAACATGTAGCCTGTCTCTTGGTCGAGTCATGGCAAGAATCAAAGACCTCTAATCTAACACGGTGGCCGCCTCAAGACAGACAACATGCACACAACTTTGACCTCTCAACCAAATGTAGCTTATATTTAACCTGGACACCTCGACGTGTTTGGACCAGCAAATCACCAAATCAGTGTTTAAATAGGTCCAGGATATTTCTGCAGAAACAATCTCCTTCCTTTTTCCTACACAGACAAAGTTTAAGGCAAATAAAACAATGTGAGAGCGAAGAGGACAACTGGAGCTCACGTCTGATGATTCATCAGTGTAGGAGGTTTGTAGAGATGAGTGCTCGGACAGAGAGCCGCAGGGTCTCAGCTGTCTGCTGGACCCAAAGGGAGGATGTAGTGGATGAAATGTGGAGATAAGAGCAGGGTGAGCTTTACATGTCCTCACACAGAGGGCCTGCTGGGAAATGTGTCAGGGGGAACTGAAACACATCTAACAACACAGCTGCGAGAACAGTTAATATATTAATATATTCATTCTGTTCTGTCACACTCATCCCTAACTTTTCAGAGTCTGTTTGGCATCATTCACTCTCTGCAGACTCTCTCCCTCCAGCTCTCTGCTGGCTGAATCTCCGCCTCTCACTCAGACTCTTGGAGCTGGAAGCGCTCCATTTATTTGCCTCTGCAGCCTTGAGGGGTGGAGACAATCCAGTAGAACCAATGGGATCCTAAAAATTGCATTGTCACTTTTACCTTTTATTCATGCAGTGAACGAGCAAGGAGAATCGATCAGGTTATGTTTTATTTTGTATGTACCAGGCAGCAGGACATATATTCAGCTGTAGAATCATTGCACACTGCACAGAGTTCAGCTATTGATACAACAAAATACAGTAAAGTGCAGAGTAATGTACATATGTATAGAGCTAATATCAATAATACATAACAGTAAGGACATCTGCTAGCCTGTACATTTTCCCTGTCAAAGTGTGTTTAAACGTACATTCCAGTTAAGTTTAAATTATAAAACATATTTCAATTGCTTTTACAAATGAGCAAATAAATGCACTCAACTAAATGCAAATAGTTCATATTTGCATGGTGTTTAAAGAAGTATCAACACGTTAATTAAACTGACCAGGTCTTTAAATGTTGAAATTCACAAATGTTGACGTTTTAAATGAATTATTAAGTTAGTTTTTTGTTCGTATTAGTTAGTTTTAGAAAATACAATATCGCTCTTATTAATTACACATATTTGTAGTGTGATGTAATGGGTGTAATGTGAGGAGGAGCAGCACTAAAACAATACTGATGACACTTGAAGTAACAATAGATGTAAAGAGTTTTTTAATGAGTTAATCAACTAAATATGAATGAATTCTTATTTTTTTCATTTTCAAGGCTTTTCCAATGTAATTATTGGGTGTTTTTCTTCAATCCATATCACAGTAATTTTGGATGAAATCTGAAAAATGATGAGGTCTTTATTTATGATGAGGATTTGTCAGTATTTGATTGTATGTTTTGACTCTGTGTGTGTTTTCACTTGTGTGTCTCATTCATCAGCCACTGCAGAGACACATCTGTACTGTGATGGACAATAAAGCTTCTCTGATTTTGATTGATACTTCATAGATACACAATAGTCTACGAAGTGATTTATGGATGAATTAATGATGATGTAATTGTTACTTGTAGCCCTAAATTACTATATTAGCCTACAGCTAATAGGCTATCAATAATACTATTAATAAACTATATTTGTATACATATTAGAGTCAAATTCTAAAGTGCTTTACAACAAACAGTAAGACAAAATAGAAAACTTTAAATAAAGGAAAGTATTTTATATTATTATAGTATGCTATACTATACTGTATTCCACCATATTATTATATTCTATACTATGTATTATATATAGTAAAATAAAAAATAGAGAAATTATTTCTAGGTCGGTGCAGCGCCGCCCCGCCGGTGCAGCGGGGTGTTTTAACCGAGCGCATCGGGCGCTGCAGTCCAGGCCGTGCAGAGGCAGAGCAGCGCGGGGGGGCGGGGTGAGGAAGAGGAGGAGGAGGATTGATAGATTTGAGGGCTCTATGCTCTTGCGTTGTTTTTTTTGCTCCGAGCTCCCAGCAGTCCGTCCGGCGTCCGTCCTTCACTCCGTGCGGGACTCCACTGCGCTTCTCTCGGCCTGCAGGTGAGCGTGAACCCGGGCCGAACCGGAGCCCGAGCCGGTTTGTGTTGTTTATCCCCGCTCCCTGTTTAAAATCTCTCCCCCAGCCTCTGCACGGATTTGTTTCATTGTGTGCGCGGCTGGGGAGGCATCCACATCCACCACGACGGCCGCGTCTGTGGCGGGGGATGTGTGTCCCTATCCCTCCGCGTGGATAGACGCCGCCTATCTCGGGTTTAATTGTTAAAAAACGTCCAATTAAAACCAGCAGAACCGTCGATGTGGTGCAGCAGCGGGTTTTGTGGCGCAAAGAGACGCCGGGGCAGCGACCCTCTTCTCCCGGCTGTGTCTCTCTGCTTTCCCCCCCTTTTCTCCATCGTGTTGTTGAACTTGCGTTTGTGCGTGTTGGCTTTAGTGCGCCAGAGCTGCTGCTGCTGGTTGTTTTAGATGAACTCTGCAGCTTTCTATGTTTGTATCTCCACCCAGACGTCTGATGGAGATGATGATGGTGGTGGGGGTGGTGGTGGTGGTGGTGTTGGTGATGGTGGTGCAGGCGTGGTCGCCTGTGCTGACCTCAGCCCCAGAGCAAAAACACCAGAATATTCTCCTAGTGCTCCTCTGATATTCCTGCAGGGACTCTCTGCAGTGACCTTCTGTGTACTTTATGGTGTATTTATTTGATCTTGGTGCCACTGAAACACTCAAAGTGCATCTGTGCCTCTAAATACATTTATTCAGCTCCTGTGATATATCTGTATAATTTAAATACATTTTAAAAGATGCCAGCATGATTTAGCACTCTTCATGTGGTTGTAAATAACAATAGTATTAAGATTTCTTCCAGTTTTTGGTAGTTTTTATACCTTTTTATCTCCTGTATGAGTAGTTTTAATGTTCCTGCAGTGATTTGGCAGATTTGAAAGGTGTTTTAAGGTGACTGTAGTTGTTCTGTGACAGTACAAACGCTGCTGCTATGAGGCGTATTATTTTATTTTGGTGCAGACCCTGTTTCAAATCCTGTAGAGCAATTATGTAATCAGATACAGGCTGGACTGCTGCTCTCTCTCCTCCCTCCCCTTCTCAATTTCTCTCCTCCCTTTTCTTCTAATCTTCCTCCTCCGTTCCTTCTCATTTTTTGCCTATTTTTATTCTTTTCACCCTGTTTCCTCATTTTCCACCTTACTCCGTCCTCTCCTTTTTCAACCATGCTCCCTGTGCTCCTTCCTTTCCCCCTTACTGCTGCTTCCTCTCCTCCTCCAGACGCCTTTCTCCTCTACTTATCTCCTCTTTCTCACCAGGTTTTTCCCTTATCATCGTTTCCTCCCCTCTCTGTTCCCTTGGCCTCCTCCCCCGCCCCTCTCTTTATTGCTTTGATGCAGCAACTGGGAAACATTCGGCCACTTGTTGACTGGAGCCTTTTTAAAATGTCACAGTAAGGTGTCGAGTTGTCCTCGTGTTCCTCGGCTCCTGCTGCTTTCACAGCGTGCTGCAGTAAAACCAGAGTGAACTATTAAAGTCGAATCCCCTTCGAATGTAAATCAGTACGTTTAATGTAAAGGTCGTCAGGGAATCGGAGCTAGCTTAAAGTTTTAAAAAATATTTCAAAATGTAGTGCTTTGAATGGTCTGTAGACTAGAACGTCACTTTATTGATGCCAGTTAATTTAATGAGTCCCACTGAGGATGTGTATTGTATTAAACAAAGTAGCTCCTCCACTGAGTTACTGTAGCATCGTCAGACTCGCGGTTAAAAAAGTTTTATTGAATCAAAAGCAATGTAGCAGATTGTCGTTTTTTTATATTCCACACTCTGTCAAAACCTGCCACCTACATTTCCCATAATGCATCTTGACTGCAGACATTTTGGCTCTGAGATCAAGGTGTGCTATGCTAGTAGCGGCTAACGTAGCCTGGGGCCTCTAGCCTGCAGCAGAGATGAGTGTTAGCTCACTTGTTTCTAAATCCATTCTTCCACTTTTCAAAGTGACTCAAGTGACATCACGCGAGGACGTTTAGCGGACTTCACACAGCTCCTTCTGGAGACACTAAAGTCTTTCTAGTACTTTTTAAAAACATGTGCAGTAGAACTCGCCAACACAACTTCTACACTCATAATGAAGCAGATTAAACTGAACTGACTGAATTTAAGTCGTGGATGTGCTGGATGAACTGTGTGCTTTGTGGAACTAAAGGGGAACCATCTTTGACTCTTCTAAAAACGGTTTACTTTCATGTGACGTTCGCTGGCGTGGTCAAGAGGAAGACCTGCTGTTTGTGTTTACAGGCCCCTTTAAAAGAAATGGAGCAAAGCCAGAAATGGAATGGGAAAGAGAACCGTGTGCAGCGGGGGTTTATGGGAAATGTGATTTTGATTTAGGGGCGCACTAAAAGCTATACGCAAACATTTTCTGGACCCGTTTCCTCTGATTTCTTTCAAGTGTCGTTCCATTTGAAGCATTCTTTCGGCCTACAACAATTCATTTAATTCATCTATCAAAACATATCAGTGAGTTTGTTTGTTTCCATCAGCTGGTTTGATGAAGATGGTTTTTGCTCATAAACGCTCTGCAGGGACGTTTTAAGTGAATTGATCCTCCTGCAGGAGACATGAGCGGTGCTTCTGGCGGCATTTTGGCTCTCGGTCAGACTTTTTAAAATGTATTTCCCTCACTGACTGAAGCCTGGTGGTGGTGATGAGGAGGCAGGTTTAGGCGCGGCCGGCATGATGCAGATCTGAGCTGTAAACCATCGAGTCCTGAGCCTTCAGCTTCATCAGTTTAATAGCATCAAACTGAACGGCTCTCTGGATGAGAGGCCTTCAGATCTGATTACGTAACAAACTTCTCCCAGAAGATACGGTCTTAAATCTGTGCACGCACAAAGAAAATAACGACTAAATACTGAACTTCTGATGTACATTTAATAATAATCTTGTTGACTTATTCTTTGATGTGATAGATCCTGATTATATTCATGAGTTCTCTAGTTTTAAACGATGTTCTTGCACAGCTGCTTGTGTTGAGACGTTTAACATTTCAGAATTTGGGTTTCCTTTCATATTGGCATTAGTGTTGAACTATAACCATTCCTGTTTGTTGTTGTTGAAATTTAGCGGATAACCCGATTGATTACCCTTTTTTTTAGGAAGTTTCACTCGTGCCTGATCGGCTCAAACTGATGTTGAATCTGTGTCTCTTCTTCCTCGCAGCTTTTCTGTTCGTCTTTGCTTTTTTCTGTCTTTTGTAGCTCGCTCCACCTCATGTAAAAGCTTCTGTGAGTGTGCCGCTGTATTAATTAGTGTGTGTGTGTCTCTCAGACGTCTGGTTGTTTGCTGAGAGGAGGGCCGTGGTCCGGTCTCATTGTCGGGAGCTGCAGTCATGTGATCACAAAGAAAGAGAATGTCTTTGATCCACCTCTGTGTACAGACGGACTGAGCACGTTTTGTCCAGTCATGGTGTAACCAAGGACACCGTCAAAGACGGATATATTTAGTGGAGCTTCAGCTATTTTACGTTTGACTCCAAGGGGCAAGTGAGGAAGAAGAGGTTAGTCCCAAATAAGTGTTCTGGTGTCTTGTTTTGTCCGACCAACAGTCCAAAACCCAAAGCTGTTCAGTTTACGATGGTTCTAAAACACAACAAAGTAGCAGATATTTGAGTTCAGACGATCTCAGTCCTGAATTAGGTTTGGCTGTTTTTGACATTCGGACTTATTTTTCGTTAACGTTTTCATAATTAATCTGAGGTCAGAAGAAACTGTAGAAGTGTTGTGGAGACTGAAGGATGCGTTTTTAGGTTTTCACAAGGCGGCAACCTCCGGCTCTGAGAAGTGACGCCAGTGTGGAAGTTCCTTAAACTTTAGTTATATTCTGTTCATTGAAGTTAATTCTAAACTTTTTGGTTGGCTAGAAACGTCTTGTTCAGCGTTTGGTTGGACTTAGTTCCACCCTCTCGTATCACTTCTTGGGGCACAAAATCAAGATGGCGACGGCCAAAATGCCAAACTGGAGGATTCAAAACCGTAGTCTACAAACCAAAGGAGTTTTTCTTTTCTTTTATCCTTAAATCCTCTTCTGACTCCTCAGATTCACCTTTAGACACCTTTAAATGGTTTGTAGGTAAAAAAAACCCTGTAAAAGAAATAAACTGAGAAACGGTTGTAATCAAGATTTGTATAGTTATTTAACACGAAGCAAAAGATTAATGTTTGAGTATTCAGACTTCCTGATTAACTTTGTATTAACTGAAAAATTTCAGTCGTAATCCAAAGGACAGCATGACGGCCCGTCCCACGCTGGTTTAAATACCAGCTGGTTAACGATGAAGACTACATTTCCCAACTTGTGTAAAGCTGAAGAGTTGGTGCGCTGTCCCTTTAAGACAGAGGGCTGCGAGTTGTATTTTCAGAATCGAGGCCAGTCGTCAGTGTTTCTGTCGTCCTTTTTCTGGTCCTCCTCTCCAACTGCAGACCCTCCCTTCTCCTCTCTCACCTTTACTTCTCTTTACCGTCATCCCTCCTCCCTCCCTTCTTCTCCTCCCTTCACTTACTTTACACCCCACCGCTCCTTTTCACTTTAATATTTTACTTCTGTTCTCTTTTATCCTCCACTCCATCAGCATTCCCTCTCTTAAATTTCAACTCCTCTTTCTCCTGCCTCCGTCCTTTCGTCCTTCCATCCTCTCTTTTCCCTCAGCCTATTTTATCTTCTTTTCCTCTTTAATTTTCTAAATTGACATTGTGAAACAGGTTTTGGGCGTCTGACTCCCACTGAAATAAATCCAAGCAGGCTTTCAAAATCAAATGAAATAAATAAATAAAAGACAAATGTTGCTGAAAATGTTTGAGGGATTTCTCTCTGACAGCAGCTTGGTTTATACCTCCGCCCTTATCGCCTTCTTGGATTTGAGGCTTAAACTTTAAGCTGAAAGAGTTTGGATGAAAGGAGGAGGAGACAACTTCATCATGAGGTCCCGAGGCTAAGGAGAGAGTGATGGAGGAAGGAAAAGAGGAAAGCCAGTCAGGCAGGAGGTGGTGGGAGGTGAGACACAAGGAGAACTAAAACTAAATCTGGTGCAAATATTAACACTAGTGAAGAAGAGGAGAAAACGGGATGATGGGAGGTTTATTTGGGAGGAGGTGCGACCAATGTAGTCTTGTTAGGGATGAAGAATGGGAGAAAGAGTAGAGGAGGTGGAGAGATAAAAGAGAGCCGAGTGGGAGAGAAAGGAGGACAGGAGTTAAACGTACCAGCTGAGGAAGGAGGGAGGAGGACGGAGGGAGGAATGTTCTGGAAAATGTCCAACAAAACACTGCAGGTTTTATCAAATACAAGAGGGCCTGACGGTTCACTTACTGGATTATTCTGCAGCTCTTAACCGCATCGCTGGTCTTCATCAGCAGATTAATCATCTTTGACGTTATGGAGCTGTAGGAGTTCAAACTTCTTGTCCATGTTTTTGTGTGAATCAACTCCATTAAAGTGTTTTGTGTAAAGTTTTTAAAGGAAGGCATCATCGCTTATGTAAAGCTTTAATCCCAACATGGAGGAGAAATGAGGAAGGTGTGTAAGAGCCCTCACAGGATCTCTGCATCAGAGTGATGAAGACGAGTCGCTCCCATCCGGGTCTCTCATCTATGAATAGAGACCGGCGGCTCAGTGATGAGTCACCTCACGGCCTTTTATTCTTCTACACTTTATCACATGAAGCGTGGGCTAAAATGATCTTTGGAACAGTACGGTACGGTTTAAATTGTGTTTTATTATACTGTCTTAATACTACTATACTCTTGTAATCATCATCGTCTGCGTGACAACTCTTCTGGCTGAAACGTTTGACGTTGAAAACCAAAACACACAATTAATGAAGCGTAGTCTGTACCGGTATACAGTCAAAACGTAATCCTCGACAAAATATGTAATTCACAGTGCAGATATTTTGTATGTGAATGTGTGGGAGGAGACAAAGCTGTACACACACACACACACACACACACACACACACACACACACACACACACACACACACACACACACACACACACACACACACACACACACACACACACACACACACACACACACACACACACACACACACAGAGAGAGCTAGATATCAGTGGCATGTTTGAACTGTCTATTTGTGATTCTGCTTCTTTTCACCCGTGCGTCTTGTTTAAATAGCGGGGTTACTTCGGGGTGAGGAGGTTTAACCTCAGCCGGGGTCAGAAACGCACACAAACCATCTCTTCTTTTCACACACGTGGAGCTCCGTAAATCGTCCCTGAAGTGTTGAAAGCTGCTCGGCTGCTACAAAGTAAAACTGGCATCAAGAAACAAATCGTCTCAGATGTTGAGGAATCACCAAGAGCAAGAAACCCTCCGCAGCCGCGCTGAGATCCTAAATGTCTTTTAAAAGGTTTCAGAGAAGCTGATCATGAAAGCTGCTTCGCTCATAAATGTTCATGTAAATTCGAAACCAAGTAATAATAAAACAACACACAAGCTGCAGTTACCTCATGAATAAGAAATGTTGCTGCAGGAAGTATTTTTTCCGTTTGCATGTTTGCAGATGGATGCAGGCGGCTGCTGAGGCCGAGGAGCGTTTCTATCGCGAAGCATCTTGTCTGACTTTTCTCCTTCGATTCCTCTCTGACTTATATCGCTCTCTAAATGTTCGGTCCGATCTCAGCACTCTGCAGTCTGAGCTGCTGCCCGATTAGTTTTACAGGCGTCGGATGACGCAGCAAAACCTCCCAGGAAGAGAAGTGAAACAGTAAAGGACTGACGGCTGCATTATTCATGGGGGAATGGTCACTAGTGCAATAGTAGTGAGAGATGCCCGTCAGAGTCTGAGTCCACTTTCACAACTTGTTTTGTCCAAAAAAACAGTCTGAAACCCAAAGATATTCATTTTACTTTGACGTAAAGCAGAGACGAGCAGCAAATCCTCCCATTGAAGACTCTCAGGGAGTTTGGGCTGCAGCTAATAACAGTTGTTGTCGTCATTGATTAGTTTTACCATTATTTTCTTGATTAATTGTTTTAACAATTTCTCACCTGACCTCTTCAAACGTCTTGTTTTTGTTCGATCAAAAGTTCAAAACCCAAATATTTTCAGAAGTAAAACTAGAGCTGAAACTGACCTCATTTTTGTTTTCTATTCTTCAGGCAAAAATACCAAACTTTCCCCAAAGCTCCAGCCTTCAATTGTGAGGATTTATTGTTTTCTTTGTCTTACGTGATAGTGAATCAATAATTTATGGTTTTTTGGATTGCTGATCGGACAAAGCGAGCTCTTTGAAGACGTCAGTTTGTGCTTTTGTAAACTACTTTAATAGTCAGATTATTTGAAAATGCAGCCGCATATAAAGCAGCTAATCCTCACAGTGGAGACCGGCTGACATTTGTGACCAATTATCAAACAAGTTGGTGAATATTTTTCCCTGAATACTCTTCGATTTTGAATTTGTTTTCCACGGACGGTCGATCATTATTGAACAGTAACGGTGCATTTGGGCTCTAAATATTGAGTTTGTCCATTTTTCATTGCATCCACTCAGTGGTGAGATTAAAGAGGTTTAAACTGTGATTTGTCTGATATCCCAGTAGTGCTAACTCTAGACTAACCTTCTATTTCTATTGTGAAGATTGAAGAGGAGCTTTGCTAAAGTAACAAGCTCGTTATCGGCTGCATTAATGTTCACTTAACACTGAAACAGGATCTTGTTCTTATTTAAATCTGCACACATTGTGATGCTAAACTTCCTGGTTCTTTTACCAACGACTGTCTATTCTCATTCAGCTGTTGCTCTGAGGGATCTTTGTCTTTCTATTGTCAGTCTGGTTGAACTGTTGTTCAGAGCTTTGTTCTCCTTGTACAAAACAAACCCTTCATACAAAATAACATCTTTCTACAACCTAAAAAGATTGTTCAGAAAGATAAAGTAGTCCTCGCAGTCCTCTGACTGTAACCAATCGACCTTTTGAGGCTGAAGATTCTGAACGTTTTGAATGTTTCTTCTAGATACACAAACAGTGCATCAGTGCGGTTATAATCCAACCGTCACGTCCCTTCACCTAACACACACACATGTTGCCTTACTGTTGCTTTGTACCGCAGTAGTAAAGTGACGTGTTGTCCACATGTATTTACTTTGAATGGTCAGATGGGACACACACGCACACAGTGATGCACTCTGCATTGACCTTCAGCAGAACTCCATTTAATTTGATTTCCATGTAGCCAAAGGCGTTTTTCTGTCACACACACACACGCACTCCGCTCACATTCCTGATAAATGAAATGTTTCAGCTTTCCAGATGTGGTCAGGCGACACACCACCATCTGTAGTGTGTGTGTGTGTGTGTGTGTGTGTGTGTGGGGTTTGATATCCTGAAATGGCAGAAGAGGAAGTTGTGTTGAGGTTGCTGGTTCAAATCCTAGGAGGTTCGGGGCAGGTGGGTGGGAAGGTGACAAGTTGCACGGCATTATGGGAAATGAATGACGGTGGAAATCAAAGGACAACACACACAATGGATGTAGTTTATGGTGAATTGTGGGTAAAGCTTTGGCTTTTTGTGTGTGTGTGTGTGTGTGTGTCTGTCGTGCACACTCTGAGGCGTTGCTGTGAAAGCGAGGGCGGGGTCGACAGGCAGAGACGGGGAGGAAATGAGTGATTAGCTGAAAGTGGGACGTTGCCTCTGGACCTGCAAACTGTTCTCTGGTGATCTGAGGCTGCGTTCAACAACACTCCTCCTCCACCTGTCATCAGCGTGAACGGCAGGCAGCAAACGTGTCCGCCATCCTTTTCTTTTCTGCTTTGGCCGTCCGTCCACACTAAGAAGTGTGTGTGGCTGCAAACCCAACAGGACTCGATAAGGTTTACTATCCGACGAGAAAGCATTAATGCAGAGCCGGTCATCCGGTCTGCTTCACACTCGGCGGGTGTATTGCTGGGGACCAAAGGTCACGCAATTTGGAAACTTGACATGTTCATTATTGATAAGCTTTGCATGAACAAGCAATAGGTTTGTGTGCATCAGCGGGGGCGGGGCTTCAGGGCTCATTGGGTACAGCTCACTTTTGCTGCTGGATGCACGCATGTTACGACCAAACTCTTCTTCACTGGAGTCAACGAGCGAAGAGCGGTTCCAAGCGGCCGTGTCCCGGTCAGGCACTGCAGTGGCGTGGGAAACAGAAAATCTATTTGAGTATCTGATCTAAGAGCTGCTTTTGATTATCCTTCTATTGTTTTGGTAAGTAAAAATGCCAAACATCTGCTCGTTCCAGCTACTTCATGGGGAGGATGTGCTGCTTTTTACACTTAAATATCATTTAAAAACTGAATATTTGTGTTTTGAACTGTGAAAAAACCTGTGATGGTCACTTCACAATTTCTTTAGAGCGAATGCCCCGATATGCGGGATAGCCATGAATCTGAAATATATCTATAAACACTGGTCTTGGTTTTTAGCTGTTTTCTTGCTGTGTCGGCGTGTCTGTGGCCTGCAGTCTCTTTCCCACATGGATGTCCTCATTCATGTGATTGGTTCACTTGAGCTCAGGAGGTTTTCCTGGAAATTCAGATCATATTTTCAGCAGGTCTTGACTCCAGCTGCTTTTTTTTTGCAATGACGATAGAGAGGATTCCATCAATGGCCTCCACCCATCTGGCCTCCAGGGTAGAGGTGTGACGCAACCCTGGTGACATCATATGCCACTTTACATTTGTCCGTTTTTATTTAAACTTGTTTGAAGAGGCCAAAGGAAAAAGTCATATTTGTGTCTTGAAAGAAAATTGAAAAATGTACTCGTAAGGTTCTGAGGTGAGAGTTGTGATACTAAGTAAGAAATGATTTTGTGTGTGTGTGTGTGTGTGTGTGTGTGCGTGTGTTGGGGATTTAAAGGAGATTTACACCAGCGTATTCCTTACCCACAAATACCCGCTGACACACTTGGCATCATGGGAAATGCGTTTGCTGCCATGGGACGTGGAAGGGGGAGGAGTTACATGTCCTTGACCTAATGCACATTCATAAGGATCTGTACGCAAACACACAGCTCAGTTCATGTCCATGTTGTCCAGCTGGAGGACAATATTTAGAGATATCTAATGCTGAGTGTGATTAACTGTCAAATGTTAGGGCTGTACCGGAAGCTTCATTCATAGCCTCAACATTCAAATTGTAAATCCACATTTGAATGCAGCGCAGCTTATTTTTATTGTTTTTTCTTCGTGGTTAAACCTGTTATTTCTGCACAGTTGCAGATAAAGATTAATAGGAACTTTGAATTGAATTAGTGCGCTGTGTAATATGTACAGTGATGTTAAAGGTAAAGAAAACAAATGAGGTCATGAAACACTAACCGGCTAAACATTAGCCGAGTACATGCTAACAAATATCACATACTTGGTGTAAGTGTTAGCATGCTAACATGCAAAACGTGACAATAGTTGTTTCATCAAAAGCTAATGTATTAGAGCTGCTATATTTCTGCAAATAGATACTACACTTCCCATGAACCTCTTTGCTTCTTCTTCCCCAACTATTTTGGGACTTACTGCGTTCTTAGACGTACATCTGTGTGTTTGTTTGTAAGACGGAGGACAGACAGACGGGTGAGACAGGTGAGCGGTCAGTCGCTCTTGAACCTGCACTGTTGAGGAATGTGTTTGAACTCACTTTAACACTCTGATCAGCAGGATACAGACACTGGAACAAAAGAACTACAGTTACTGTGAACACACACACACACACACACATCCTGTGGAATAGATTAGATCTGACATCCCACAATGCATTGCAACATGAGCCAGGCAGGATTGTGTGTCGGATAGAGAGGGAGGGAGAGAGAGAGAGCCAGTGAAAGTGTCAGCTGGCAGCTGGCCAGAGTGGGATGATGGGATGGATTGCCATGACGACACATCCACCCTCCAATCTAGACTGTGAGGAGCCGAGTGTGTGTGTGTGTGTGTGTGTGTGTGTGTGTGTGTGTGTTCATATGTTGAGTGTTATTTTAGGACTGAAGCTGCTGGGAGATGAAGTACTGAACAAACATTTTTCTGTATATTTTTGTTGATCGGTTTCATGCTAACATTTTTTCCAGGTGTTTAAGATCAAATCAATCTTTATTGTCATCATGTGTGTCTACAAATGCTGCTAATACCGCACTAGTGGATCTGCTGCTGTTATTAGTAATACTACAATAAGTAAGTTATGTCTTTCATATCACACAGAAGCAGCTTTAAATGATCACCAAGTAGAATGTAGCTATTTATACTCTACATTAGAAAGAATAATAAATGCGAAGCAGTAAAATATTGATGTTCATGATTAGCTGTCAGGAGTTGAGAATGTTTTCTTCTGGATCCCACAAAGAATTAAGATCAGTGAGGTGATGTCATAGTTTAGTGTTGAATGTATGATGCTGAACATTAATACTTCATCATCACACTGAGTTCTCAGACAGCTTGTTGACATGAAACATATGATGCAGGGAGACATTTGGTACAAATGGGGAAACTGTTTCGTAGAAAAACATCTCTTCTAACTAATGTGTTGTTTTGGTTGAAGATCCAATTAAATATTCTAATCACCGATTAATCTTCTCCTTATTTTCTCCGTCATCTGTTTTGGCTTTGAAATGTCAGAAAACAATGAAAAATGTCCGTTTATAGTTTCCCACAGCTCAAGGTGACTTAAATGAATTGTTCACCATCGGTCCAAAACCAGTTTACTGTAATATATGAAAAGATAATTAGTGATATAAAAAGATTGCTTTGCTTTAAAAAAATGACCAAACAATTATTTATTGATTATCAAAAAATTTGCAGTTGAATTTCCTGTTAAACTCACCGTTGCCGCTCTAGTTTTGGCTTCAACACAGAAACTCGAGTCCCATCCAGCTGGTGAATTACAATAACATGTTAGAAAGCCATCAGCTTGGAGTCGTTGGAATGAACTCTTTTATTAGTTTGGTTCTCTGAAGAGCAAATGTAGATTCCAGACACTTAAATGAATTTGTCTCCACTAACAGGTTAAGTGTCACGTAACTGTACTTTTCTCCACAGAAATGTTGCACTCTGAATAAAAGGGTGGGAGGTTTTGTGAGATATTGTCATTCAAAGTCCAAACTGTAGAATACGAGTGTAGACCACCGATCGTAAGCAAAGGTCAGAATGAGCAGATAAAAGAGAGACGAGGCGGAAACGTGTTGTGTGCAGCAGTTTAACGTGCAGGGATGTTAAGGCGGTCATCTGAAGTGCGTGTGTGTGTGTGTGTGTGTGTGTGCGTGTGTGTGAGAGGCGTGCAAAACACATCTGGTCCTGTGGGTCATGTGGTTTTGCAGGGTGTGTGTGTGTCAGATTAGGCCTGGCCGTCACTGAAAATTATGACCGAGGAGGAGGAGGAGTGAAATAACAAGGAAGCAAAGACGAAGAAAAAAAGGGAAAAGTAGCGGGAAGGAAAGGGTGATTTTGGAAGAAGATGACGTGTTGATAAAGATGGAAAAGGAAGGGTGGTGTGCAGAGAGGACTGGGAAGGAACGGGTGGAGGAGAGAGTTAAGGGTGGAGCATGAAGGGGGAAAATTAAAGGAGGGAGGCTGGAGGTTAAAAAGAATTAGAGGCTGATCAAGTACTTGGGGAAGTCAACAAGACGTCATCTTTTTCCCACTTTTTTTTTTCACCCCCTTTCTTTCTTTCCTTCCTCCTCCGTGCCTCCCTCTATTTTACTCCCCCAATCCCCCCCCCCCCCCCCGCCCCCCTCCTTGGCTCTGTACCAGCTGCTGCTCCACCCTCCTCCTCCGTCCTACTTCTATCAGAGAGTTTGGGAAAAACCAGTGCTCGACAGATCCACTCTCCAGGGAATGAACACACACACACACACACACACACACACACACACACACACACACACACACACACACACACACACACACACACACACACACACACACACACACACACACTGTTTTTACTGCTCTATAAAGCAGCAGTGGCCCATGTCTGCTTTCTTGCTGCACTAAACTCCAGCGGCCGCATTAAAGGCGTCATTCTGTAGAAATGCTTTTATTTCAGATCAAATTAAAGTCTGGATTTATGGGGCGTTCAGGGTCCCGGCATTAAAAGTCCTGTTCGTCACAGACAAAGTTAAGGAGTGGACACACATTACGTGTTGAGCCGATGATGAATGTGATTGAAGCGTGAGTTAACCCTAACATTAACAAACCAGACGTAGAATCATGTTGACTCAAACCTGAAATCCTCTCCTTGTACATTTAATGTAGTTATTACAGAGATGGACCACCAAAGACCTCCTCCTCTAACATCATGAAACATTCATTTACGTCCATAAAACATTCACCACGAGCAAAGTGGAGCAGAGGCACTATTTGTATTACTGTACTGTACTAGTATGTCAAAGTAGTACTCAAGGGAGTGGGTTTCTGCTCAATATTGGGGGATACAAAGGGCCTATAAGTGGAGGTTTGAGGGTCGGATGTGTATGAATTCTGCCTCACTTAATAGTGGAAACGCTTTAAATGTTGAGGGGAAGTGTCTCTTCCTTCCCCCTGAAATCTACGCCTATAGTTGTATTTCTCAAAACAGCAAATGCCACATATTTATGGCTACATTACTAACTGAATTGAGTTATCATTTCTTGTGGAAAACTCGGCTAATGTTGAAAAATGTACACGCGCCGGGATACTGATATCAGATATCAGGCCGATACCGACTCAAATACTGTATCTGTGACGGTGGGGCCGATCTATTTAATTCAGTTCTATGTTTACACATCACATACTGGAACTTCAGTCCCTGTCTTAAGTTTTGATCCACTTACAGCTGCATTTAGAAGGTTTACACTTGAATTGTCATTACAGTTAATGTTGAAGAAATGTAATGAGTGAGGAGAACGAGCGTGGTATTTTTGGTGTTTTAGTAATACGATCTGATCTCTGCAGTAAACTCTCGTCCTTCAGAGAGACGGACGCAGCAGAACGACGTCTGAAGAGTCCTCTTGACCTTCGCTGTTTATCTCGAGTGCTTCGTTCCTCCGTCTGATCCCTCGGTTCCTTACTTCCTCCTCGCATTCCTTCACTTCATCTTTCTTCACGCGTTCCCTCGCTAATGTGTTTCATCTCTTAATCTGCTTCCTCTGAAGTTTCTTCTTCTATCGCATTAATTTCTTTAATATAACCTTTTTACCACGTGTAGTGCTTGTGAAGAGAGGCAGTCTGGGTAATGCTGTTCTAATATATATGAAAGCAACATACAGTAACAAATGCTGAAATATGTTTTTTGCCGGTTCTGCTTGACTTTAACTGGTCTCTACATTCATACTGGTCTGAAAGAGATGCGAACTGGTTTGTGTTGATATAACTGGTCTGTTCTGGTCTGTTCTGGTTTGTTCTGGTCTTGGTTGGTTCTGATTGGCTCTGTTCAGTGTCAGGTATTTGATACACAGATGGAGCTCTGGAAGAAGGATAGAGCAGTAAAATGAGGTTATCTGCTCCCAGTGGAGCGACCATTAAACCCCGTCCTCTCCTTCATCACTGCTCCTCCTCCTCTTCCATTTACCTCAAACTCTTTCACCGGCCACAAAATGTCCGACTCCTCCGTGTGTCTCTGTGTGTTTAGAGCTTCCGCCCACAGACGCCCACTCAGTGATCTGCATTCTACTCGTTTCAGCGATTCAAGAATCTGATCATTTCTCCCTCTCCATCTGTTACTATGTGTATTTTTGTTTCCCATGTTGTCGTCGTCGTTTTCTCACCAATCACCCTCTGAGGTATTTTTAATCAGTTTCTACTTCTGTTGTAGGGCTGAGTAAAGTACATCGTACACAGTGATACCCAAACTGTGTCTACTGATCCGATACCGATGCTCTTTTGTCCTAAATATAAATGCACAAGATGTTACACTCCAGTGTGTTTTGTCAACTTGCATTCAGTTCACTGATGCAGGAAGTAGAGCTCCTTCATGTGGAGATGCAGGAAGGGTTCTTTAGTAACCGTTACCACCATGGAGTTTTCCTCATGTTTGATGTTCCTCTCTGCTTGTAGGTTTGGTCATAACGTGTTGTATTTAAGGCTGGGTCTTTTTGAAATGTTTGGATACTATTGCCAACATGACCTGAGTCCAAACTATAAAGTATGTCAGCTGGGATTGGCTCCAGCGACCCTGAACGGGATAAGTAGTCAAAGGTTCAGCGGGTCGTCTTTTAATTACGAGGTTGTGCGGTTCAATCGCCAGCTCACACGGTCCGCATGCTGAAGTGTCCTTGAGCGAGACGCTTCACCCGTAGCTGCTCTCCGGGCGCTGAGGATGGGTTAAACACAGACGTCACATTACATGTATGTAAGTTAAGTTATGTAACAAGTCATGTAAGTTAAGTTTAAGAATGATGATATGATCGTCACAATATGATTCTGCCCAAACTTGGCAAATGGTGGTATTGAATTATTGCCCAGCCTTAGTTTTAGTACCAAAACATTGCTCTTAGAAATATAAACAATATACTAATTTATTCATAGTCAGCCGTCTCAGAGATCACATGTTCTTTATGTTTCTTCTTCGTGACTTCAGAGGGTTAAACTGTCCGAATGTTTGACCTCTGAACTTTAACCTGGATCCTCCTGATCCTCCTGATCCGCCTGGTTCATGGAGAGTTCAGCTTCTCCCATTAAAGGGTTCCTTTCTATCTGAAGGTCACAGATTCACACTGAAAAACAGACCGTAATGAGAGGAGAGAAAGGGCTTCTTTCTCCCTCCCCCCCCTCCCCTCCATCTATCTCTCTGCCGGACAAATTACAGCTAAACTTCATTAAAATGACTCCGTCCGATTGCACGAGGAGCCGAGCTTCGTCCGCTCCCTCGATGTGTTGTTGTCGGACGTTCCCAGGCGTCCGGACCGACAATCGGCCCATCTGTCTGCTCTCACAGACACAGTGGCCATTCAGAAATGGATATGAGGGAATAATTGTGCCGTTTATCTGAGAATATCACGTTTATCCCGGAGCCATTTGGCTGCTGCGTTTGGGCTCGCGTGTCGCCCTTTTGTGGCATGTGTGGAAGGGGTAGAGGGCAGTATCTAACGGGAACAATCCATTCTCTGATGGTCACGACCTCGGCTACACCACGTCACATGGAGCTTTTTTGATGTCAGGTAAAAAATGAAGAAATCTTCCTGGAAATCTGTCTCTGTCAGAATACACAAACGCTTCCAAATAAAGATCTCTGGGATTGCCACTTTAAAGCCTTCAAAGATTTGTGTCCATCTGCATGTTGTGCAAGATAAAACCCAGCGGGCTGCTGACGGCGACCGAGTCTCTGTCTCATTCATCTGTGTCCTCCACCCGTCTGCCGGTGCCGAGGGTGGAGAGGCTGTTTGTTTGAAGAGGGGGAGAGCAGCCAGGCAGGGAGGCTGTTTTTGGCCGCAGGCTTCGGTTGCATAATGGCAGGAAAGCAGTGGGAAGAGATCGGTCTGGGAACGAGGGGAGGACGGGGGAGACTGTGAGGGAGAGGAGGAAGCGGTCAGTTTAAACTCTGTAGGGGAAACCTGTGATCCTCTCTAAGGGAGCCAGGGTTTGGGACAGTAAATCCTGGACGGTTCAGTTTGAGACTGATTTGTTGATCATGTTTCCCTCACAGGGAGTCGGACTGGGTTCACTGGTTTAACGTGGCTCTCAGTAATCCTGTTATCGCTGTATTTGGATGTAAACTGAATACTTTGGATTCTTTCTTACATTTCTACAGTGAAATAACAGGTTTGCATGTATAAAAGTAAATGTTTATGGATTCCTCACATTCTCAGTAACACACAGGCAGATTTGACTCGTGAGGCAACTGTAGCTTCCAGGTGTTTTGACATCAGGAGGTGTAGGAGTTGAATACCAGATAGTCATTATCGGTGAACTCCTGGCAGGTTAACAAATGTTCAGATTTAATCAGGAAACACTACAGTAGATACACGTTTATCTTTAACATGGACAGAGTAAACATTGGATGCAAAGCTGGCGGCAATGACCCGACTTCTCTCTTGATTTATTACCTCAGTAAACATTGTAAACATGAGTTTATGGACTCAATCTCTAGTTTCAAGTCTTCTTCAATTGTAAATTACGGTCCATTTATTGTAAAATAGACCATAATGCAGGGTATCCTTTAGGGCGGGGCTACATTGTGATTGACAGGCCGCTACCACGGCGTTGTCATTGCTCGCGTCTTGGAACTCTTTCAGCGTTTCCAATTCCTTTAAGTAAATAGTAAGATTTAAGTCGCCTAGAAATCTGTGTGCACCCAAGGAGATAACATTTTAACGACTAATTATCACGTTAAAAATGTAAAACGGATGAATTATTCCCCATGCAAAGGGAACAAGGCGTCCTTTTTCTGTTGCCAGTTGCCTTAGCAACAGTTTCCTCAAAACTGTTAACCTCATTGAATTCCAAATGCATTGTGGGTATGACTTCTTATGGCAGATACACGGAACAACCTGCAACAGCAGACTGACCTGAGAATTCACTGTGAAATGTCAGCAGCATGAAATAATGGATTGTGTAGTGAATGACTCCACACTCTCGCCTACATCCTCCCACTGCTTCCACACACACACACACACACACACACACACACACACACACACACACACACACACACACACACACACACACACACACACACACACACACACACACACTCTTTTCACTACACACTCCACTGTTCACCATTATGTAATGCTGTCTAAATAATCATTTTGACCTGTATAGTGGAGTCACATGATCCCACAATGCAACAGAAATATAGATAGATGGATAGATAGATAGAGGGATATATCTATATATATCAATCAGCTGTGTATTTTTAGTCGTGTTGGTTGTTATGGTCAGACCGGCTGTTTCTCTGCCAGGAGATTATGTATTGGGTTGTTAGTGAGTGTCGTGTCTCTCTGTCCACGGCTAATCTCACATACTGCTGGACCCATCAGCTTAATATTTCTTTGTGTTTATTTAAGACGGTATGCTCGAGGACCTCTAGTCATCGCAGTGATTAACACTTTGAAAACCTATTTTATTGCCTGTTTTATACCGTCATTGACTGCTGACTCGTCACTGCTCTTAACCAGCTGGAAGTGATCCGACAACTGCTTTAGTTTGGAGTCCTGTTTCCATACGGATTAGGAATTGTTCCTCTCTTGATTCGCATGCTTAGACAAGTGTGATGCAGTTTAATGTGACAAGATTGGCAGAGCACAATGTCTGCTTTTTGGGGGTGAATTTTATTTTTGCCTCAAGAACGAGAGCTGCTCACCTGACGGAGAGAGCGCACCTTTCTACTTTCTGATGTGTTGCTGCTGTTTAAATCATCTTGTGTGCTCTAGCTGCCCTCTGTCCCCGGTGAGACCTGATCCCATATCTTCTCTGTGTTCTCCTGTCAGGTCCTGTAGTCTATCCACAAAGACACCACCTAACTCATGCCATAAAACAACAAAACATTGCAAAAGTAGACTCATTAAAACATTGAACAGACAAAAATGCCCATCATTTAGCTATAAATTATTGGTGATGTGCGTACATATGGCCTCAAATTGAATAAAAATACTTTTTGCTCTGAGTAGAGTGACGAAGTTTGTACGCCGTTAGTGGTAAATGTCAGTATTGGATATTTAATATATTATACCGCTCGTTGTATTATCCATAAACATTTACTTAAGTGACTTTCCCCAGAATTTTATATATTTTGTTTCATTGTGAGAATCTGCATAAATTGAACATTCAGTTCAGGCTGTGAAAAGTAAACCTTGTGCTTCAGGTAGCAAACAGACAGAGAAAGTAAGCGAGGATGAAAGCTGCCTCTGAAACTCCGTTATGCAACATTTGCTGCTCCCTCTCATCCTCTTATCCTCTTCTCGCCTCCTTTTATTCCCCTCCTTAATCCCTCCTCTGTCTCTCCGTCGAGTGTTACTACAGACCCTTCTGTCGGTGTGAGACGTGGCTCTGTTCTGCCTCACCACCTCTCTGTCACTCTCTGTGTTTGTGTGTGTTATCAGATAGTTCTATGGGCAGCCATACGCTGATGTAACTCTGACATCTACTATGTCCTGGTCCAACAAAGGACGGCATGTGTCCTCTGCTGTTACTGATGGAGAACACACACACACACACACACACACACACACACACACACACACACACACACACACACACACACACACACACACACACACACACACACACACACACACACACACACCAACCACACACACGGAGCACTCAGGACCCTCATTGATAATTAATAGATGGTGTGGCAGCCACATGCTTAACGGTACATAGTGTGTTTGTGCTAAGTGCCTCCTGAGCTGTATCTACATGATGGCATGTATGTTGGTTATACTATATGTGTGTGTGTGTGAAACAGTTAAGGCCTTAACAGGAACAATAGCCTTAAATAAAAGGTGTGTGTGTGTGTGTTTGTGCGTGTTTGTGTGTGTGAACATGCAGCACACGCCAGCACACACGCATGACCACACTAACGCGAACAGATGATTAATTCATGGTGAAGTTATCAAATATAGATCCACAAAAATACTGAACAACACTGAACGCGGCTCTCGTGTCGTCTGCTGCAGCCGGCACTGAATCAATGAATTGTTTGAGTTTAATGCAGATTGAAGCGTAATCGTCACAAACAAAACCTCTCGTCTTTAATAACCGATGAAATGTAGAGGAGCAAAAAATGTACTGTGAGCCAGATGTGATGATTTCAAATGTCACAGTCCAAAAATATAGGGCTCACACTACAAATCCTCTCCTCGTAGCTGAAGGCAGAGAGCGATTTGTGTGTTTTCTTAATAAAAACTTAGAGAAATAATTGATTAATGTTCTGTACAGTGACTAATCAATAAACATAAAAAGAAGAAAAATCAACAACGGACAGCAGAAGTAGAATATGAAGCATCCATAACTTTAATCAATATCATTTATTAGATGTTCTGCTATGAACTGAGCATTTTCTACCATTAAAGTGAGTTAAGTTAATCTCACTTCCTTGTCGGACAGTTCGGTCTAAATAAATTGATTCTAAAGATTTTCTTTTGTGGGATGTAAATATCTCTAATCAACTTCAGTTTTTCTTCACCCTCATAGTCTCTATGATATTATAAATATGTGATATTACTCTGTCGTAATACATTTTGAAGTACATAAAGGAGTGCGTTTGGTTTGTTTAATTGTGAGTATTTCTGCTCTCAGTCAGGTTCTCTCTGGCTTCTTTGTCTCAGTTGAATCTGAAGAAAACATCTCGGCTGAGTGAGCAAATGGGCCCACATGACTTATTGATGGAGCAGCAGCTCTCATCCGACCAGCTGCTGTGAGGAGCCGACTTAGATTCTGCTTCAGTTTGACTCTGGTGGTCTGGGTTGAGTCGGTCCGGTTTACCTCGGCTCGGCTCAGTTTGAAGCTGCGAGAAGAAAACAAAACGAAGAAGAAGAAGAAGGTGACGTTAGAAAACCTTCCAGAGAAAATCAAAGTGACGGGAACACAAACGAGACAAACTGCATCAATCGCCACACCTGCTGTCACACTCCAGGTACACACCAAAAAGATTAAAGGGAACCGAAGCAGGGTTCATTAGTAAACTAACATTTCCCAGAATGCCTCATTACAGTCAGACTTCCCAGGCTGCACTTGGAGGTGAGAGGAACACAGGGTCAGAGGTCAACAAGCTGCTGGGAGGATTATTCTGTCAGAACACATAAAAACACACATTACGCAATATTTGTTAATCAGGTACTGTGCGTGTGTGCGCGTTTTAGTTGCTGGACTGATTACAGTTCTAAAACAGTTTTTTGGGTGATTGCTTTCCTGCTCTGGCGGCCATGTTGGAGGTCCTCTGCTGTGGGAGCAGCTGATTGGATGCTGACTTACAGGAAGTACTGAAATGCATGTGAAACCGTTTCCTTCTCACTGACCTGGTTCACCGTCTCGTCCTCTCCCACCTCACCTCCAGCATGTGATCTGGATGCTTCACACCTGCTATTCATTCTCATTACTCACGTTTTGTGCCACATTTTGATTCAGTCTCGGCATACAAAGGACTCTTTCCTGCTCCACAGAGGATCCAGTTACACATCGTATGTTAATACCAGATGGAAACAGACTCTCACTTTTTCCTCTGTTTTTGTGTGTCTTTGTCCCTTTCTCTCTCTCTCTCTCTCTATCTGTCCCATTCACATATGTGATCACTCGCCCTCTCTTTTTCTCTCAGCCGAGTCTGGAAGTGTGATCTCATCCCATCCGACTGCTGACACATTCCTCTGCTTTCAGCCTTTTATTCCCTCTCTCTTTTGTCGTGTGTGTGTGTGTGTGTGTGTGTGTGTGTGTGTGTGTGTGTGTGTGTGTGTGTGTGTGTGTGTGTGTGTGTGTGTGTGTGTGTGTGTGTGTGTGTGTGTGTGTGTGTGTGTGTGTGTGCGTTGGATATTCTCGCGCATGACTGGGCAGAGAGGCCCCGGAAACTGACTGAATGGTTTTAGCTCATCTAGCTTCAAGACCTGGATAGGCTGATTCCTGATGAGATAGCAACTTTACTTGTATTGTCTTTACGAGTATTTAGTTTTCATCGATGCAACCCCGAGTGTTGATCCTCTACCAGTGTTTCCACACTAACCACAGCGAGGTTACACAGCGTTTTAGATCATTCGAATCCAGTATCGACACAACAACATCGTAAGCTGTCAAACGGTCCTCAAACTTGCGGTCGTTAGTTACTCATATCAAACTCATCTTTATTAGGATTGTCTAATATGAGATGAGGACAAAAATCTGAAACAAAAACTGCTACAAAATGTGCGTTAAGCCCCCTTTACACACAACAAACAGTCTGAGGATAAATCACAATACTTCATATTGATGCAGACTAAATAATGGGGGATTGTTCCTTATTTCATGGTGGATTTGGGGTAATAAACAAATAAAAACACCAATGCATTTAGATACTGATTTGGACGTTGAATTTGATCAATGACCTTTGGTAATCGTGTTACAGGACAGAACAAGACTTTGATTTGTCCTCAATTTAAATAAACAAGAAGACCAGCTTTTAAGAATATCAGTTGATGCAGCTTTACATCACTGTGCATGTTGTGCATATGAAACCCAAGGGAAATATATTTAATTTAGTTAGTTACACAGCTGTACTGTAACTTGACGTTACCAACGACACCAGAGCAGTTGAAACGGATTTCAGATCCAGTCAGTAAAACTGCTCCATCACTCTGTCAGAGAAGCTTTTATTTTGTAGCTCAAAGGGTCAGATTTTGGACCAGACTTGTAGTTTTATGTCATTATCGACCCCCCCTGATTGATTAGTGCTCTGCATGGTGTTTGACCTGACGATGCAGCTGTGGAACACGATCCACAGCTCCGTGTGACCTCTGATGGAAGGACAGAGCATACTGCCAGAGCTTAGTCACCACCGCTCGGTCTGCCAGAGCTTAGTCACCACCGCTCGGCCTGCTGAGGCTGCACCATGGCTTCAGAGCATGAGGCCAGAGCGACAACGCGGTACCCCGAAACATGTACATTTATTTTATTTAGAGCATCTGCTGCCGTACAACAGTCTGAATGTTTACGTCTCAGGCAAACTATGTATTAAAACAGTTTGGAGAGCTTCATATTAATATCAAACTGCAACCGTAAACAATGGAAGCTGTCTTTATTATAGAGATTATTCCATTTATTTACTATTTTACTGGTTCGACAGCTTGATTACAGATAATTACCGCTGTAACCACAAACTGACTTAGAGAAGATGTTAGTGGAAAAAACAAGATATTCATTTAAAGGAGATTTGTGTATTTCAGAATTTTAGGGCCGACGCCCTCAGGAGAAAAGTGACGTTTGTAATGTGTTTCTTAGTGTTTTTAAAAAGATGAGTGAAGACATAATTTGCAGCGCTTTGTGTGCGTTTCTGTCTTTTTTGGTCCATTGGCCCATTGATTTATCTGTGTAGCCATGGCGACCGCTAAACGCATTAGCAGTTAACCTTCTCAGATAACCTAATGAAGCGGAGCAGCGATGCCGACTGTCCTGCAGACCTTCTGACGCTGTCAGAGAAGATCTGCCGGGGGAGGTGTTTTATATTTACGGTGACTCTTTGAGAGATGAAGCAGGAGGTCAATGTCCTCCGGAGCTCTAACAGTTACTTTCCTGATGTCACGGTTTTGAATATGAACGGCAGAGGTCGGTGCAGTCGATCAGGAAGCAAAGAGGCGTCGGCTGATGTGTTTAAAATTAAAATCTGCTGTAATTACACAGGAAGAGCGTGAACTCTCGACTCTATTGTCTCTTTGTGAGTCGCTCACAGATGCTGTTCGTGTGTCAGTTTGTCTTTCTCATAACAAAGCCGACTTTGGAGGATAATAACACGTCTGTCTGTCTGTGCTCCGTCATTTTAACAATCTCTGTCGGGGGAGATTCGACAGGAAGGGAGTTGACTCAGAAACCTGCCGCTGAAGTCTGTTTCAATCTCAAAAGGTCTCGAGTGGTCAAAGGGTACTTGAGTACTGATATTAAAGGTGTCTGTGTTCTGCTGATGTGCCTCTGAGCCCGTGTTTGAGCCTGCTGTGGTTTGAAACCTCAATGATGAAATGAAAAGAGCGTGACACGGTGTAGTTAGTGGTTTATGTCACCTTGCTATCATGTGCTGCTAACGCATTATTAACCTGCCTCGGACGTGGCTGACATGACATCACTGGTATGTGACGGATCTGATTGGCTCAAATGTGGGCGGGGCCGACCACTCTTTGTAAATAGGTTGTAGTGAGGGGAGTTGTTGGACCTGGTGTTGGTAAGTTTCTGCTTCTTGTTTCGGCTGCAGTATCTCAGTATGGTGCACTGTTCTCCTGCCAGGCTTGTTCAGGGTCACATCCTGATGTTTGGCTCCTGCTGGTCATGGGTTTGATTCCATATCCTGGACATATAGCGTCACCTTTATGAGGATGCACACAACCAACCCTCAGAAGGAACACAGGACACTCGTGTTTTCAGTGCTTGAGACAAACTAAATCAGGAAACAGAATAGAAGAACATGTTGAAGATGAATGTACTGCTGCAAGTGAAATC
Organism: Pholis gunnellus; assembly: GCF_910591455.1. Taxonomy (NCBI): domain Eukaryota; kingdom Metazoa; phylum Chordata; class Actinopteri; order Perciformes; family Pholidae; genus Pholis; species Pholis gunnellus. The sequence goes on from NC_136538.1 coordinate 20,183,499, forward strand.
ACAAGAGATGTTTTTATGATAATAGTGTGAGTTGATAGCAGACGTCTGCACAGCGACAGTGGGGGCGGATCCAGCATCTGTTCTGCTGCTTCCTCGCTCCTCTCCTGTGCTGAGACTTTGCCGGTGGCGGCGGACGGCGGCGGCGTTGTGAGCTGCAGCCGGGCCGACGTTGAGCCGCCGTGTTTGATGCTGTTTGAGTTCGATGGTGTCGGGTCAGATAACTGCTGCTGCCCTACATGGCTCTGTGTGGCCTACATAAGGCTGCAGGGAGGAGGCTGTGATGGATGACTTCCTCGTCCAACACACACTCACATGGCCTATATGCATTTATACCTGTTTGTGTGTGTGTGTGTTCTTTAAAGAACACTAAAGTGTGGGTTGAAGAGACCTTGGACAGAACTGTGTTATACAGAAGGTCAAAGTCTGATATCCCTGCAGCAGATGAGCTGGTTGGTGACCATAAACTCGGGGAGACTCGAGATGTACTTTATTTTTAAACGCTTTACAAAACTCAGTAACTAGCTGAGCTGTTTGTTTCAGTATTTTATATTCATTCAATAAATATACACATGTCAATAGAAGGTAATCTGCATGAGAAAAAAAGAAAAAAATCAGTATAATAGTAATCATGCATTTATAGAGATCAATTAGGCCCAGACAGACGTGGTCACTATAAGAGGCTTCCACTGTAATAGACGGTATGTTTGATATGGGGAGAGGGTAAGGGGACCTCGCCAAGAGGACCTCTTTCTGTTGGCTCTCTTTGAAGTTCCCGAGTTTTTTGCAACCAGAAGTATCACGAGAGGGTGACGCGAAGTACAACTGAACGCAGAACAGGACATTTTAAGGAGACCAAAAACACACCGTTAAAAGGTTAAAGTTAGACCGGAAAACGCTGTGGTAGCGACCTGTCAGTCACAAGGTAGCCCCGCCCTAAAACATACTCTGCCTTAATGTCTGTCTAACTCTAAATGGACCATAATTTACTAAATGAACATCATGCTGTATTGAAGAAGACCTGGAACTAGAGATTGAGACCATAAACTTTTACAATGTTAAATTAAGTGAGTAATTTTCTCATGGACTTCTATACAATCAGACTTCTGATTGTGACCAGAGGAGGCGCCCCCTGCTGGTCACTAGTGTAAGTTTAAGGCCCTACAGCAGGAGGAGAATAAAATGTATAAAACAGTTTGTTCATTGCTGCACAGTCTTTTTTTTTTTTTTTTTTTTCAAAGTTGTCGTCAGAAACATGGTAGACCACTGTACTACAGATTTAGGTCTGTATATGGGAGCAGAGGATGAAGACAGTAAGAGCTGCCCTCATTTTAAACTTGTGAAAACGTCTGAAAGGCTTCATGAGTATAAAACCTTTTTTAAATCCACACATGAACACATCTCAGTCTGTTTTCTCTAATCCTGGAAATGTGACACTGCTGCAAAGGTGTGTGTGTGTGTGTGTGTGTGTGTGTGTGTGTGTGTGTGTGTGTGTGTGTGTGTGTGTGTGTGTGTGTGTGTGTGTGTGTGTGTGTGTGTGTGTGTGTGTGTGTGTGTGGCTCAGGGTGAGATCTGCAGCAGTGTGCAGGCGGCTCGTCCTGCGTGGGAGCTTGAACGCCGCTCGGGACTCGGCAGGGTTTTCGGTTGTTGCCATGGTGAACAATTGATACTTGAAGTGCAAAATTGTCAAGACCTTTAAAAATAGAGATCCATCTGTACATCGGCTGCAGAGCTCCATGCAGCTCTTTATCTAACGCAGTATTCTCATGTTGTGGTTGAGACACTCCGTTTAGTTTCTGATTACAGAGAGAATTTCATTTTCACAGCTGTGGTTTGGTTCATTTGGTACGCTGTCGGCTTTTATTTGTGGTTCGTTTCATGTTCTTAAAGGAGCCGAGAGCTTGTAGGCATGAGGTCACGTGTGCTGAGTGCTAGCTCCTCATTGGACGGTTGTTTTGGTGACTTTCAGCGTGACGTGGACCCAAAGCATCCTCCGAAAAGATCTGTTTATTTACAGTAGATGAAGCAGATTACTGAACCAAGTGTGTTTATTTAAGTTCCCCGAAGAGCTCAACCAAAATGAGTGACTAACACCTGCAGACCCATCTCAACCAAACAGGTGTGGAAGTTAACCACTGAAGTCATCAGTTACTTTACTACATTCAGCATAAAGAAGCTCAAAGAATATTGATTTCCTTCTTTTATCTTTTTCTTTCCTTCTTCATCTGCTTTTAAACATGAAACTCCCCAAAACAAAAGATTCAAAGCTAAACTCTACTCTTACTGTAATTTCACTAAAATGTTCATTGCATGAGTATGTTTTATAATGTGGTATTTATACTTCTACTGCATTAAAGGTTACACTCTTCCCAGGTCATTTAGTACTTTATACTTAATATGTAAACATTGCTAAAGTAATAAACACTTTAATACTCTTGTTATGCTAATAACTCCAAGAACAATGTGTGAATAGAAGAAAGTTGTTTTCCACTTTTTTTTTTAAATATTCATAAAGAAGATTTTCCTGAAGTAGCAGAAAGAAGGTTCAGCAGAAGGATTGATGTGCAGGCTGACAGCACAGTGTCATTTCTACAGCTGATTTATGAACTTATTGTACATTAAAGGAAAACGTCTTCTCAGTGTTCATATCTCAGCATCTCTTCAGTGTAAACCGTCTCTCTCACTCGGCTTCGGTGTCGCTTTAAGTTCTTCTCTTCCTGCTGAAGCTCCAGCCGAGTGTCTTTTGTGCCGCTGTCGGCGGATTGAAGAGTGGGCGCCGACACAATGCGAGCCGGGACAGCGGTAACCATGGGGATGCGTGGTTTTGACTGGATAATGTCCGTCTCTCACTGTGGAGAAAAGCTGGAAACATAATTCACTGCCGATAATAATTAGATATTTGTGAGAGAGAAGTTTACGCTGCAGAAGCTTCAGCCGAACCACAGTTTGATTTTTACATCAGCTTCCATTGGTCATGTTTTATAGATTAGATAGCATTATGTTGCGCTAGTTAGCTGTAGCTAATGATTTCTGCTAGCGACAAAAACGTCCACGGTCATCGTCTAAAAGCTGCTTTTGTAAGAAGACGTGTTTTTAAAATACTATTGTTGTTATACTGTCATCGTTATGAACTGCGTTGTGTATGTAGTGGCTTATCTGGAGGGCATCAAGTTAAAACAACAGACAGGCGAGGGAGCGCTTCACATTATCATCTTGACAGTTGTTGGACCACTCAGAGACGGGGAGAGAGGCTGCACTTGACGGCAGCAGAGGGCGAGAGAGAGGGAGGGAGGGAGAGTTTTAATAAGAGTTGATTGTAGTGGAGGATGCTGGGAGGTGGGAGGAGGACGTGGGCGAGAAAGAGAAGGAGAGCGAGAGAGAAAAGCTTCATGTGATGGTGAAAAGTTAGACGTGTAGGTTTCTCTGCAGGAGAGTTGCATCGTGAACATTTCAGTCCTCAAAACATCGAATATTTAATATCTGCGCCTAACGATTCCTTTCACTATCGTCTGATATCATGATTATATGTATTCTTGAAATGTCACTTAAAGATTGTTAAACAGTTCTGAGTGACACTGTTGTCTCATCAATCATCCTGTCGTCTCTCTCTCTCTATTTCCATCCTTCCTGTTTTAAACCAGCGTCCTTACTGTCTCTCCTGACTTATCTCTCCATTCTTGCTATAAATACTCCTCCTGAGGAGTCACAGTTCTTCTGGCTTCACCACACAGACACAGTAACCAGTCATTTGCTCCTCTCTCCCTCTCTCTCTTTCTCTCTCCCCCCCCCCCCACGGTCACTTCTCTCTGCATGCTCTCTCGCCCTTCGTCCTGTCTGTAAATGACATCATGCTCTCAGGTCGAGTGTGTTGCATCGGTCTGTGTGGTGACTGCAGACTTTAACTGTGCTGCAGCGGTCATTCGATCAACAGGAGGTTTACCAACATGGCCACATCTCTGTATATGAACGGAGATTTGTTGTTCCTGGAATCTAAGAAACGCGTTGAGACATTCTGAGTTATAGTGGCGTCAAAACAAGCAGTTCTTATTGTAATGTTGGAGTCTGAGTTTTTTAGCTTATATTTGTTTACATTTTGGCCTTAAAAGTATGCCAACATGAGTTATTAGCAGTTCCTGTTTAAGTTATCTGTGCATCCATTAGAACACTGTAGATACTGAAGAAAACTTGAAAACATGATGATTCTCAGGCAAGTTTTGAAGTTTTTCTTTAATGCTTTTTAAGTGGATTTATGAAAGTTTTTTTCGTGATGGACGTCAGAGATAATGATTTCCATGGGAAGTGTAAATCACACTGACTGTCCGTGTGTTAAGATGTGACTGAGTTAGGAGTCAGTACAGACTGTAGAGCGAATATTAGACGTCTATTCGTCAATAACAACTTTAACAAGCGTTAAATCCTTAATGAAGCAAAGACACCAAACATCTGGTTCCAGCTTCATCAGTGTGACTCATCAACAAATGAAACAATTTGCAGCATAAAACCATCTTATGAAACAGCAAGAGGAAGAATCGCCCGTCTCACTGTCCTGACATGACACACTTTCTAAAAACTGAGGCAATAAAACGCACGCACGCACGCACGGTGTGTGTGGGTCGTATTTTTAGCTTAGCAACACAAGCAGCTCCAGCCTGACTGGTTGCTTGTGTTGATATTGGTGTGTATCTCTGCAGACCCTCCTCAGACGCAGAAATAATCTCATTGGTTGAGTGAAACGTCAGTGGGCGGAGCCAGAGAACACGCCCTGACACGATGCAGAATAGAGCCGAAACGCAGAGTTTGTATTCATTGCTGTTTAGAAAGGATGACGTAGAGGAGAGAGTTGGAACAGCAGCAGCCAATCAGTGAACAGAAACAGCAATTGGACCACAATATGTCTCTTTTTCACATAAAACAATCAATAGTCTGCTGATTACTTTGTCTATCAATCCATCCATCAATCGTTTGCTCTATAAAAAAGGACGGAGATCAAAAAGATCATCCCAGTTTCCCAAAGTGATGTCTTCAAATGTGTTGTCTTTTCAGACCAACTGAACAAAACACAAAGATATTAATCTTCCTTTTAATGTGAGGAAAAAGCAGCAAATCTTCCCTTCTGAGAAGTTGGAACCATCAAACATTTGGTCTTCTTGTTTAGAAGACGACGATTGGCTGATACAGTTTCTTTCACTGACTAATTGTTGCAGCTTTAATAAGTACAAGACAAGGACCGATCCTCATCTTAAGTTCTTCTTTTATGCAGCTGATTATGTTTCAAGGACTATCAGCTGTGAGGATAAATGCAGATAATTGTAGTCTGTTTGTTTAACGGGAGGTTGGTATAGCAGTATGTGATATTTGTGTTGAATCTTGATTGGTTTCAATTTGACATCAGCTTTTTAGACCCTTTTTCTAGACTGTGTAAGTCACATCAACATAGAGAAGGTCACATCTCAGCCTCAAGATGTCTTCTGTCTGTCTCTCTTACGGTCTCTCTCTCTCTGTCTGTCTCTCTGGTGTCTTTGTGCCGAGTCATGGTGCCGTTTGCTGACTGCAGGATCCAAACAGACTCCCAGCGCTGACTCGCTGCTGCTGACTCGCTGCTGCTGACTCGCTGCTCTAGGTTTACCTGCTCTGTTCGTTCGGACTCGTTTTGATCGACGGCGAACGCACCGTCTACAGTTTAAAAAGCAGCAATAAAAAGTGCGTCACACTTTAAGGAACAGCACGTCTTAAACTGCTGCAGGGACTTTTGTGTTTTCCTGTTTTTAAAAAGCATCAGTTTTCATTCAAACATGTGCTAAAGCTTGTAAATGTAAGAGTGGAGATCAGTTTGCAGGTTATCTACATTGTCAGATTTGTAAGTTAATGTTTTGATTTCAGTAATCAATGATCAAAACTGGCACCAATTAAGGAATCATCTAATCATAATTGAATTATGATCAATTCATTATATTAATCGATTCATCAATGATTTTAACATAGTTTTGCAGTTTTTCAGAAATTGTAAGAATTACGTTTGTTGATAAAGCACATTTCTTACACAGAGGCCATAATGCATAATGGATGGTCGGTTCTATGAACAATTTAAAATGGATTGAATCTTTTTTTGTCCTTCCCGTCTTCGTCTCGGCGTCTTTCAGAGTGTCTGCGTGTGGACGAAGCAGCAGGAACCTCTGTATCAGAAAAGCCTTTTAACTCTAACGCTGTTTCCACATCAGGTCACACTTCACCTGCTGTCCCCTCCCACTGTGACGCCATCATTTAATACACTGTGTGCAGTTATTATACACCAGACTCTCTTACAGTGTTTAATGAGCGTACAGTATTCATTAATTTATAATCATTATGACAGATCTGGGGAATCTGATGATGTGCTCCCATCATGCACAGTTTTACCTTTGGACATAAACGTGATCATAAACTACTCAGCTGTTTACTGCTTATTCAAATATTTTAATTACCTTTCTAATAGATCTCTTAAGGTAGAACTTGTGTCTGTTACAGCTCTGAGCTGTCTCAGATCTTGTAGTAACGCGTTGTGACCAGAGGGAGGCGCCATTCTCTCACTTTTTGGATGAACTCACTTACTGCAGAGAGGTAAGAGGCTGCAGCCAATCACAGAGCAGAGTGGTGGTCACATGACGTTCAAATCCATTCAGGGCGGGCTGCTGCTCTCTGATACATTTCATGTTTTCATAGTTTCAGAAACGGTAAAGTTTACTGTTTCTGAATCAGTTTCTCTCAGTGACATTACAGGTTTCACTGTCTGATACTTAATATAAAGTAAATTATTGTAGCAATAGAATAATAGATCTACTGCAGATAAACATTAAAGGACTCTGTGACAACATAGAAACTATAGCTAGTTTCCTTGCATTTAAATGAGACAGATTTTCAATCCAATATAATATACATTTTCTTTTAGTGTATACAATCTTTGTTTATTCTTCATAGGATCCCCATTATCCGTCATATTGGAAAAAAATGTAGACACTGAGAAAAACAACCCTAAAATACATGAACCCTTTCATGCATGATCTCTGTGTGTTTCACACAGTTTGAAGCGTATACAAACAGCCACTGACTGTCTTCATTCTACTCTGTCTATTGTGTTCAACATCAGTAGAAGATCCTGTAGCGTTGTCTCGTCCCGGAAGCACGAGGCCACATCACGTTCTCTCTGATCCAGCTTATGAACGCATTAAAAAAAAACTGAAGTCCACTGTCAGCATTATGGAGAGTGCTGTTCAGTACTTCCTGGTATTACATGGACAGAAGTATTGATTTAAAACGGACACAAATGCTTCAGGTGTAGACGGACCACAAGAGGGAATACGTGAAGGCGGTTTAAGGTGAAACGCAACGTGAAGTTGCTTTTTGATCAGAAAGGAGCATTATAAAAGGGTTGATGACTTATAACCAATATTAGCAAAAGAAAACATCAAACAAGTCAGTGTTTTGTGCTGAAAATGTAAAGCTTTGTGTTCTGTGTTTAGAAGACTCTTCTTAACACAGCTATTAATAATGTATTAATTCATACTCGGCATTTGTATGAAATCATACATCATGTGGGACCTACAGTCAACTTCCACTAACTCCGCCTCTTTTTGTGTCTCTGTTTTGATCTCTGCAGGTTTTGAACGAGCTTCTCAGGCCCACCAGAGCCGGTCTGAGAGTGTGTGTGTGTGCGCGTGAGGGCGTGTGTGTGTGAGGGTCCCGTCGCTAAAGGCATCAGGCGGCAGGTGGAAGGACTTGGAGGTGGCAACGGCGGTGGGGGCGGAGTCACGGCCAGGTCAAGATGACGTCTGTAGCGGCGGAGTTCGACCACATGGAGATCCAGCAGCAGCAGCAGCAGCAGCAGTTCAGCACCGATGGCGTCAACAACCGCTGGGACGCCGACGACTGGGACAACGAGAATAGCTCGGCTCGCCTGTTCGAGCGCTCACGCATCAAAGCCCTGGCAGGTAGGAGGAACCGACGGATGAGCGGATGAATGTTTGGTGGAGTTTCAGTCCTGGTCTTTAACAGCTTGCAGGGATTCTTCAGAGCTTCAGAAAGGCCGAACTGATTGAGTTTGTCGTCCCAGCTGAAATGACTTTGATTACGTGATTTGATTATTTATTTGACACAAATGTTAAAAGGTATCCATAGCTCAGCAGAAAGCAGTAAGTCCTTAAAGACCAACATGTAAAGTTTAGGTTTATTCTCAGTTAGCTCGAACAAAACCAAAACTTTTAATGACAAACCTCCAAACATAAAGTTGTTTGTAGATGATACCTTTCTTTACCTAGCACCTGGCAAATGTGTGTGTGTGTGCATATATACATATGAGATTTTGTCTGTTTCCTCAGCTTTAAGCAGAAGCTGTGCTCACGTTTCCTTTATTTTGAGTTCAAAGAACCAAAATAGCTGGATGCGAGTTAACCGGATCATGTAAACCTGGATTAGTTGAACCACGTTGGAAGAACAGAACTCAATGGTACATCTGATCGGGGCTGTTGTTGTCCGTTGAGAACTCTTATCTTTTATTCTTGGCTTCGTCCTGTGTGTGTTTAAGCTGCTCAGCGGGAGTCTCTGTGGTTTCATAAGTTTTCAGGGTTTGTGTCAACACGGAGAACAATGAACCTTCTCACAACACAAACATGAAAATCAGCAGTATGGTGGAGAATGAAAACGGTAACTTTCCTTTTGTGGTGGTGAGATTATATTTTTGAGCCCACGTAGTGCGATGTAGAACAGTCAGTGGCTCGACTCACACCGATGTTGCAGGAACTCGCACTGCTGGCTCTCTGCTTCATCACTCCGCAGGACCTCCGCCGCCAACACACCTGTTAATAATTAGGAGTTAACGAGGGCTAACGAGGCTCATTAACGAGTCTGACACATCTGGCCTTTTTTTTTTACACTTGCCAGTTCAACTGTCTCGTACGCAGAGGAAGTCCAGATGCGATTTTAATACACTTTCATTCACACTCGGTCCCATACCTCTGTTAGTGAGATCACAAATGTGATTACAGATACGTTACATAACTAAAACGTATCCTAGTCACGTTAGGAGTCAAGTTCACCACGATCTTTTCCTAAACTGAACTATGTTTTGTTGCCTGAACCAGACTTCCTGTGAAGACGGGAGTTTATTTTGAAAAGACACATTATGCATTTAACGTGTGGAAACTGATTCTAGAGGGGAACCTAGAGCGTCACAGTCTGAAGCTCAGGAGCGTCGGTATTTGACGAGTTTTCGGGTGAGAAAGTGTCTTTCAGGTGTCAAACAAGAGACATGAAGTTGGCTTGGGTCTTCAGGAGTTATAGCATTTCTTTATCGACATATAAACTGCACAAACACTGCACTGTTACACGTTCACAGCGATGACATTACCGATGACTTCATCCTCACCACATGCCTTCCTTCTCTCTTGACCGCACACAGACACTCCCTAATGTTGCGTATACGCATGCATAGGTGCACCGAGGTGTTCTTTAAAGGAGCGAGCTGGGCCGGCGGGCTGACAATAGGCTGGCGGGAACCCTGTCTTTAATTAGGCCAATATTCTCATTTCAACAAGGTGGACCTTACAAGATGCATGATGAGTTATTATTGTTGCTCACATGCTTTAGTGATGTGTGTGTGTGTGTGTGTGTGTGTGTGTGTGCTAGTTAACTCTTACTCTCTCCGCCCGCTGTTTTTATCCTGATGGCCGACTGCTTCAGGAGTGTCCCACTACACTAAATAATTCACACCGGTGTTAAATATGCAGGAGAGTGCTGATGGTGTGTGTGTGCTTTTAAAGGTACGGGGGCGGAGCTTTTGTTTCTTAATGGCTGCTGAGAGAAGTTATCAATGTGTTAAAATACTTCATAAAGTGCTTCGTCCAAATTATATATAATAAACTTTATTTATGTGAAAATAAAATGCCAATAAATTTTTTTTAATTAAGAGTATGGAAGTGTTTGTTAAGCTGTCACTGCACACACAAAATAATGTTAGTGGGGGTCATTGTGTAGCTACATTTAACATACCAAAGATAGAAATGAGAAATTATTATTAATATAGAGTATACGATTTAACATCAATATATAACTAATGGCAGTGTCCACTTTATTAGGTACAGTCTAATGCAATCCAATACAACTGCTCTACCATAAAGCCTTTTATTATTCCTATAATGTTCAGGTTTTGTTGACTTCCTTTGAGGTATTAATAAATAAAATCACATGTTTTATCATTCAAGTCCTAGTTTCTTTGGAAACGCCTCTCAATAGAGCGCTGCAGGGATGACGCATGTTAAGAGGCCAACCCGGAAGTTAGCCCCACACTGGCTCCCTCAACAAAACGCCAACGGGATGTGATGTGTTTTCTAAACGTAGTCTGAATGTCCGGTTTGTGCCTTTCTTCTCCTCCTCGTCCCGTTTAAAGCCTCTTCCTGTTGGTGCTGAGATCAGCAGACTGGAGGATGTGTGGGGCGATGACATTGAATTAGTCCTGTATTTGATACAGGCTGAGTGTGTGTGTGTGTGTGTGTGTGTGTCCTTGTCCTTCCTTCCTTTGATTACATGTAGTGTCTTTGTTTCTGCTGTTAGAGCGGAATACCAGATTACCAAACTGGTATATTAGCAGTATTTAGTTCAAATAGTTGTACCAGATGCCGCAGCAACAGTAATGTAATGGAGTTTAAATACCTAAAAGCAGGACTTTTATTAGCCGTAGTTCTTGTTGGTTAGTAGTAAAAGGAAAATCTGAAGTAGTTTCATTAGTATTTGTAGTAGTAATAGCAGTAGTAATGACATTAGTACCTGTAGTATATTGTTTGTTGTAACCCTTTAGTGTCTTTGGAGGAACACAGAATAATGAAATAGTCAAATTTCCAAAAATTATGAATCCTTTAGACTGAAAACAGGAAGTTTGGACAGATTATTTAATTAGCGATGAAATGTCGAACTTGATCTGCTTCCAGCTCCTCCAACGTGAGGATGAGCTGCTCTTCTTCCTCCATCGCTGTGATCTGAATTTCCTTGCAGCTCTGACACTGAAGTGATCGGAGTGTGTTTTAGTCATTCAAACCTTCAGCAGCAACGTCTGAAAACTGATGCTGAGCCCTCTCTCTCTGTGTGTGTGTGTGTGTGTGTGTGTGTGTGTGTGTGTGTGTGTGTGTGTGTGTGTGTGTGTGTGTGTGTGTGTGTGTGTGACGCCTCCATATGATATCCTTGGAAACACAAAACCGCCGGTCACCATGGAAATGCAGGCATATCTACTTACAGTAAAGGCAGAGACAGAAGGAGTGAGTGTTTGTTCAGTGTGGGTGGGTTTCTAAGTCTGTCTGTCTGTGTGTGTGTGTGTGTTTGGTATATTGACTTTATGACAAATGGAACTGCAGTAGCTCATACAGTAGATATCTTAAGATATTGTCTGTATGCTCATTTGTTCTGTGTTCTTTTTGTGTGAAGTTAGATTCGTTTAGTCTTAATTCTACTCGGCATCTCACTTAAACACGCCTGTCACAATAACTCATTTTATACCACAGATGTAATGATAATAGCATAATAATGCAAGTGCAGCCTTTCAAGTAGCAATTAACTATGAGTTCTTAAAGATATTCAGACATTGGAATGAAACATTTACCGTAAAACACATTTATCTTTGAGTAAAACTAATTAAATGTATATTGACATGTTAGGACCGTGGCCTGTGGCCCTGAAGTATTTCTGGTGGCTCAGAATAACTTCTGTTGAAGGAGAGGACGCTCTTGTCTCTCAGGAGGACTATCGAACCTCAATACATGCTCGATACCGACCGAGCTTTTCGTTTTTTTTGTAGCAAGTAGAGCTGAAACTACCGATAACTACAGATTGTACGTACTTGTATAAGTAAGCATGCTCTGGGAGTTTGCATGCCGAGGTTAGAGAGTCAGCTGTTAAAGGTGTAGTTCAGCGTTTTGGGAAATGTGCTTATTTTACCGTTTTCCTGAGATCGATATCGCTCTCATGCTCAGAAATAGTTCCAGTTCGTGTAACTTTAACTAAAACCACAAACGGCCATTTTTGCATTTCTGGTAATATTCTTGTAAAATACATACAATACACAGTCCAGCTGTTGTAATCTCTGTAGTTGAGACAAAACGTGTCATCTTATTCTGTGGAAACTTGTAATTTCCATTACAAGACTAAATTGATTGCTGTTTGGAATTAATTAATTAATTAAATACAATAATTACCCTTTGTAGGTAATTTCCATAGAAATGAATTGAAACCAACGCTTTTGATGGAAGTGATCTGATCAAAGTAAAATCTGATCCAAAGCTCTGAGTTAAAGGCAGTTTATTAGGTCACTGTTTAGTTGTAGTTGGTAGGACGTAAATGGAACGTTAACACATACGTGATGCTGGTGAGTGTTTATAAATGGAGTGTATTGATCCGTTGAAGCAGAGGACTCATTCAGCCGCTCAATAATTAGAACCAGGAACAGTCCAGGATCCCCACAGAGAGCGACACACACACACACACACAGTGTATGTGTCTCACTTCCTGTTCAGAGGACCAGATGGTGGAATGCTGGGAATGTTGGTGTGTCTGGTTTTTTTCCTTCATGTGTTGGTGAATGTGTGTAAAAATTATCAGAGAAAGTGAAAGTAAAGGAGCTCAAAACTTCTCTTCGTACGGGAATATTAAACATTAATGAGCAGCCACGAAAAATAAAAGAAACATTACAAAAACAATATAATAAAAACACAGCTGATCACTTCTTACAGTGGGCAGGCAAACGCCGCTCATCACCAGACTCTCCTCCAACATGGCCGCCGTTGGCCCTGTTCTTGTTTGCTGGTGCTCTGACCTCACAGGAATGTCTTTGTGTGGTCAGGAGGGTGAGGCGGCGTGCCGGTGCGAAATTCCCCACTGCAGCGACACAAGTTTGAACCCTGAACGCACCGCCACCAGCAGCTCTGGACTTCAGTTTGCTGTAACGTCTCACCACCGAATGGCTTAAAGTAGGAGTTATGCATTTTAGTGGCAGCATTGTTGAAGGAAGCGCTTGGTCCCCCGGGGCGTCCTCTGTGAGCATTTGCGGTCTGACTCTGCTCCTGCTGGATGAATGGTGCGTTTGGTTCGTTGGCGGGGGCCGCCCTGAGGGGCCGAGCCACGAGGAAGCCAGATGACGGGAGGAAACGCAGCGTGACGCTCAGCATGCGGGCGGAGGACACAACGTGTTGTCATGTACAGATTACCAACAGAACATAGAGAACGGCTCTGACTGTTTCAGCTGCAGAAATATTTGGTCCATCTGTTGTCCGTTTGCCCCGACCTCTGACTTTTGACTTCTGCACTGATGTCTGTTTGTAATGCTGATCTGAGAGCTGAAGCTGGTTCTACGTTTCATGTTTAACAGACCAGGATGCCGTTTACATGTCCGTTGGTAACCTCAGCCTGACCTGAAGTTCCCTCAAGTGCTGCTGTTTATATAAGATTGAATCAGTCTTAAGATATTTTGTGGAGCAGGAAATGTCCACAAAAAAACAAAAGTATAGTGAGAGAAACACAAATCAACCTTTTCAGAAAATATTTGCAGCAAAAAAATAAGTGAAACATGTGAGCACACAATTTAAAAACAAGAACAAGCGCCACATAAGATATAAATAACATAATTGCCACATTATAGAAATGAATATTTCAGTAAAACACTTGATATGAAACTCAAGGTTCACTTACTCGCTTATTCTGTAACTTTCAACCACGTCCCACGGCCTTCCTCCTCAAACTTGCTCAGGTTTGATATTTAGGTCATGTGATGACACCCGAGCAACGTTTATCTACCAAAGAAGCCGGGGGATGTGGTTGAAAGCCTGTAAAACGCTAGTGAGTGGACATTGAGTTTATGATTTATTTGTCATAGATACTGTTTATCCCTGAGGCCAAGATGTAACTCCACACTCCAAGTTAACCAGCATCTCCTCAAATGTTCAGCTTTTTAAAAGTGAGATGAGAGTTTCTTCTCTTTACTGTTTCCGACCCGTTGAATGTTGTGTGACAAGAACAGAATAAAAGTCTTAAAAATGAGTCTCTTCATAAAAGCGAGTGAGAGGATGTCGCCCTCAGATGTGCAGCGTTTCTGCTGGTTGACTGTGTGACCTTTGCTCTACTTTTGTCTGTGAATGATCTACTTCAGTGAGTAAAAGTGAAACAAACTCTGTTTGGAGTTGGCGCTCTTTTCTTCAATCAGCAGGTCAAAGGTCTGTGATTCAGACAGTGAAGACCGCTGACTTTCATTCGGTGAACAAAAGCTTCATCTGTCTCATCTGGAAAAACCGTTGAGCTCCTCACCACCACTACCTGCTTGAAGTGTTTGTAAATGTGTCGCGCTCGTGAAAGCACGACTAAGATATAAAAAAACGGACGGTTGATCCGTCTTTTGTCTCGTCATTGGACGAAGATGATTCTGAATCATTCAAAGATTTTTCTTTTTTGCAGGAAATCATCTGCATGTGTTTCATTTCCTCAAGAATTTACTTGTTTCTTTCTGTCCTCTGCAGTTATTTCAGGGTCACGTGAATATTTGTTCCATGTATTGTCTTTGTGTCGTGACCTCTGAACTCTCCCCTCCTTGCTTGTTGCTTGTGCGTCCCGTCGGTTCACACAGGAAGTGAAGCTGATTCTCCTCTGCTCAGGTTTCTCCGTAATGCCCTCACTCTTCCTGCGACTCCGCCTTCATCCCAAAGTGTGTGTGTGTGTGTGTGTGTGTGTGTGTGTGTGTGTGTGTGTGTGTGTGTGTGTGTGTGTGTGTGTGTGTGTGTGTGTGTGTGTGTGTGTGTGTGTGTGTGTGGACGATGGACAGCAGTATCAAACAGGAAGTGCTTGCGGGGCTCAGACAGGAAGAACATGGCTCTAATATTAGGGCTCAGATATTCTCAGGATGTTTGGACGTCTGTGTGTGTGTGAGCGATAAAGACACTCACACACTCCAGCCTGTTTGCCGTTCCTTGGTAAAACTCATCCTCTCTGCACACACAGTTTTACTTATTGACTTTATTGGCTTAACGAAGCAGTATTACCACAGTGAATTGAAGAATTGTCACATGATGTCGTGTGTGTGTGGGGTTTCTCTGTGAATTGTCTCTCAGTCTGTTTTCCACCCAAGAGGCTACATTTTTCTCACTCATGCATCTCGAAGTTATTCACATATACGACGACAGGATTTGTTGTTTGACGGGCCTGTAGATAACTTCGGCACACTGACATCACACGTAGTTATGTTTTTAACATGTGTATGTACAGTAAAATAAGCAGGTTTATAGAAACGGCTTTAATGGTAAATCAAACCTGATCCTCTTTGTATTGATGCCTTATTTATTTGGGTTTTTGTAGTTTTGCGGCAGTTTCCAGTCACGTTGAAACAATTTCTTCTTAAGAAATATGATTTTTCAGATTTGAGAACCTTTCACAAACCCAGAAGCTGAACAACATACTTTGTGTTAAAACTGTTTTCGATGCCTGTAAATGTATAATATAAGTTAGCTTTCTCTTGCTTTAAAGTAGCAGAGAGAAAGTTTCCCGTCATTTACTTTATTTAAAATGTGTAGAACAACAGAAACAGAAATGCTTCTTAACAGGAATATTACTTTTCTCTCTTTGTCTAATTTAATCTTCAGTATGAACAGAAACTCTCTCTCTCTCTCTCGTTCTTTCTCTGTTTGTCTTTCTCTCTCACCCTCCTCCCACTCTGCCCCTTATGCTAACTAGTCGATTACATCACTGGCAAAAGCGAGGGCTGCGATTGGCCGCTCGGAGGAGTGGCTGCCCCTGCTGGCGGCCCCTCCCCCCTCGACTCTCCCTCTGTCTCAAAGGTGTTTTCAGTGTCTGAGAGCCGCCGCTGCTGCTGCTGCTGCACGCAGGAGGACAAACCCATGCTTTCATTCTCCACCTCCCTCCATCTCTCCCCTCTGCTTCCTCTCACTGCAGCGCTGTCTGCTCCACCTCCTCATTGTGCTGGGTCTGCAGACGGGAGCGCGCGCGTGTGTGAGAGTGTTTGACTGAACGGAGGATGGGTGGATTCCTGAAAGAAGGGAAGGTGTGATATCTGAAGACGGTGACAGATGGATGGATGGGGAGAAAACAGAAGCATGGTGCTGCCACCGCGGTGCGTCTGCTGAGCCAGCGATCTCTGCTGCCACACTGGTGAAACCTTGAAAGAGAGAGAGAGAGGGACTCTGCAGTTGGTCTCCTATGTCGCTTGTCCTATGTCGCTCAGTCCTGCTGTCTTGGAAGCGTTTAGGGAGAGAAGAATAGGAAGTCTTCCTGTCTCTGTTGAGACTACAGCCAAATCTGGAATTATTTTTGACAATATTACAAGCTGTTGTGTGGCTGAAGCTCAGGTCTGAACTATTTGAGATTACTTTATTCACTTACAAGCTCATTTATTCATGTGGAAACTTGTTGTGCACTCTTTAAACCGGACTCAACTCAACTGAAGCTTTACCCTGCTGTAGAGTTTATTGTCCCGGACACAACTTAATCTTGTTGAAACTCAAGCTCTTCACACTGCGACAAAGCTCAAACTCTTGATATCCTCACTTGAAGACAACTCGGTTCATCTGGAAACTCTTTCAACTACTTGGAAACTCTGATATTTCTCTGCTGAGTTTCTCCTCGATGCCTTTGTGGACTCGGTTCTTTTAAATCTTCCACCGTTCTCTCTCTGGAGTTTTCCTCATGGAGTTTCAGAGCGCCACCAGCGGTCTCCCCGGCCCCCTCTCCCCGACTCTGGACTACGGCGGCCCCTTGTCCCCGTTGTCGGGTGGCCCCGGCCCATCTCATGCCACCAGCCCGGGCCGGGACAGGAGCCCCAGCCACAGCCCCGTCAGGGGGCTCAGCCCCGGCCCCGGATTCACCGGCCAGGCTGCCTTCAACTACAACCAGCTGGAGGGGAGGTTTAAGCAGCTTCAAGGTAAGAAGGGCTCTCAACTTGGAATTCTGTCAAAAATGTCCCGAGAAGGATCGTGTGATGGTAAAGCTCAGTGAATTTGCGACATATCTTTGGATTTTCACACTTGGAAGCACTTAGTTGCCGGTCTCATCCCGACACAGTGACTTCAGTGAAACCGTAGAAACAGCTTGAATTCCTCGAAAAGAAAAGACTTCTGGAGGTTCAGAGTCAACGTGCCAGATGAGAGCAACCGCAGCTTTTTAAGGATGTTTTACAAAGTAATCCATGAAATTTTAAAAGGTGCAAATACGGCAAAACTGGAAGTTAACTTCATGAGAAACATAAAAGTTTCAGACAATTCACACAGATGATAAGGAGTCTGAGTACACTTAAGATTATATCGACTCTTGATGTCGTTAACAATCACAAACGTAACAAAGGAAAACTAAAAAACACAAGCACTAGCTGAAATGTGATCGTCACAAGTTCATTATGTTAACTCATTGCGGTGCAATAATTTGTGTGGATGGATCTCATCTCAGCAAACTCTCACTGCATCCGAGCCCCACCCTGCCTCTCATTCACACAGTCCTACTGATAATGCTGATCAGCATCGGGGCTGCTGGGTATTTAGTGCCTTGCTGAAGGGGCAAG
This sequence comes from Pholis gunnellus, assembly GCF_910591455.1. Classification (NCBI taxonomy): domain Eukaryota; kingdom Metazoa; phylum Chordata; class Actinopteri; order Perciformes; family Pholidae; genus Pholis; species Pholis gunnellus. The sequence goes on from NC_136538.1 coordinate 20,201,062, forward strand.
GGGCCATTGAAAGACAACAGTCAGCTCTCACACCCAGATTCTTTCAGATGGTTGTGATGTGACCAGCGTGCCTCCAGCCAGTAATATTCTCTTGTCAGTCGTATAATCAGTCAGCTGGGTGTCGGCTGTGAAATGTCCAAGTACTTTAGTCATGTGTCATATTTTATTAACGTGGAATGCGTTATTCATTTCTGGACAATGATTCACTAACATGCTTATCTGACTGCATTCATTAAACAAGTACAAAATCATTCACACAACCGCCAACAAGTTTATGTACAATATCCTTAAATCAAGACTTCATCCCAGGCCTCCCTGCGACCTGTACAGTATCTTTATCTTCAGACTCCTGAGCCCAGGTTTTATGAGCATGAGGACTTCCAGTCGCACTGGAAACACATACAATATGGTAATCCTTCAGCGCAGGGATCGGATACTGCTCCCTGTTGCTGCTGGCTGGCTTTAGGAATAAATAAAGACGCTGGTTTACACAAGTGCACATTTCTTTTTATTTAGGTCAATATCCTCTGGACCTTGCACCTAATCCAAGATTGTCTCGTGTTTACTCTTCAACTTTCATTGAAGTGTGCAAACTACTTCCTCATCTAATTCATGCAAACACAACTTGTAATGTAAAGCACCCTGATAAGAGCGTCCACGAAGTGACGGCTTCAAACTGAAGTTGATCTCTTTTCTTTCCCTTTTGTGCAACTAATATTAATTCAGTAGAAACACAATAACCTTCAGAACAAAGAAGTATTCTACACCTCACATCCAACAAGAAGCTATCAAAAGCTCATCAATGGATGTTCTCATCAATAAAAGGTTTTTAATACCAGAACAGTTTCTGTGGAGAAGCACTTGAGTGTAGAACTATCGGCAGTCTGAATTTAGCTGAAGGCTAATGGAGCCGGTTTACTGATCGCAGCCTCATCATCACGCTGAAGCCCAGAAGCCTTCAGTGTCCCTGAGGTCCCTCGTATCTAAAAGTAGCCTGCTGGCTGGAGGCCAGGTGGAGGTGGTTTCTGCAGGAGGTTTGTGGGGCTGCAAGAGAAGCTGAGCCAGCGTGTCTGTGTCCCCTGAAGATCTTCCTGCTCGTGAAGGCCTCTGGTGTTCTGAAACAGGAAACCATAGGAACCAATTTGCACCTCGAGGTCCTTCAGTTGAACAGATCTTTCTGAGCTCGAACGGCACGTTGTCAGATGTTCATAGAAGCATTGCACAGTGTCATCGAAGGTCTCAACAAAGTTTTTACTTTGGGTTTGTGTGTTTGAAGAAGGGCAGATTATTGTGTTATCTGTTCAGGATCATAAAGGTTTAGTGCTGAGATGTGGGTGGATTTAGTTGTTGTTGTGGTAAAAAGCCGGACTTGAGGAGGGAGTGAGGAGGACCTTCAAGTTTTCTTCTTCTTCCACATTATAATGCACTTCTGTCCATCAAAAATATGTCCTCATGTAGCTTCAGGTCAAAGCTTGCACACATTTTGGCATAAATGTGATATATTGAGCATGAAGAGGGACTTTTTATGGGTTTTTTGACACCTTTTGTCTGCTGTAGAAAACATGTCACTACTATTGTCCCGTATGAATCCAAACTGACAACAGCTGTCATTCTCTGTGAAGGAGGAAAAAACAAACGTTCGATAAAAACTGTTGGACAAAAATCAATTCACATGAAAAACGCAGTTTTTGTCCTCTACGAGTCTGAATCAATTCACAGAATCCAATAATCAATTTGTCTGTGTTTTGATCAAATTATGTCTGCAAAACTAAGTTACAAGGACACAGTGCAGCGCCCGGTCGGTGTACAGCTCACACACGTTTATGTTATCTAGAGTTAATCTTTAATGAAGGCAGTGTTTAGGCACTTTGTGGATTTATTATCCTTATAATCATCTTTGCAAGGTGAAGGTGAAGGTAAAGTATTTTATACCGCTAATGCCGAGACAAACGTTGGTAAACGAAGTGGAGCACTAGAACAACAGCCAGAGACTTTGGATAGACTTCTACTTTTTAGGGGATTTAGAGTTTCATGAAGTTATCAGACGTCTTCTAGCTTTCTGAAGAGGCTCTTCAGCTTCAGTAGGTGTATTGTTTTGAATAATATATATTATTGTTAAAGCACTTTGGAGGTCCAGGACCATATTATATATTAACTTAGTGAAACATTGTGTGCAATAGTCCACCTTCTCTTCCCCTTTCTCTGTTACTCTCTACCACTCGTATAGCGAGCAGCTCAGTGCTCGTGTCTGTAATTTATGTTTAAACGTCAAATTTTATGCTCTGTATGTTGTACAGGGAAAGACGAGAAACCCGCCCCGGTCTCTGTGAAACCCTGATTGTCCCTTGAAACTCTTTAACGTCTCTGGTTAGATAGACCTCAGACAGATAACAGGACTGGGAGTTGGGTTTTTTTATGAGAGGATATAAATTCATGGTTTGTCCCGTCTGTGGTTCAGAGCAGCGGCTCGTATCCTAAAAGGCTGCTGGTTTAAATCCCAGCGGGGTGATGAATATGGGAGCAGTGGGGGATTATTGCACTGCAAAGATCTCCAGATGTGACAGTGAGGAGACTAAAGGGAGCTGAGGATCAGCAGTTCCTCCTCGTTAGGCCGAGTATTGAGCGAACGTCCCCCGTTAGAAGTCACGCAATCATGGAGGGATAGAAGTCATCAAACTGCCGTCTGAACTGACTCATGGGAGGTTTTTATGCAGAGTCTGTTAGATGCTGACTGCGAGCTAAACGAGTCAGGAGAACAGTGACTGAGTGTTGGGAGCTACAGCGTCTCTGTAACCAACCTGTTGTCTGAAGTGTGACGTAGTTTTGGTTGTGTGTCATATTTGGTGATCAGAGCTCATTGCTGTTGTGTCTGGACTGAATATTAGAGGATATTTGATGGAAGAGTTTGAATTATAGATTGAAAACTCTTGTCTTATCTAAAAATATCAGTCTGCTTTTACAAATTTAATTCAATTAATAAACAAACATTTGACGGCAGCAGAAACGATAAAAACTATTTATTTCCCACCGGTAGCAGCTTCCAATCCTTTGTTTTTAAATTTGGGTTGGGCGTGGCTACACATTTGACAAACACATTTGAGTTATGGATGATGACAGAAAAGACTGTTAAACAGCAATAAATCATGAATTAATTTATAATTAAAACACTAGCTTTCATGTCAGCACACACACACACACACACACACACACACACACACACACACACACACACACACACACACACACACACACACACACACACACACACACACACACACACACACACACACACACACACACAGAGCCATGCTTACAAAATAACATCATCCCTCTCTGCTCCTCTGCTCCCATCATCCCCCTCTTTTCCTGTGTTGTCCCGAGTTAGCCAATCAGCGGACATCTTGGTGGTTTGGGAGCCCCTGAGCTGTGTGTGTGTGTGTGTGTGTGTGTGTGTGTGTGTGAGGATTAACAGAGGGGAGGGGGTTTATCTAAAATAGTCCAGAAGGCACAAAAAATGTCCAAACCACATCGTCATCCCAGGTTGTTTTTGTCTCTTTCTGTCTAAAAGGTGTTCATCTACTCCTTCATCCTGTGTCCTCCTTGCTCTTCTCCTCTTTCTTCTCCTCCTCCACCTCATCAATGTTTCATGAGCTTCTGCAGAGTGTCTGTCATTGCCCCCGATCACCCTCCTTTCTCCTCTTCCCTCCCTCCCTCCCTCCATCCTCTTAGTGGAATTAAACGGAAGCTTCAGCCGTCTCGTCCTGATAAAAGTCACACAAAGGCGGGATGAGAAACGCTTCACTCCTCCTCGACCAGGAGGAGTCAACGAGTCTCCACTCAGCAGCTTCTGACATAATCTGATTATGCACTCTTCACACAAATGACAAAAAAAACGAGCACTTCAGCGATGGTGTTGGTCTTTAAATGTAGTGAGCATTTAAAGGAACATACCAGCTTTTAAAAAATGTGTTTATGAATTCTAATCTATAAAACATAGACACACATTATAGACAAAGATGTAACAAATATACAGTATATGCACCTTGTGTGTAGATGCCTCACCCATCCCCTTAACCCAGTAAAATGTATTAGATACAGTTGAACAAATGTATTTAATGTCAATATCTTATTTCAGGAATATAATTGCTGCAGTTTTTCCATCTTATTATTAAATAAAGCATAATTTTTCTCAAATCAAGCATCATTTTCAAATGCATGCATTGATCCTCTTGTTCCAGACGGCCAATGGCTTCCATTAATTTCCGTACGATATAAAAATCATTAGCAGAATTGGAGCTTCTGCTGTTCAACCCTTGAAAGTGATCAATAAAGATAATGTAGAGGTCTGATCAATGTTAAGTGGTGATGCTGTTAAAAAGCAGATTGATCATAAAAGTCTACACTGCGTTACCTCATCACTTATTTGTTTATTTCAAATAACATATATATTAGCTTTCCAGAACTAAGTCAGACCTGTGATGTGAAAGTTATGCTGTCTTTGTCCTTGTTGTGAAATGAGTCCAACACGTCTCTTTTTGTCTCATGTTCTGCCGTCTTGATGAAATTCTTGGCTTTACCTCGATGGTAATTCCTAAAATGTTGACAACATGGAAACGATTCAGAAACCTTCACCTGAGGTGGAGTGAGCGGTATCAGTTACACACGGAGAGGGAGAGGGAGGGACAAAGGAGTGTTGTTGAGCGTCTGGGCCGAAGGTGACATGAGTAAGTGTTTGAGTGTGTGACAGTCTGAGGAAGGGCAGGGAAACCGTGTGTGTGTCTGTGTGTGTGATCACGTTGTCTTGTTCCACACGCAGATTTGCAGCATGAAAGGACTCTTTGATGGGAACGCTCGACTGAGCATGCTCACAACAGCAGAGAGGTGGGCGGGGCATATCTGAGCGCAGAGAGGGAAAACAATCATAAAGTAAAAATCTATAAATAAACTGAAAGTGTGTGTGTGTGTGTGTGTGTGTGTGTGTTTAGGTTATCAGCTGCACAGGATGAACGGTTATTTTCATAAAAAAAGGAGAAGTTCACTGAAACCACAAACCACTTGAGATCACATAAGTTTCTAACTCGTTTGGACGCTTTTAATCAGTTTCTCTCTGGTTTCGTCTCAACCGCCGTAAAGCCACACGATTCAGACCCAAACTATCACAATGATGCATGATGTGCAAATGTATTTACAAAGCTCTGGAAGATCGGGGACAAAATGACCTTAATTGTACATTTTTCCTCAGCCGACCAGTCGTTATGTATCTTTCATAGAAATGAACTGAAAGCAGAGGCTGCTGAATGGGTAGTTTTTAGTTATTCATTAAATGCAGCTGGTTTCCACCTTCTGAGCTCTCACCTCAACAGCTGGAGAGATGCTGGTAAAACTTTGGAAATATACAGTATGTCCCTGCTCGGGTGTTTTAACCTGTATTCAGTCTAAAACATTTATATGATCCTTTTAAAAACTGTTTTTCTGCAAGAGAATAGTTAGAAATGCTAATTATTTTACCATAATAGCCAAAATGTTCAGAAGCTTTAAACATGAACACTAATGCAAAAAAAAAAAAAAAATGCATTTACGATGAGTTTGGCAGATCGTGACAGGAAGCTCAGGTTTTAGATTCAGTCGGCTAATAGATTACTGGAGGAAAGTTATTACATCATGATGGATGTCTGTGGCACTCTGATGCTGTTCATTAGCGTTAGAGTGACACACACACACACACACACACACACACACACACACACACACACACACACACACACACACACACACACACACACACACACACACACACACACACACACACACACACAGGGAGTTTCTTTTCTCAGTGATGAGTAATCTCCGTCATCCAGCAGTGACTGATGAGGTTAACGTGACCACTGTAATGAAGAATAGTTGATCTATATGGACACCATTTTGTTTCCTGGCTGACAGTAGAGAGCTCTGTGAAGCGGCGCTGACAGTGATGCTGAAAAGCCTGTTTGTTTGTTTGTTTGTGAATGAGTAAAAATAAAAAGAAGCAGCATGAAGGGAAATAAAGAAGAGGAAGGAGGAAGAAGCAGGCATGGAGTCTTTATTAAACCGTCAGTGTGTGAAGAGAGCAGCAGGCCACAAACACTTCAGATTAAATGAACTAAAACTTCCCAGAAGCGTTGAATCGTGCGTTTCCTCCGCGATCCGAAAGGTTTGGCCTCAGCAGGAGTGACAACTGTGTGAACGGTTTAAGAAAGTATGCGTGTTGGTGTCAGAGATAAGAGATCTCATCGCTCGTCTCGATGTGTAATGACCTGCAGCAGGATTGTAAATGTGAAACGGGGCTCGGCTGCGTTTCCTTGAAGGATGTTTGAAAGTGTTAACGTGTTGCTGTGGCTGCTTGTTGGGCTTTTCTGTATCTTTTCCTCAAGGACGTCAACATGGACTGTAGAGCTCAGTGAGGTGCTGCTTTTTGTTTCCATACATCTGATTAGAAATCTGAAAAAGACTCTTTTATAACTTGAGAACTTGCCTGAGGAGCTTCTTGTTTTCTTCAGTTTCTTATACGATGAATTCACTTATAGTCTGTTCATTAATGGGTACAGTTTAAACTGGAGCTGCTAATAGCTTCTGCATACTTTTAATCCTAGTTTGATTGGTTTATTGGTGCAGTCAAACTGCCACAAAGTTGAACTCAGGCTAACCCCATTCAAAGTCCAAAACAAGGTTTGAGTGTTTCCAAGTGATGCAACTGCAACCTGAAAAAGTCCCGTGTGCGTGCTCGCTTGTGTGTGTGTGTGTGTGTGTGTGTCCACCGGAGGGTTTCTGAGGTTTACCGTGGTGTTAAGTTAATTAAGTAAAGAACCTCTGTGAACTAAGTACCAAGTAAAGTTGATTTCAGTTTCTCTCTCTCTGGCTCGTGAGAAGAGGCCGATTCCTGAAAACATGAACTCACAAACCGGCTCCGTCCCGTCAGTGTCTTCTGCTCAGTGACACGAACTGAAGATGAGCTGAAGGTGAAATCACATCACTAAGAACGGGAACTGCGCGTTTCTGCTCTCTTGTGTTCGTCTTGAATTACTGTTCCACACGTAAAATCTTGAATTCATATCAAATCGACTTCTCTGCAAAGATTTCTGGCTTCAAATTCCACATTTTTCTCAGTCATGCAGCAATACAAAGACCTGGTCACGATGGTACCTTATTCCAAAAAAAACACAATAATCTGAAAAGGAATATGATGTTTGCATGAGCCATATCAAATGGAGTCATTCTGAATATGAGTGCGCATGTAAATGTAGTCGTTGTTAGAGCGGCTCTGAGATGAACGTGTCATTTCAATGATCAGCATTCAGAGACCTGAAACACTTTAATTTGGGTTGATTGACTTCTAGTTTGGCGCCGAAGACTTGGACCCGACCCAAATAAACTCTACAACAGTCGAGGCTGAAAATGTCTCTGCGTTAACGGGACATATGGCTTCAGTCTGATAATCAGTCAGTGTGTTCAGCAGCGCTCAATAGTCCTCTGTTCCTAATGCTGGCTCACTCTCTGCTGCCATGGGGAAACACTGCACCACTGTGTGTGTGTGTCTGTGTGTGTCTGTGTGTCCCTTCATTTACACTCTGCTCTCATATTTCACACAATACCAGAGGTCAGTGTGATTGGCTGAGAGTCCAGCAGGCTCAGTATTGTGTCCTGTGATTGGTTGAAAGTGTCTGCCGGTC
>NC_136538.1:20211267-20306267 GCF_910591455.1 Pholis gunnellus
GGTTTGAACACAGATGGGGAGGAGCACCGCCTGAAGGCTCAGCTCAGAGCAGACGTATACATGTTTCTGTTTGAACTGTTAAAGTGTTAAATCTGGAGTAACAGAAAAGCTTCTTTTACTCATTTATTCCATTTCTTTTCTTCTCATAGTCTTTCCTTCCCTCTCTTTCAATTATTTTGTTTCCTCATTTGTTCTTCCTTTTCTTTCGTTTCCTTACCTTTCTTGTTCATTCATTCTGTTATTTCTTTCCTTATTTCATTTCCTTTCCTTCCCGTCTCTTTCCTTTTCTCTTCTCACTTTGTCTGTTCTTTCTTTTCCTCTCTTTTTCCCAATCTTTCTCATACTAGTTATTTATTTATTTAGTGTATGTGTGAATTAAAATGGCCCAATTTAGAAAACGTTTAAGAGCTGCCAGCAGTAACGAGCAGACATTTAACCTCGCTGGTCTGAGTGTTTTTATTACTGCGTCGGTGTGTATTGAAATAGACTTTTGTGTGTGTGTGTGTGTTTTTATCTGTCCTCCTGGGCCGCTCTGAGAAGCTGTGTTGTGATTAGTAGTGTGTCTTATCTTCATGCTTCCTCCTGCATTTTCTGAACGCACGCGCGCGCGTGTTTTGGGGCTTCCCCTTCCTGTGCTGAAAAAGAAGCAGATGCTCGTCCCAGCAGGAAATCGTGTTTACACTCATATGTAGACGCACAACACTGCTCGTCTACACCCGTGGAGTGTTCATTATTTTCAGCTGTTATTATAACGGACTAAATCTTTACTTTGCAGTTTAACCGATAATGAAAATACAATTTAGCTGGAGGCTAAGCTACGCACGCGCACAGCTAAGCAGAACTCAATGTCAATGGCTTCAATTACCTTTTCTGGCTTTACGGATACTGCTGAATCCACAACACGTAGCCGTGTGTGTGTTTCATTAGAGAGAGGAGACAGTGATATAGTGATGGAGTATCTCTCTGTGGGTCAATAGCACACATGCGCACACACACACACACACGCGCACACATGCACACACAATTAAAGTGGAGGATGACCGTAACGGTTAACCTGAGCCTGAGGCAACACACACACAAAGGAATGTACATCCTGAATGTCATGTGAGATGCATTATTCCTTGTATCATTGTGTGAATGTGTCACTCCCATAAATTCCCTATCCACAGAACAAAATGCATCATGGGAAGTCAAGGTCCTGAGTGAGAGAGACACGCACGCACGCACGCGCGCACGTACGTACGTACGTTCTGACACATACTGAGAGATTTTGTCCGTTTAACCACCTTCTAAAAACTGAGGATTATTTGACAAAATCCCAACATTAACGGCTTCATCGTTACAACACAAATCTTCTCTTCAGGTCATAGAAACCTTCAAGTTCTTTTGTACTGTTGACGGGCTACTTTAGAATTTAAATGAGTTTTGGTTTGTAAATAACCGTCATATAACATCCGTCAGTCAGCACATGCAGAAGAAGTTAGAAATTTGATAAAAACAGGAAACGATGTAAATCTCCCTAAATGCTGCATCTTTTGCTGACATTTATATTAAGATAACTACGGATCTTTCCAACATTTTACAATGTGGATATTTCGTCATTAAACAGTGACGACAGTGTGACACAGGACATCACAGTACTATAATAAGGTCATTATACTTTTACCTCTGTGTCTGAGAGAGCTCGCTGCTTAAGGAAATTCAAACTCCACTTTAATGTTTAAACAAACGACCAATGCTGCCGAGTCCAAAATCGTTCTGAACTTTGCCGGTTTAAAAAGTCTGGCTCCCGTGTCTGAGTTAACTGAGCCGCGACCGACACGGATCGGCAACACTTACTGTCATTTTGTGTCAAGACACAGACTGTTAGCTACCTTTAGCTGACTGCACATGTGACATATTAACAGTTCACTGCTTTTGAATCATTTCCACTTTAAAAAAGTGATCTCTTTTTCTAGGATTTTTCGAGGAAGAACCTCATTCTGAATCGTGTGTGTGTGTGTGTGTGTGTGTGTGTGTGTGTGTGTGTGTGTGTGTGTGTGTGTGTGTGTGTGTGTGTGTGTGTGTGTGTGTGTGTGATATAGGAGGAACGTTTCAGGGATATCAGACTGTAAACTGTAACATGTTGAGCTTTTCTGGCTCCGGTCGGTCGTGGATGCCGTGACGTCGTCTCCACATATTTCTATCAGCTCCAGTTAGATATGAGAAATCCTCCACAGTGTGTTTGTTCTGAGTGATAAAGCTGCTGAATGCCGGTGAACACTGAAGCTATTGTCCCGCTCCAAGCTAACACACACACACACTCTGAAGGTCATGGATCTGTATGAATGTTTGTTTGCGTGTGAGAAGCAGTCGGGGGATCTTATCACTCGTGTTTGTGTGTGTGAGTCCAGTTTCCTTCCAGAGGTCAAACTGAGTTTATTCAAGTCTCATTTTCAGTTCATGCACTCCGACCCGACTGTTGCAGAGAAAATGTCCTTCTTCTCTGTCAAGATGGGCTCGTTTGGGTTTGTTTAGTTTGAGTCATTTGCTGGAAAAATGAGGCTTTGTGAGCATGAAAAGACGATGACAACATGACTAATAACTCAGGCACATTGTAGGATTGATGCTGTTAAATCACTTTGTAAGATTCATATTAATCAAATGTATAACATTTTTCTGAGAACTCTCATGTATCTGACTTAATAATACGGAATAACCAGAAAGAGAGAAACAAACATGGACGCCTCATGTCAGCTATAATTCCTCATTAGAGTTCATTAACCCACCTTTAATAGATATGGTTCTATATTCATCCAATAACGTGTCCTTTAACTCTGCAGCTGTCTTGAGTCGTGTGATGACGTAAACGTTTTAAAGTCGTGGAGCTTTATTCACCCGTTGCTGCCTTCATCCAGAATGATGTGAAAGTAAATTATAATAAATACACAATGTGTTAGTGTATCGTAACATCAACAGCCGGATGAAAGCTACATCTTTGCTGAATCATCAGAGAAACCAGAGGATGACGGGGCGTCCAAGTTAAATACTGATTCTTGGTGTAAATCCAGTGGTTCCACCAGTTGTTACATTCATTCAGGCGTGTACGACATCGCTGCTCTCGTGTTACCGTTGCCTAAAAATGATTCCACTGATGTCCACAGATTTTATATCTGGGTACAAGATATTCTGTACCAGCAGATATCTTGTGTCAAGGTATCTGAATCATTGACTAGAGGACAAGCTGGAAACAGACCTCCTGCAGTGAGAGAAATAAGTTGACAGATTAGAAACTTTAAAGATTGAAACGGGTTTCAGGGCTTGTGTCATCAGCCTGCTGTGACCTTTGACCTCCGTCTTCACCGCTGCACGCTTGAAATGTTCGCGGAGGAGAAACCGAAACTGCTGCGACCTTTCTGTAAATGTTTAGGGGGGAAAAAGTGACAGAAATCACTAGAGTGTAAAAACACACATATTTAGCAGCTGTGTGTGTGTGTGTGTGTGTGTGTGCGTGTGCGTGTGTCACGCCCTCTCCTCCTTGTGCAACTTCCTCCTTTTGACTTTGGCAACTGAATCAGAGTTCAGCCAAGGAAACACTCTGATATACTGTACACACACACACACACACACACACACACACACACACACACACACACACACACACACACACACACACACACACACACACACGAGAGATAGTGTGTGTGAGAGAGCAGTAACAAAAACCGTCAGGCCTGTGGGATATAAACTAAGTTGTGTTGCAGACAGCAGGTGTCCGCTGTCAGACTCCCGTTCATCTGTGTGTGAATATTTACAGCAGTGATTTAGATTTAGTCTGCTTTGTCAGACACAGGAAACCTCTCCCATATACACACACACACACACACACACACACACGTATACAAACACACAAAATCGCAGAAGCTTTCCAAGAACAATGAGCCGATGGGATAACACTCACAGGAAACACGTACACATCCAAACATACCTGTGGGACTCAAACCGGCCGCTCTGCCTGTTGGAAACAAAATGTTCACAAAATAACTCAACGTCGTCTTACTACCTTTTCACAGAGCTTTCATTTTCCCCTCACGCGCTTCCTCGGTTGTCTTGAGTTTTGCCATACTCGCCATGTTTTACATTGTGTTATAACCGTTCCACTGACCACTGCTCTCTCTCCGTGTCTCTGGTCCAGATGAGCGTGAGGCGGTGCAGAAGAAGACCTTCGTTAAGTGGGTGAACTCTCACCTGTCCAGAGTCTCCTGTCGGATCACCGACCTCTACATGGACCTGAGGGACGGACGCATGCTCATCAAACTGCTGGAGGTCCTGTCGGGAGAGAAACTGGTGGGTTTCGTCGCCGTTTGTGCTTTTATTTTGAAAGGTGAGCAGAGGCGGGAGGGCCTCTCACCTCAGCAGCAGGTTACAGTTAAAGGAACAGTTCAACATTTTAGGGAATCGTCTTGTTCTTCAGGTCTCTTGACACTTTTACATCTACATGTTGCGCCCATGTTGTCTTGATGCGACTAATTTCAATTCAATGCTCTAAAATCAACGTTAAAAACGACAGCAGCACAATGTTAGAAATGCACAGAGAGAAATTAATTGTGCATCTTCACAAGAGCGCTGTCATACATTTAAATTACTTTAATAAACCAGGAAACACGATGCATTTCAAATCAGTCTATAACAATTATTTTATATATTTCATTCCAGAATAAAAGAGGAAATAGACCCATCATGATCTTATAGTCTCTCTGAATTTGACTCTCAGACATTATAGAATAGACGATTTCTACGTCATCTTCATGACTTGTGTTAATTCATTCTTTGGAGGAATCACTTTGCTCATTAATTAATGCGTCGACCGCAGAATTCCTTGTTTACCTTATTTCATTATTTTCTTCAGCAGTGACCTTCTCTCTTTGGCTGAACACAACAAGCTGTTGGCTGTCTGCAATCTCCCTCTCTGCTTATCTGTTTGTTTCAACACAGACTTTATGACTCTTACAATCATTAACCCAGAATCACCTCTGTCTCTCTGTCTGTCTCTCTCTCTGTCTCTCTCTCTGTCTCTCTCTGTCTTTCTCTCTGTCTCTCTCTCTGTCTTTCTCTCTGTCTCTCTCTGTCTGTCTCTCTCTTTGTCTCTCTCTCTGTCTCTCTTTGTCTCTCTGTTGATCATCAGTGTTTGTTGTTAAACTGGCAGCGGTTCATTTATATTAACTTTGTAACACCTTGTTGAAGATGTACTAATATAATCTTAAGGAGATTTTTACACCATTTTTTTAAGTACATTTTCAATTGGCACATAAAAAAGCTGAAATATTGCAAATACTTGTTTTAGCTGTAAAAGTTAGTGTCTGGATTAAAACAGACTCAGTGAATCAATGACAGAAATGAAGTAACCAACAGCTGTTTATGTATATTATACTAATATTAACACAACAGTAGTGAATAGAAACAAGCGTTCATTCATGATTTATTTTACAGATTTCCTTGAAATTGGGTTCAAATATGTGCTGCATTTGGATGGAAACCTGATTTGTGGAAGGAAGCACTAATGCGTGAAGAGTTTAGTAAATAATAAGCCACCTCCTGTAGACGGACCTCGTCGTGGGGAAACATAGTGCAGTGGTGATTATATCTGATTATAACTGTTTTAAACCAATGAAACGTAATCATAGTGGTGTGTGGGCTGACTTAGTCCTTCACGTATGAATAAACACCGCTCAGCGAAAGAAGTAAACATGTTAAAAGACTTAACATCCAGGAATTAGACACAGCCTGAAGTCAAACATCAAATAGGCAGCAGTATTCTATATGTTCTCTAATGAACTGTGAGTCTCATAAGAAGATTAAGAAGCGGACAAATAGTTATCATTATTGAGGGGATTTAGTCACGTTGGTCATTAATTAAAGCTTCAGCAGTAAACTGCTTTTCCTCCATTATATCATTTTGTTAGTGAGGTGGATGATAAACATGTTCATTAACCTTCATGTTTACTTCCTGTGAGGTGGTTTAATAATTGGATGAACCTGAGATTTAATTAAAGTTGAGATACAGCAGCGGGGGGGGGGGGTGGTGAGATACAGTTGCTGCCGGTCTGCCGTCACCATGGCAAAGTGAATACATTACTGTTGAACTGGTTGAGCTTTGTCTGTCCTCTCCGTGTCACTACCGGGGTTCATGCAGCTCTTTAAATGTTTTAAAGTCATTGAAGCATTTAGATTCCTCTAAAGACAAAAGGTAATAACGAGGCGTTAAAAAGCTTTAAATCGTCTCTCTTGGCTGCTGAAGGCAGTAATGTTTGTTATGACATGTTGTATTTTAAAAGTCACTACAAGGAACTTTTAACTGGTTCTGAAACAGTCTCAACTCAATACTGAAGCCTCTATATGAATTAAACGAGACCTTTGGCTGCATTGTTCTTAATACATGTCATTGGGTTCAATTCCCAACGAAATCAGACAAAACGACTTAAGTTGAATCAATCCATCAGTTTTCTGTCGTTACGTCATTATATTGTAGGAGTTATTGTTATATACGGCAGGGAAGGACCGAAGAATGTGGTTCAATAAATAAGTCGAGGTCGTATCATCCATCCAGGATCATGATCGCAATAAATTAAATTCTATGTGTTATTAACAATGTCTAAAAGGTAATAAATGTAACTTGCTGAACTCTGCAGAAACCCTGCCCTGATGTGTACACACACACACACACACACACACACACACACACACACACACACACACACACACACACACACACACACACACACACACACACACACACACACACACACACACACACGGGCTGTTTTTCTTTCTGTCAAACTCAAAGACATTTAAACTCGCTCAGACGGTCCCAATTACACCCCCTGCCTTGTGACTTCCAGCACTACGAGCCAAACTCTTCGTCTTCTTCTTCTTCTTCTTCTTTGGCCGTCTCTCTTCAACTCTTGTCTTTTCTCTCAGCTGTCTTCCGGCCTTTTCACAACCTGTCAAACACACAGAGAGAGAAAACGCAGCTACACTGTCAGCCAGGAATGTAGACTCCATTTTCTGGTTATTTTACATTTATGTTCTACTTTATTTATTGTGTTTTTTTTATGGTTGTTCCAGAGAATCTGTGGCATGTTGGATCCTCATGGAGGAGGAAGTGAGGGGAGGAAAAATGACGTGCATAGGAAAGGAGACAAGAATGATGAAATGAAGAGAGAAAGAGGGGAAAAGGGGAAATTGAAATATAATAAACCAGAGAAGCAGAGTGATAGTGAAGTGGTGAGCAGGACGGACGGAGGGAATAACAGTGTTGGGGGGTGTTGGCGTTGTGAAAGGAGTCATTGAGTAACGTTGAGGCTTCACATGGAGCCAAAACGCCTCCAGGAGCCGCAGAAGAATCTGAGCGAGAGCGGCTGTTTCCGCACTGCAGAGGCAGGATTTAAAGGGTCGTTCCACTTCTTTCGTACGCTTGTCCGTCGTCGTGGCTCTTGATGACTTTATTCTCACAAAGTTTAATTGGTGAGATGTGGGCACACGGTGCCATCATGTCAACACTGTTCAGCAGATGTCCTGGTGTCTTTAGCGCACCACACCAGGATAACGCCGCATGTTTTTATAACTGTCGACAAGTCCAGAAAAAGACCAAAACCATCAGCGTGTTGCTTCGTGTCGCAGCGCTTTCTGAAGCCTGTTGGTTCATACAGAGGTGAAAACATCTCACACATGTAGAGCTTAATCTATAAAAACAGTTTCCTTAACAGCTGGAGAGTAGTTCAGTTGAGTACTATGGTATCTGTAAAAGTACTGATGAATGTACCTCAAAATTGTACTTGGATTAATTTGGTGAGTATTTGATGCAGCAGGACTGTGTGTGTGTTTATAGTAATGAAGGAACAACAGTATTGATGAGTTTTTAATAGTTTTGGAACAAGAATGGAGCTCTATGGCACCGAGGAAAAGGACGTCAGGCTTTGATGTACACACAACACTTGTTAGTAGATACATTTTGTAAGAAAGACATAGAATACCACCGGCCTTTCACTGCTGGAGTAAACCAAAGGGGTGTTAAGGCCTCTCTGATGTGAAACACTGTAACCACTCAGAGCAGAAAGGGGGCGGCTCACCTCTGTACCCAACATGACGCAGCATGATAGTTCAGTCTAAAAACGGCGAAAAAGCACCAAACTGCGGATGGGTTTTTGTTTGCTTTCATGGAATAAAGTGCTGCTCTCTGAATCTCTGTGGTTTCATGGATCTGTGACTCCAGGAGACAACGGTCCAAAATATCTCTGCTTCAGATCCTGGATCAGCGAGCGACTGTTCGCCGGCTGGTGTTTATGTGTCTGTGTGAGGAAAAGCAAAGACGGCCGTGTTGTTGTTGGCCGGCTTCCTGCTTCGGATGGTCAGCGTTGGACAGAGGACATGTGGCCTTTTGACGGCCTGCAGGATGTAACGTCGCTGCTCTGACAGCTCCGACATTTGTTTTATTGTAGTTATTTATTATTACTATGTTTTTGTTTTATTTATATTTCACCCTAAACATGTCGGTGTCATCCAAAGGACTCTTTTTCAACCGCAGACCACCAGCAAGATGCAAAGTCATTAAAAACAGAAAGAGAAAAAAACATTTCTGAGAATTAAAAAGTAAGAAAAAAAGAGTTTGTGGCACCTCACCTGAAATACAGACTGTGTCCACTAACGTCAGAAACATTCATCAGAGTGTACACAACTTTGAGAAAACTTTTGCATAGTTTTCCATCAAACAAACTTGAGTAGTGATTCTCATGTGAGGAAACCGTTTGATAGTCAGCAGCTGCTCACGCCCGTCCCCGGCACAGACGGAGTGAAGTTTGAGTTATTTTAAAGGTGGACGTTGACCAGACAGACTTGTGTGTTATTGTTATTAAATCCGTGCTAATTGCATCAGTGGTCTGCTCCTCCAGAACATCCTGCGGCTTTAAATCCTCCACGTATCACGCAGACATAATACAGAGGCTGGTTAAAACAACAGATGGACTTTTTAAAGATTTGCTCTCCTGAATGATATCAATCGTATGATAGTGAGGATTTGTCCTCAGGGAAAGTATGCAACAATAGAATAGATTTTAAGAGTAGCAGTACTTATATTTGAAGTACTTGTGCTTTACTGGAGTATTTCCATTTACTCCACTGCACCAATAATAATCATATCTGACTGCTCTTCATTCATCATATATTATTCAGTCTGCTGGAACACCTCACTGACACTCAGAGGTGATGCCGACGCTTCCTGTCTGTTATCACGGTTCCATCTCGTGACTTTTATTTTTATATTTGTTAGTTTGTGCACACAGATTATCTCACGAACAGCTTTTGGTTTCTCTTTTTACACACTGCCTCTCCATACGACTATATTGATGGACCTTCTGAGGGTGTGGAGGTTGTTGATGTGTACACATGTTTGTCTTTTGACACAAAGGAAGTCGACTCATGAGGAAGATATTCTGTTGATTCCGTGATTTAAAACATATCAGCTGTTCTTTGGTTGAACCAACTGTGTGGAGCGAGACTCTTAGAGCTCGGTGACGAGTGCTTGAATACAAATGTGTCCAGCATAAATCAGATTCAGAAGACATCACTTCAATTCAACCCCCTTACTATAAAGAGTCTAAACATTAAGAACTCCAAATCATAGAAGTATATTTCTGATTTCCAGATCTTCACCTCTACCATTAAATTCAGAAATTCCTCTCAATTCATTTGTGAGCGTAAACTGCGATAGAAATCGAAGTAAGAAAAAAAATACTTGTCTCAAACTTTTGAGACAAAAATTCAACAATCATTCCAGTTTTTTTTTTATTATCTGTAATTCAGTATATTTCAGGGTTTTGTTGAGTAATTTCATGATAAACTCATCACAGTATGTACATTACAGAAGAAGTTGTTTTCACTTTCTAATTCTTCAAATCACTCGGCTGGTCCTTGTGCATCGTGACATCCTTGTTTTCTGGTGGTTTCAGTGTGCAGTAATATTTGGTTCTTGGCAGATATGTTTAGTAAAAGTTACTCTATTGCATAAAAAAAAAAAACTTTCACGAGCAAAGAACACTTTAAAATCTAAACGCTGTTTTCTTCTTCTTCATGTTCATTTGACAGCATAAGTAGTTCACGGTTCCTGGTTTTTGGAAGTTGTAAATGAACTGAGATGTGTTTTGGTTTCAGCCCAAACCCACCAAGGGTCGGATGAGGATCCACTGTCTGGAGAACGTGGACAAGGCTCTGCAGTTCCTGAAGGAGCAGCGGGTCCACCTGGAGAACATGGGCTCCCACGACATCGTAGACGGAAACCACCGCCTCACCCTGGGGCTCATCTGGACCATCATCCTCCGCTTCCAGGTAAGAGGCAGCCACGCAGGTTTGCATCCCATGATGACGTAGACGTACTCTGTGACATCTGGGCAACCAGACTCTATTCCACACATACAAAAAACACCTTCACACACTGTGGTAAGTGTGTTATCTTGTTAATCATGAAATGAATAATCATTAATATTTTCATTACAAGATTTATTTCTGCAGCGATGAGATAATGTTAAATCCTTTATAACCCTAAAAATGTGACTAAAAGATGAAGAGTTTAAATGACTTCATATTTTACTGTTTTTTTTAGACATTTCTAATTTATTTCTTTAAAATGAGAAGACCGGTGATCTGCTCCCTCACCTCATTACGTCCCTGAGCTTTTTTATTTATTATTTGATCTGCTTCAAAGCCATTGATCTCTGTGAAAATGACCTCGTGTAATGACTCGTCATCTACTGTATGTTGATGGGGTCGTCGTGTCACTCGGGTGATGATGTCATCATCAGGGACAGTGAACAGTTGGCTGAAAAGGATTTAGCTTTTATAAGCCACGAGGATTAATAAAAAAACTCTTTTTAGTGGTTTTAAATCCTGCAGTGGGTGAAATGCAGCAGAGTGCAGATTGACAGCAGGACCTGTGTGTGCGTGTGTGTGTGTGTGTGTGTAGAGGTAGGTGTGTAGGCGTGTGTTTGCGTGTGTGTGTGTGTGTGTGTGTCATATATTCCTCTGCGGTGTTGATTTTGCTGATTTGTGGCTCAGATGTGATTCACGCTTCTATCAGGCTGAAACTGATGGATGTCAATCAATGAAGGTGAGATGTGTGTGTGTGTGTGTGTGTGTGTGTGTGTGTGTGTGTGTGTGTGTGTGTGTGTGTTTGTGAGGACATATCAGATTTTAAGATAGTTTGGAAATTGAAGGTTTTCTTTGGGCTTAATGTCCTAAATGTGAGAATGATTTTAGAAACATGTTTGGACAGCGAGGACAGTTTAAGAACATCTGGACATGTTGTGAAAGTGCAGACAGTTTTTTTTTTTTTTAGTTAAAGTGGGGACAGGTTTGGAAAGCATTGATACTTTTATAAAGTGAGGACATTTTTCATCTGTATGCCCATGTTTAGAACGTGTTTTTGGACAGTGAGGAAATGTTTAGAGGGTGTGCACACGTTTATGAAATATGCACATGCTTGGAAAGTGAGTACAACTTTGAAGAAGTGGAAGGTCTGAGAGTTGGGTTCAAGGCTGGAGTCTGGGGAATGCATTGTGAATCACCAGTGTGGAGGTGCAGATGTTTGTGTGTGTTGATGTGAGGAATGTTGGTGACGGTGAGGACATCTGTGCAGACAGCTGATGCATCATGTCAGTGGTGGACCTCACTCATTACGCATGCATGTGTGAGTGAAAGCAACAGCGTGGGACATTTTCACAGAGATTTGTTTAGTTTAGAGATGCCACGATGTCTGTATTTATACTGATGCTCTTAATCTTCTTACAGCATGTGTGTTGTTTTTATTTTAAATAAACCCTTTAATATTGAATCCTAACCGAACCTTCAAAACTCATCTTTTAGAGCTGCGACTGCAGCAGGGATTGATGAATGCTTTATGCATCATTTAGTGTTAATTGAATTTGATTATGGTTATTACTACTTTGAAGGTAATGGCTTTGGTAGCATAAGTTAACTTTATTTTAATAATAATACCTTTTAATCTTTTTCTTTAGCATTGCTTTCTCCTCCCCATGCTGTGGTGCAATTTATCCCATTTCCTTTATATACTGTATGTGTGTCTTTTAACTAATGAGGGAACAATTGATTTAATAATTTGATAATGAAAACAGAAAGTTGCATGAATGCTGTGAAGTTGACTGAAGTGTCTCAAAAAGATAATTACGCACAAAATGTAACTCTTCCGGTGTAAATATCCTTGAATAAGAATCAGATTCGTCAACAAGCGGCCTCCTCTCTCATTAAGAGTCTGTTACATCGGTGCCTACTCTCTCTGTCTGTGTGTCTGTCTCAGATCCAGGACATCAGTGTGGAGACGGAGGACAACAAGGAGAAGAAGTCGGCTAAAGATGCTCTGCTGCTCTGGTGTCAGATGAAGACGGCAGGGTGAGAGTTTTAAAAATCACTTCCTCACATCTGCATTTCTAGATTGTTAGTGCGTCTCCAAAGTTCAGACTACATTTCCCATCAGCCCCGTTGCCTGCTGTTCTTCTCCCTGAACAAATTGGAAGTGATACTTTTCCCCCTCGTCGGCTTTAATCTTTCCACTATCAACCAGAATCGTTTAGTTCTGTTTGCTGAGCAGAGTCGAGGCTAATAAAGTGAGACAGTGACGGCGCCATTAGCTTCATTTTCTGACATACCTAAATTAAACATGATGTGATGTGGAAAACACAAACGGAGCACCATTAAGTACCGTTTTCAGTAGCGGCGGTGCGACATGAGAACCTGACGAGCTGTGATTTCCTCTTCCTGTCCAGATATCCAAACGTCAACATCCACAACTTCAGCACCAGCTGGAGAGACGGGATGGCCTTCAACGCTATCATCCACAAACACAGGTACCACTACCACTCTTCTACGCTATGGAGTCATTTCACAGATTCCAGTAAAATGAAGTTACTGTACATTGATGATGATGTTCATTTGGGACAGAACACTTTATTTTATCTCCCTCATACAGGCAGATGTTTGTGTTTACAGTCAAACAAGCTGCGTACTCATGATGCCATGAGAACCGTTTGAAAGCTGCTACAATCACGTGAAACACAAAGCAGCTTTAAAGAGAAACTTTCTCCTCACGACCTTTATTATCCACAAACACAAGTGGCTCCAACATCACGTCACTCCACATGTTCTGTCGTAGCTCTGCACACAGGCTCCTCTTTAATAACTGCTCAGCTGATCAGTCAGCAGGCTGTTTCCCTCAAAGCGAACTGAGACTGAAATCATGTCTTTATGCACATTACAGTAAGTAATAAGAACAGTCACGCAGCAGATCGGAGAAAACAAAAAGAGATTAACTGAAAATCTCTGATTATTAATCATTTTGGGGGTTTGTGTTTGACTGAAACTTCCACTTGATCTGGAATTATTCTTTTCTTTCCAGTTGGAACAGTTTAAGACCAGTAGGGACGTACAAATGGTTTATGTTTTTCTAAGCTGTTTCCAATATTTGTAGTCTAACTTTAGGCCAACAAAATGATGATGACAAATTAATGATTTTACCAGAATCTTCCCCAGAATGTTGTCCCTGGAGAAATGTCTCACAAAGCACAATTGTTAACTTTATTTTATTTATTTATAATCGAGATCCAAGTCATTAAATCACTTTAGAGTCCTCTCGTCGTCCTGGCTACAGCTCAGATTTCAACCCGATTTCTGTTTTTATTTGATCAATTACTAAGTTCTTCTTTGTTTGTTATTGTTGTCTTCAGACCGGACCTGATCGACTTTGATAAGCTGAAGAAATCAAACGCTCACCACAACTTGCAGAATGCCTTCAACCTGGCCGAGCAACACCTGGGCCTCACCAAGCTGCTGGATGCCGAGGGTGAGGGAGGAGACACACACACACACACACACACACACACACACACACACACACACACCCCTGTGTTTTCATACAGTATGCTCTCTGACCTTTGACCCTGTGTGTGTGCGCAGACATCAGTGTGGACCACCCTGATGATAAGTCCATCATCACCTACGTGGTGACCTACTACCACTACTTCTCCAAGATGAAGGCGCTGAAGGTGGAGGGGAAGAGAATCGGCAAGGTGACCAAACACCTCCTAACACCGCGAATACATTCTCACCTCAGCAGACGTTAAAGGGCCGTGTTGTTGTTGTTGTTGTTGTTGTTGTTGTTGTTTTAAACATATTTCCTCCTCCTTTCCAGGTTCTGGACAACACCATCGAGACAGAGAAGATGGTGGAGAAGTACGAGTCTCTGGCGTCGGACCTGCTGGAGTGGATCGAACAGACCATCATCATCCTCAACAACAGGAAGTTTGCCAACTCTCTGGTGGGAGTCCAGCAGCAGCTGCAGGCCTTCAACACTTACCGCACTGTGGAGAAACCACCAAAGTCAGTGAACACTGTACACACACTCTGATGACTTTAAACTGTCCCCAGTCTTTACCATGGTGTTCGGTATTCCTGGCTGATAACATTAAAAAGTAATGCTGAAGAGAAGTACGACTCATCTATAAAGCAGGGAATACGTTGGTCCTTGTGAACGAGACATTAGTATTGTGTGAGGAGTTATAAGCTGGATGATTACGTCATTGCTTTCCAAGCCGGACCACAACAGCCAATGAGAGAGACGAGCCGGAGCTTTAGCGTTAGCTAGCTTCCTACTGTTGAGCGATATTTGACAGTTTGTCGCTCGTCACTCTGGAGTTCGTAGTTTCTGTGTTTTACCACAGTTTTGTCTGACTGACGAGACAACAAAAGCGTCTGAATCTGAACAGAAATGTAGAAGATGTTAACTGGAAAGAGTCAGAGCAGATCTCTTACAAACAGCTGCAGGAAAACAAAACAAGTGGCTTCTTGTAATCATGAGGCTTTTTTATTAGGCCAAATGGAGCTAAAGACAACAACCATCATCAAGCTTAAACAACCAAATTAATTCTTACAAAAAGATTGTTAAAATTGTAACATTTCACATAAAACTTTTATACTTTTTTTAACAGACATGACAGTCTTTGCTCAATGCCTTTATGGCTATGACTAGTGAGTGGATAAAACACAATATTGAATCCTGCATGCAAATGCAATGAACATTTAGCATGAAATGCTTTTTCTTGATTTTTCTCTCTGGTCGTTTGAGGTTTCAGATGTTGCTGTATTAGACTTCGTTACACAGCACGAGTTGTCTGTCGTTGAACCTTCAAATGTCTGAAACTAAAACTTTAAATAGTATAATATGAATTGTGTGCGTGTGTGTGTGCGCAGGTTCACAGAGAAGGGAAACCTGGAGGTTCTTCTGTTCACCATCCAGAGTAAGATGAGAGCCAACAACCAGAAGGTTTACACTCCTCGAGAGGGCAAACTCATCTCCGACATCAACAAGGTAACTTATCATCATAACGATAACGGCGTTATTCAAGTTATTTGATGAGAAAATCCATAAAAGGGTTGTTACATTAAATCTGCTTAAAATATATAAATCCCAATGTCAAAGATCTATATTAATTTAAAAGAAAAAGACACTGTTAATGATGAGCACAATAACATCATTAATAAACAATACAATAATAATAACGTCCGGCTATTAGAATCTTTTAAAAACTAAACATATTGATATCGATCTAACTGTGCTGGAGTCGCCATCATGATGTTCATCGTGTGTGTAGCTGTTAAGCTGATGTTGTGTGCGTTTGTTTTAGGCATGGGAGCGTCTGGAGAAGGCGGAGCACGAGCGGGAGCTGGCTCTGAGGACGGAGCTGATTCGTCAGGAGAAGCTGGAGCAGCTCGCCCGACGCTTCGACCGCAAAGCCGCCATGAGGGAGACGTGGCTGAGCGAGAACCAGCGGCTGGTCTCCCAGGTAACACGCACTTCAATACTACCGTAGTCTGATAACTCAGAACAGAAGTTCACTTTATAATGCTGTAAAGGTGCAAAGATGGTGCTCACAATCAGTCCAATCCATTCATAAAAGTCTTAATAATAATTAATATCTTGTCCATATGTTCCTCTATCCTTCCTTTGTGTCCTCTCCTCGCTCCTATTTCCTCTTCTCTCCTCTACTTGTTACCTACCGTTCCTCTCTCCTCTCTTCGTTTTCCTTCCTCTGTCCTGTCCTCATTTTCTTTCCTCTCGTTGTCTCCTATTCTCTCCATGTTTTCTTTCCTCTCTCTTCTTATTGTTTCCTTTCCTTACCTCTTCTTGTCTCCTTTCCTCCCTCCTCTCCTTGTTTTCTCCCTCCTTCTCTGCTGTCCTCTTTCCTCTCCTTGTGTCCTTTCCTCTGTCCTCCTCCAGGATAACTTTGGATTTGACCTCCAGGCCGTAGAAGCTGCTACAAAGAAACATGAAGCCATAGAAACGGACATTACAGCCTACGAGGAGCGAGTTGAGGTCAGTTCATCACAGCTTTAGACGCAGAATTAGATTGAAATAAGCCCAGAAGTAGCCATTATTATGACTGTTATTATTGTTCAACTCTTTAGGTAGTCAAGTTCAAAACATTGCAGGTTGGAATAAATAGTAATTAATACTTTTCTACATTTTAATCAGGTAGTTCTAATATTTTTATGAGAGTGGTTTTATCTCAGTGACGTAAATGATGTCTTACTTTTATATGTTTTTAGGATGAAAATGTTAAATATCACTTACAGTTTGTCTATGAAAGGGTTCATGTTGTTTGTAGTTTTTATGACTAAACTTTCCCCGTTGGAAAACATTCAAATCTGTTGTCCGACACGTTTTGTAGTGTAGGAACCCAAAACGAGGTAAGATCTGTCTTTTGTTGTCCATTCATCCCTCCCTCTCTCTGGTGCAGGCGGTGGTCTCCGTGGCGAGGGAGATGGAGTCTGAGAATTACCACGACATCAAACGCATCACGGCCAGGAAGGACAACGTGATCCGGCTGTGGGAGTACCTGCTGGAGCTGCTGAAGGCCCGCAGGCAGAGACTGGAGCTGACCCTGGGCCTGCAGAGAGTCTTCCAGGAGATGCTCTACATCATGGACTGGATGGACGAGATGAAGGTATGGAGGCGGAGGGGCAGTCTGTTATTTTTACTGTGTTATACGCAGCTAAAGTTCTTGTTCTTCTGTCGGGGTTAAGACAACATTATAACACTTATGCGTTTAAGAAAAATAATTAAATATGAAAACATTTCAAACATCACGAGAGCAGTTAAAATCCTGAACCTTGAACTGTAGTATGTTTGATTGTCTCTCTGAAAAATAATTTCAATTGACAAAATAATACTTGATTCTGAATCAGAGCGCTACTAGTTTATTGGCATTAAAGTCCTGCATGTCTGAATCATTGGAGGATGTTTTGACGCCGGCCTCTCTCGCCCTGCAGATGATGCTGCTCTCTCAGGATTATGGGAAACACCTGCTGGGTGTGGAGGACCTGCTGCAGAAACACGCTCTGGTGGAGGCCGACATCAGCATCCAGGCCGACCGAGTCCGAAACGTCAACCGCAACGCTCAGAAGTTTGCGGATGACATGGAGGGTGAGACATACAGACAGACGGATGAAAAGAAGACATTTTAGATTTATTATCACTCTCTATTTTGCTCCTTCATTGTTGTTCCTTCAGAGAGAGAAACGGATGAGCATGATGATAATATTTCCTCTCCCTCTCCTCAGGTTATAAGCCCTGTGATCCTCAGATCATCAGGGATCGGGTCGCTCACATGGATTTCTGCTACCAGGAGCTGAATCAGCTGGCGGCTGAGCGGCGAGCTCGCCTCGAGGAGTCCCGCCGCCTCTGGAAGTTCTTCTGGGAAATGGCCGAAGAGGTTTTTATTATTACTCTTATTATAATTATTTAAAGTTCTCGGCAGCTAAATGAAAAATGTCGTTGTCAGTTTGATTTTAGTCTCTTTTTTTTGGGCTTTCAGACACTTCTGAAACTTCCTTTACGTTTTGCTGCCTCTGAACCAAAATGGCCGCATGTTGTGGCGTAACTAAGAAGCTTTAACCACAGCACAGTCGACTTCATCAGAATTAGGAACCTGAGTTTGCTCTGAGGCGACGTGACTGATGCCTGAATGTGTGTCTGTGGTCTGTAGGAGGGCTGGATCAGAGAGAAGGAGCAGATCCTGTCCTCCGAGGATTATGGGAAAGATCTGACGGGAGCGGTGCGATTGCTGAGTCAGCACAAAGCCTTCGAGGACGAGATGAGCGGGCGAGCCGCCCACCTGCAGCTGACCATCAAACAGGGCGAGGAGCTGGTGGCCAACAACCACTTTGGAGCCGACAAGATCAAAGAGCGCATCCAGGACATCCAGGTACGCTGCACCGGAGCTTCTGCTCTGAGGAAACTTTAAATCTGTTTTTATTCTTCCAGTGAACACAAAGACGTCTTAACAAGTCTCAGAATGTCTTAATATTTAATTTTAAAGCTTAAAAAGCTATTTACTGCCTTTTAATTAAGTCTTTAGAGGTCTTTAGATTTAAATGACTACTAGCTGTACACAAATCATATATTTCACCATCGACTTTGTTTTAAAGGGTTTGATTTATTGGCTTCAATGGAAATAAAGGGAATAAAAGTCCTTCTTTACACACAACCATTGCATCCCTTCCTAACACCTTCCCTCCTTCATTTCCTTCCTCCTCCTCCCTCTGTAGGAGCAGTGGGCGGCTCTGGAGCGTCTCTCTGCCGTCCGTAAAGCTCGTCTGCAGGAAGCCTGCAACCAGCACCAGTTCCAGGTAAAAACACTTTTCGCAGCTTCTCGCAGGAATGTTGATTGGATTTGAACAAGCACAAATTAGCTTTTTCATTTGCTGCTTCAGTGCGTCTTCCTCCTTATACTATTCAGTTATTTCTAGTTATCTAGCAGCCAGAAAGACAGTAATGTTTACGGCTGTTTTTTTAAATCATTGGTAAAAGGAAATGAAACGCATTTATTCATTTTCTGCTCAGGCAACAAAAACAAATCCAGATAAGAAAATCATTATTCTGGTCTGCAGGATACATTTTGACACCTGGAAAAGTAATTGAAAAAATTGCAAATATTGTTTTTGGTTATATTAAACTTTTGGTTTCCTCCCTGCAGGCCGATGCCGACGACATCGACACGTGGATGCTGGACGTGCTGCGGATCGTCTCCAGCGTGGATGTCGGCCACGACGAGTTCTCCACTCAGGCTCTGGTGAAGAAACACAAAGACGTGGCCGAGGAGATCGGCAGCTACCGGCCCGCCATCGAGGCTCTGCATGAACAGTCGCGCACACTTCCGCCCGAGAAGGCCAACTCTGAGGAGGTGAAGCTCTGACAGACACGGCAAACACAACACGGACCTCCGGAGAGTCTAAAGTAACAGCAAGGGAAGAGGTTCTCTTCCATCGCTGATGGTGTTGGTGTGTTTTGCAGGTTCAGAGCCGGCTGGCGGGCATCGAGGAGCGTTATAAGGAGGTGGTGGAGCTGACGCGGCTCCGGACGCAGGCGCTGCAGGACGCTCTGGTTCTCTACAAGATGCTGAGCGAAGCAAACGCCTGCGAGGTGTGGATCGACGAGAAGGAGCAGTGGCTCAACAGCATGGACATCCCCGAGAAACTGGAGGACCTGGAGGTCGTGCAGCACCGGTGAGGCTCATGACGCAGAGCAACATCTGTGAACCAGGAAGTTTGGGTTTCCTGCGTGTTGCCATCTTTAATAGTTCTGATTATAATATTTTATTTTTGTCGCGCTTTCCAAAACAGAAGGTGCTTCACAATCAGATTAAAACATACAAAAAGTGAACACATGCCAAAAAAAATACAAGGAACGAGAGTTGGGCTGAGACAATCAGGTAGATACTACCTCAAAGAGTCATTTAAAACCCCCAAAATATATTTACTTTGGGAGGAGGGACCGCTGTCCCCTTGGTGGTGCGTTTATGGAACTGCACTGAAGGTGGATTCAGTAAATTATTAGAAGGAACGTAAAACAAATG
Source organism: Pholis gunnellus (assembly GCF_910591455.1). Classification (NCBI taxonomy): domain Eukaryota; kingdom Metazoa; phylum Chordata; class Actinopteri; order Perciformes; family Pholidae; genus Pholis; species Pholis gunnellus. The sequence continues at coordinate 20,231,220 of NC_136538.1, forward strand.
ATTAGAATTTCTTAAATCCAGTTTGAGCTGGTTGTTGTTTAGATGCTGCAGCAGAGAGAAGACGGTCACAGAGACTGTGGGAACCAGCGTGTGTGTGTGTGTGTGTTTTCATATATGTGTGTGTGTGTCTTTATATATGTGTGTGTGTGTGTGTGTTTGGTTACACAGTTCGTTCACAGAAGCCTCTGAATCTGGTTTTCAGCCACTTGTCTCTCAATATTGTTTGACCACAAAGCTTCACATGGATCCTTTCCCAGACGCTGGTTAACTGTGTGTGTGTGTGTGTGTGTGTGTGTGTGTGTGTGTGTCTGAACAGCAGCAGCTTTCAGCTAAAAACGTTTCATTTCTTACCTCAGTTTTTTTCCTATCAATAGCGTCATGAAACCTGTCGAACATTTATTTAAACATTTATAAAGATATTTGCTTCTTAGCCGGAGCTCAACGATACTTCGACCCTGCAGATTTAATCAGATAATTTTAGTTTAATACAAACCAGTAACAGTCGATGTCGGGAGAGAAATTCATGATGAATTAAAATCAAAACCTTTTAAATTTGCCACTCGGCTCATATCAAAGTCACAATTATTTAAAATCTTTTACCTTTATTTATGTAAAAAAATAATATCAGCTAATGGTGAGATTATCAGCCTTCGGGCTCCAGGCTTCACATTTATCTGAAACTTGTTTATTTGGATGTTTTAAATGCATAAAAAAGGTATTTTCATTGTGACTTTAAGATGTAATCGCACCATCCCCGGTTTGAGCACAACTGGGAACTTTAGTTACATGTCGGCTCTATACTGCATACTATCTATATATTAATAATAAGAGATATGGAAGTAATAAAGGCTTTAGAAAACATAAGCAACACTCACAAGCTTTAGGTCTTTAGTGTTACTGACAGAACTCCTCACTTTATCAAACATTAAAATGTTGTATTAATCTAAATGTTAATCATTACGTGTAACTCACAGGTTTGAGAGTCTGGAGCCGGAGATGAACAACCAGGCGTCCCGAGTTGCCGTGGTGAACCAGGTCGCTAGGCAACTGATCCACTGCGGACATCCCAGTGAGACGGCAATCAAAAGCCAGCAGGACAAACTCAACACCAGGTAATCTCACTGGGATTAAACCAGCTCGTACAACCGGGATGAGCAGATCCTCAACCAATATTTGAGATCATTCCGGTAAATAAACCAGAATTAAAGGGAAAACTGAACAATGATTCAAGTTTGGTAAAATGGTAAAACGAGACTAAGAAGGGAATGACTTCAAATGAACATGTTGTTTAGCACTGACTAGCAGGTCAACATACTGTAATAAAGTGAGATTTGGGTCGTTTAGATAAAGTAAGCAAACCTGGCAGCTACCTGGTGTTTTGTGTTGCTGATCTCCGTCCGTCCGTCCGTCCAGGTGGAGTCAGTTCAGAGATCTGGTGGACCAGAAGAAAGACAGTCTGAGCTCAGCTCTGGGAGTCCAGAACTACCACCTGGAGTGCAACGAGACCAAGTCCTGGATCAAAGAGAAGACCAAGGTACCAACAGAACATAACCCGTCTGCTCCTGCAGCACTTTAATCCTTCACAGCAGAGGTTTTCATACTGTGAGTTAGAGGGAGACATGAAGCAAAGATACTGTGTGAGGTGAGAGGGACCGGTGCTCTAAAAACAACAGGAAGTCAGTTATTGTATTGTGCACCAAAGCTGTCAGCAGTGACTGTGACACACGGGTCACGGAGCCAATAAATAAACTAAAGAACGCGTAGTCACAGATTGCAGCAATGTGCGTCAAAAATCACTCCTCCTCAGAGTCATGACTCTCGAGCTCACATACATGATGCACATATTTTTGGATTCAGTGTGACTTACACTTTCAGATGATATGATGTCATCTCCAATGATGATAGCAGTGACAAAATCCCTCACTATCTACTGTTTTGTGTTGCACTATTAATACTCGTAAAGGCTCAGAATGTCCCCTTCAGCATGGCTCTTAAAAATACTTGTATTTCCTGTAATTAAACTCTTGGCTAACTCACCCGCTCCCTCCGTCCCTTTCCTCCTGCAGGTGATCGAGTCGACCCAGGAGCTTGGGAACGACCTGGCCGGCGTCATGGCTCTGCAGAGGAAGCTGACGGGGATGGAGCGCGACCTGGCCGCCATCGAAGACAAGCTGGGCGACCTGGGGAAAGAGGCGGACCGCTTGGCCTCAGAGCACCCGGAGCAGTCCGAGGCCATCAAGGGACGTCTGGATGGGATCACCGGTGTCTGGGACGAGATGAAGGTAGGAGAGTACCTGTCACAGAATACGATCAGGTGCACCATTAAATCGCTTCTCTCTGAATATCTCACCCCCTTTCTGTTTCCAGGACACCATGAAGAACCGGGAGGAGTCCCTGGGCGAGGCCAGCAAGCTGCAGAAGTTCCTGCGCGACCTGGACGACTTCCAGTCGTGGCTGTCGCGGACGCAGACGGCCATCGCCTCCGAGGACATGCCCAACACGCTGGTCGAGGCCGAGAAGCTGCTGACCCAGCACGAAAACATCAAGAACGAAATCCGCAACTACGAGGAGGACTACCAGAAGATGCGGGACATGGGCGAGATGGTGACGCAGGGCCAGACGGACGCGCAGTACATGTTCCTGCGGCAGCGGCTGCAGGCGCTCGACACCGGCTGGAACGAGCTGCACAAGATGTGGGAGAACCGGCAGAACCTGCTGTCCCAGTCCCACGCTTACCAGCTGTTCCTCAGGGACACCAAGCAGGCTGAGGCCTTCCTCAACAACCAGGTAAACCCGTGATGTCATCACAAGGGCATTACATCATGTGATCTGACCACAGAGTGAACTGTCACACACACATACACACATATAGACACACACACACACAGACAGACAGTGCATGCTGGTATTGGCGCCAACCTCACCTGACCTTGTACAGGATTAGCGATTAAAGAAATGGATTGAAGTAGAGCTGCAACAATTAGTTGATTGATTGACAAACAAGTCAACAAATCTAGAAGGATTTCCTGCTTTTCTTTCTAACGTAATTAATAACTGGATATCTTTGTGATTGAACTGTTTGTCGGACAAAAACATGACATTTAAAGTCGCAGTGCACATTTTTCACATGACTTTCTGTCCCTCTCCTCTTGTCCTTTCGTCCACCTGGACCTGATTTCTCACTTGAAGGTCCGAGGCTGCCACCAAGTGGTAGAAGTCCTTCATTACAGCAACATGTTGAGACGGTTTAAATTACTTTCTGTATGTTTTTAAAACCTTTACTGATTAACTGGACACATATTCCAAAGAAAAATACCTTTATTCAAACGCATACATACTCACAAATTACAGAAAAGATTTTTCTAAATTTCATCCAAGTCTCAGTTGAAAAACCCAAATATTTTGTGTAGGACGTTGTGACTCCGAAATTAATTTAAATCATCTCAACATGTTGCTGTAGTGACGAACTTCTTCCACTTGATGGCAGCCTCTGACCTTAAAAAGAACAGTTAGAGAACAAGAGGAGAAGTAATATGTCCACTGTGACTTTAAATGTCATGTTTTGTCCGAACAACTGTTCAGACGCAAAGATATTCTTATATATATTTTTTACTTTTGCACGTTTATTAGTGTCAGCACTTAGATTCTCATGTATCTGCATGTTGTAGTAACGTTGTTGGAGGAAGCCTGACAAAGAATTTCACAGCCAACAACTGATTTGCTGTGATTGTTGTTCATAGAGGAGTTTCTGGTTTCTGTGTGTTTGTGTCTCAGGAGTACGTGCTGGCTCACACTGAGATGCCCACCACTCTGGAGGGGGCCGAGGCCGCCATCAAGAAGCAGGAGGACTTCATGACCACCCTGGACGCCAACGAGGAGAAGATCAGCGGCGTGGTCGACACCGGACGCCGCTTGGTAACAGACGGCAACATCAACGCGGAGCGCACCCAGGAGAAGGTGGACTCCATCGACCAGAGGTGACCGAGATTCTGTTAGTCTGTCTGCGGGATTTCAAGCTTTTTCTTCATTTCACATGACATTGGCTATTATGTTGTTTTTTTACCTCTTTTACTTTAATTACCTTCCCTTGAGCAAGGCACGCCAACCCTGCCTGCACCAGACTGGTGACTCAGGCTTATAAAGTAGCTTTTATATCTGGAAATATAAAAATGTTCTAAATGTACAGGTAGATCTGTGTGTAGGTAGGTGCAGAAAAACTCGTATATATGTTATAAAAATATTGATTATTGTCTTACAGACACAAGAAGAACCGAGCGGCTGCCAGCGACCTGCTGTCGAGGCTGAAGGACAACAGAGACCTGCAGAAGTTCCTGCAGGACTGCCAGGAGGTAAACTACAGAATCTGTATCTGATACTTCATATTAAATCAGTGCAGAAAACCTGCAGTGACTCAGTTAGAGAGTCCCTGAGATAACGTGCTGTCTGTGTGTCTACAGCTGTCCCTGTGGATCAATGAGAAGATGCTGACGGCTCAGGACATGTCGTACGACGAGGCCAGGAACCTCCACAGCAAGTGGCTCAAACACCAGGCCTTCATGGCCGAGCTGCAGTCCAACAAGGAGTGGCTGGACAAGATCGACAAGGTGGGAGGATGCGAGGAAAAGATGGAGGGGGCAGGGAAGGCAGACATGTCCCTCGGCTTATTTTAGGGTCAACAACAGCCCTGGTTGAACAGCTTCTAACCAAAGACGTCATTTGACATGAGCCATTGATTTGAATGAGTTTATTACATTATGAATATGATGTACGCTGACTGTCTTCCTTCAAACAACACAGTCCAGCAGAACCGTCTGCAGTGACATTTATTGTAGCTGTTCAATCTCAATAAATCCCCTAAATTACCACTTGAGCTTCCTCAAAGTTAAAGTTAAATAAAATGTAATTTACAAATTTTCAAAGTTCTTCCCTTAAATTTGAAATAATGTTCAGTGTTATTGATCAAAGAGTAAGAGAAACTGATGGACCTGCCAGACACTCTTTGGTCATTTTATCAACAAAACTCGATGCTTTCTTTAGCTAATGATAGCTGAGTTTTAAAAACCAGCGCTGTCTTTCAGGACGGGCAGGCGCTGATGGCAGAGAAGCCGGAGACGGAGGCCATGGTGAAAGAGAAGCTGGCGTCCCTGAAGACGATGTGGGAGGACCTCGAGTCGACCACCCAGACGAAGGCCAAGTGTCTGTTCGACGCCAACAAGGCGGAGCTGTTCACCCAGAGCTGCGCCGACCTCGACAAGTGGCTGGGCGGCCTGGACGGGCAGCTGCAGTCTGACGACTACGGCAAGGACCTCACCTCCGTCAACATCCTGCTGAAGAAACAGCAGGTGAGGAGCACATTTACCCGATCGCTACACTTCTTCAGATCTTTACAGGAGATTTGCATTAACATGAAGACTGACAAGTGACTTGCGAGGATGTTTGTCTTTCTAGTTTCTAATGCTCAGAAGCTCTTCCTGTGTCAGTTTGACTAAACTTCCTGTAAAGTCTCTCAGTTTGACAGCAGAGTTTCTCTTCCACTTAACACCTTTTATCACAGATAAAACATGAGACACTGAATGTAAATGAGTTTGCGCTCGCTGACTTTTCTGAAGCGTATCATTCTGTTTTGTTTAACTTTCTCTTAAGTTTATTTTTTATTCAGTGATTCCAAACATCTTTGGCTTCTGATCCCTTAAAGGAAATTCAAGTCTTTTATGTTTATCATTAATACAATACAGCCAGGCCTTTACTGTGTGTACAGTTAGTAATGTATGTAAAATACTTCTAAAGATAATATGAGGCTTCAGCTGTTTGAGTTGCACAAATCAACAGCGGTGGAAGAAGAACTCAGAGGATGCTAGTATTTAATTGAACCAATACACATAACTGTGCTTCTAAATTGAATTATTTAATATTGAAACAGACAGTGATTGATTACCTGAATGCATTCCTGCACTTTGGCTTATTTTTGCAAAATAATTTCACAATTGTGAAATTAATCATTTTTGTGATCCAAAGCTCTTAAATTCCTGAACGGGAACTCTTCAGGAATTCCTCCATTTTTACAGTGAGGAGAGTGAGTCTTACCCCCCTTTACATAATCCATCCACTTGTGCCCACACACACACACACACACCACTACTCTCACACAGCAGTTATATAAGCTCTCATTTGATGAGTTACGAGCCCACACTGAGCCTGAGGTGTGTGTGTGTGTGTGTGTGTGTGTGTGTGTGTGTGTGTGTGTGTGTGTGTGTGTGTGTGTGTGTGTGTGTGTGTGTGTGTGTGTGTCTCCACCAGTAACCGAGACAGAGCTTGAATCCGTCTGAAGGATGATGTCGGTATTTTCAGTCTATTAGAGCAGCTTTACTTCTCTTATCATCTGTCTTCTCTTGAGATCTGTGCTGTAATTTCGTGTGTGTGTGTGTGTGAGAGAGAGATCAGTAGCAGAGTGTTTGATCTGTTGTACAGTGAAACAGAGGAGAGAGAGGATTCCTCTCCTCCTCCTCGTCTTCCTCTCTGCTCTCATTTTATCCCAGACTCCATCAGTTATTTGTTGTTATTTGATCTTCTGTGAAGCCGTTTCAGACTGTTGGTCCGCTGTCTGGCTGCTGGAAGATGATCCTCACTTTGATTTCTGTTTTCGTATCAGTGAAATGTTTTTGGAGGTTAACACAGATTTGTACTGAATCGAGGAGAAGATGAGACGAGGCTTCTGAACATCTTTTATCTTTGTAAAAGCTGTTTTTATTTATGTATTTATTTATGTTTTTTTCAATGGACACCAAATGTGTGATGCTTCTGTTACATTTCAATTTGATTTTAATTTCATTAGGTTTCATTACTATTATTATAATCATTTTTTTTTTTTACAATTTTGTATATCTAAGGACATTTTATCTCCATTTTCTCCTAATTTGATTAATTTGCTGAAGCACAATCTTAAAACTCAATGTCCACTCGCTAGCTTTTCCTGAGGCTGTCAACTCCATATCAGAGTTTGCTCAGCTGATATGTGACAAAAGAGCAAACCTCCTTCAACTGAGGAAGACTGTGAGTCATGGTTAGAAGCTGTGGAAATAGCTAGTTAATGGACGTTGAGTTGAGATGTATTTCTCAGTCCTTAGTTCTGTGGTTTTTACAAACGTATTACGTCTGCCCGTCTGACCTGTAAACCGTCCTCCTTCAGATCCTGGAGAGCCAGGTGGAGGTGCGTCAGAAGGAGGTGGGGGAGCTGCAGAGCCAGTCGCAGGTCCTCAGTCAGGAGGGGAAAGGCTCCGAGGAGGTGGACGGCCAGAGGATCAGCGTGGAGAAGAAGTTCCAGTGCCTCCAGGACCCACTGAAGAAGAGACGAGACAACCTCATGGCCTCCCGCGAGATCCACCAGTTCAACCGGGACATGGAGGACGAGATCGTAAGTAGAGGAAGAGTGGCGGTAGAGCGCTGACCTTTAACCTCTGGTACAGGAAGTGAGGTGTGTTTTACTGCCGAGTGGGATCTCATCTTCATCATGGCTTTCATTTATCAAAAAGTGAAACTGGTATAAGACGTGTTGGGGGAAGTCGTGCTGTTATGTAGCAGCAGCAGAAATAATAGTGGTAGCAGCAGTATTACCGCCATCATTTGTATCATTAGAGGTGGTAGTATTAGTAGCAGTATTAAGAGTATTTGTAGGAGGAGCACGGGCAGCATTGTTAGTAGTGGTGTTACTAGTAGTAGTACTGGTGGTAGCAGTTAGTTGTACTGCAGCAACAATTACCACAGAGTTAGTATCACGAGTATCAGTAGAAATACTACAACTTGCTGTTGTAGTATTTGTACTAGTAGTCATTGAAGCAGTCGTTGCATCAATAGACGTTTCAGTACCATTAGCAGCAGCGGTAATAGTAAGAGTACTAGTATCAGTAGCAGCACTAGTAGTAGTGCTTGTAGCATTAATAATATTACTAGTAGCAGTAGTATTACTAGTACAGTGGCTGTAGAAGTAGTATTACCTATAGTATTAGAGGTGCATTACTAGTAGCAGTGATAGTTGTAGCAGTATTAGTAGTAACAGTAATAGTGCTACATGTAGTAGCATTAGAAGTATCACTAGTAGCAGTAGTACTTGTGGTGGTAGTTGTGGTGGTCGTAGTAATAATGTAAAATGTATTCTTATTAAAAGCGTCAGAGCTGACACATTGTTCATATCAGCAGCAGTAGTAGTTGTAGTAACATGAGTAGCAGCAGTATTAACAACAGCAGTAATTATACTTTAGTGGTGATAATGGTAGTAGTACTAGTAGTAGTTGTAGTAGTACATGTTGTAGCAATAAAGTGAACTTCCTTCTCATCTCCAGCTGTGGGTTGAGGAGCGGATGCCTCTGGCCACGTCGACCGACCACGGAAACAACCTGCAGACTGTACAGCTGCTCATCAAGAAGAACCAGGTACACAAACGAGCAGCTTCACCCGCCTGTGTGGAAGTAAATAACCGCTGTAAAGTAAAGTACACGTTGAAACTATAACCATTAACTTGGCGTTTGACCCTCTCAGACCCTGCAGAAGGAGATCCAGGGCCATCAGCCGCGCTACGACGACATCTTCGAGCGCAGCCACCACGTCCCGAGGGAGAACAGCCCGACGGCCGAGCTGATTCGCCAGCGCCTCGCCGAGCTCCAGTCGCTGTGGGAGCAGATCAGGAAGGAGACGGAGAAGCGTCACACCCGCCTCAGCGAGGCCCACGAGGCCCAGCAGTACTACTTTGACGCCGCCGAGGCCGAGGCCTGGATGAGCGAGCAGGAGCTCTACATGATGTCAGAGGAGAAGGCCAAGGTGAGGCAAAATGAAAAAGAATAAATTAAAAGTTTAATAATATTTGAATCATTAACAGGAAAGTCAGCGATTCTTCACATTTAAGAAGGTAGAAACATATTTCTACATGAAACATGACTAAAATAGTAATTCATTGTTTCAACTGTACGTAAATATTATATATAACATCATATTTTACAACAACTGCATATATTTTATGTGTAAAAGTCTTGATTTGTAATCTAAGTTAAGCTGTCAGACAAGTAAAATAATACCTCCAATTTGTACTTAAGTACAGTACTTGAGTAAATGTACTTGGTGTACTTCCCACTCTGGTGTTGTGATTAGTAAACGACACACAAAACGTTAAGGACACACAAAAATCTCGGAAGATATTATTCATTCGTTTTTCTATCTTGAGCAAGATAATGATTGTAACCCACAAGTTACTGAAAAACCTGAGACAATAAATCTGAAATGTCCCCAAACAGCCTCCGTACAAAGGATAAACCCTTTATATTAACTGTAGGTAACAACCTGACCTGAACTCTGACATCACCCTGATGAGGTTTGGTTTAAACGGACTCTCACAGATAAATAAGTATTATTTAACTCACACCTCACAGTGTTGTTTTCAGGTTCTGTGCGCTGTGGCTCAAAAACTTCCTGTTTCTTTGTTGTAGTTTTGGTTCAGTTCCTCAGTTTGTTCATTTTCTATTTGTTTGGTTAGTTGCTGTTGGTGTCAGACTGCCGGTCAGTACACATTTGATACTCTGTTAAACGTATGGAAAAGATTCTCACGGAGTACGAGAGATGGTTTCAGTTGTGTTCTGTTTAATGTTCTAGTTGTATCCTGCAGCGTGTGTCTCACACTTACTGCTGTGTTTCGAGGATATAAATTAGGTCCAATCTAACTGCTGACGTTTAGTCTGTGAAGGTGATAAATCTGACTTTGAGTTTGTGTTTTGAAGGTAATTTTGGGGAAACATTTACTTAAACTCATCTCCCTTTTGACTTATTCTTCTTCCATCACACTCTGTTTAATCTGATTCCCTCTGCTGCATTTCATGCTCATTTCCTAACTTTTTCCAGCTTTCATTGTTTCTCCTTTTACTTTTTCTTCCATTCCTCTTGAGCATCTCCTCTTCAGTTTTTCTTTTCTTGCTGCAGATTCTTTCTTTCTCTGTCAATTTCAATTTGAAGAACAAAATAACAAGATGAATCTCTGTGTGTCTCTCAGGACGAGCAGAGTTCGGTGGCCATGCTGAAGAAGCACCACATCCTGGAGCAGGCGGTGGAGGATTACGCCGACACCGTCCACCAGCTGTCCAGCACCAGCCGGGGCCTGGTGGCCGCCGAGCACCCCGACAGGTGAGGGCGGGGGGGGGGTCACAGGTCAAGGGTCCAGGTTTAGTTTCATCTTCCAGCAGAAAGCTTTTTACATTTAGAAAATGTGAAGGGAAGCAACGAAGAGACAAATAAATGAAAGCTTAAAGTTAAAGTAGAAAATAATGACACCGGAAGGAGACAAGGAATGAAAGAGTGAAGAGAGATATATAGATTAAGGAAAGGAGGTCAAAGGAAGGAAACAAGAAGGAACAAAGGCAGATTGAAGAGAGGAAGAAGAAAGACTGTAATAAACCGTAATAACTGATTTTCTGTCGTCCTCTTCGTCGTGCAGCGAGCGAATCGGCATGCGTCAGTCTCAGGTGGACAAGCTGTACGCCGGGCTGAAGGACTTGTCGGAGGAGCGTCGGGGGAAGCTGGACGAGCGCCTGCGTCTCTTCCAGCTGAACCGGGAGGTTGACGACCTGGAGCAGTGGATCGCTGAGAGGGAGGTGGTGGCCGGATCCCACGAGCTGGGACAAGACTACGAGCACGTCACCGTAAGTCCAAAACATATTTCAGTACGCTCTCATGATTAGTGTTGGGGACTCTTTAAACACTGAAAGTTGGTTTCGCAGTAATTTATTTTGGAGGATGTATTGGGTAACAAAGAGTTACATCAACTTAATTTAGGAATATGAAACTGCTAGCACTGCTGTCTTTGATTTATATTTTCAGTCATTGAGAAACCGTTTCTCCATTACAGTTAGTCGACCGTTTCATTTAGTTACATAATGTTTCTTGGAATTATTTGAAATTTGTACTTTAAGGAACCCTCATCGAAATCGTTTGTTTGTCAAAATGTAATATTAGCTATTATGTTGTTTTCAGATTTTTATTTAAACTCTCAAATATTGATAATGGTATTGACTCAAAACCAATTTTCTTGATAGAATCCAAACAGTAAATCTGCTGTTGATGCTCTTTCACTGACCAGTGTAGACAGGATGTTAGATTTTCATGAGCCTGGTACTTCAGTGTTCCTTTTAATTAATCCTAACTTTCTTCCTTCTTCAGATGCTGCAGGAGCGTTTCAGAGAATTTGCCCGCGACACCGGGAACATCGGCCAGGAGCGCGTGGACACCGTGAACCGGCAGGCGGACGAGCTGATCAACACCGGCCACGGCGACGCCGCCACCATCGCGGAGTGGAAGGACGGCCTGAACGAGGCCTGGGCCGACCTGCTGGAGCTCATCGACACCCGGACGCAGATCCTCGCCGCCTCCTTCGAACTCCACAAGTTCTACCACGACGCCAAGGAGATCCTCAACCGCATCCTGGACAAACACAAGAAGCTGCCGGAGGAGCTGGGCCGCGACCAGAACACAGTGGAGACCCTGCAGAGGATGCACACCACCTTCGAACACGACATCCAGGCACTGGGAACACAGGTACAGGAGCTATATTTAAGACTGGGAACTGTTGGTAGGAGACGTGAAAAACATGGAACACATTCAGTCCATAGCTGCTCACTAGTGGAGTGATTTAGTTCTGGGGCTGCTTTTCAAGGTTTTCCCGTTTTTGTTCCAATAACGTGAATCTTACTCTTTTTTTCCCACATCTACATCAATGTAGAAGAAAATCAATTAAAGATTAAAGATATTTTTGAGCCAGTACTTCTTTGGAATGGGTGTGTTTTCCCCTAGTTTTTAGTAAAATCTCAATTAAACATAATGTGAGAAATGAACAGCTTTTTAAGGTTGGATGATGTGAAGATTGTACCTTAAAATACTACTTTATGGGACGTTCTCAGCTCGTGACACTGAAGCTCTAAAGTGATCCGCATGCTTCTGTTACTGATGTTTAAATGGTTCCGTGTGTTCTCGACCAACCTGAACCTCCTCATCCTCCTCTTTGCTTTCAGGTGCGGCAGCTTCAGGAGGACGCCGTTCGTCTGCAGTCCGCCTACGCTGGAGATAAAGCCGACGACATTCAGAAGAGAGAAGGAGAGGTGAGCTTCCGTCTCAGGCAGCCGTGAAACCGAAACCGCATCAGGACTCGGCCCAGTTCACTTTGAATTCACTTCAGTAAATCTAAATCTGGGATGTAAAAAGGTTTTTGATTTATCTATCTGTAGCTCACATTTAAACATAGAAAAACCGGCTTCTCTTACTGATTGACTTGAAAGTGAACTGGACCCTGCACTCATGGTAATGAAGTGACTGTAAAAGGCTCTGTTCCTCATGCATGCTGCACTGCTGCTGCACTAACTTTGCACTGTTCCTCCGCCCTGAAATGGTCGGTTTGGAAAATAAAGAACTATAATTTATAGATGGAGTTAAATTCCCTGAGAGAAGAATCTGGAATAAGAAGAAGAAAAAGCTTGTGTGAGGTTGATAAAAGAGGACAAAACGTGTAGCACTGTGCTTCAGGTCGTATTCATGATCTTACTACAATCAGTAGATTATAGACACATAATGAAGCCTTACAGGGCGTGGTCAAAATACAGGAAACACCATGATGTCTCCTTGTTAATGGTTCTCTACACAGAGGGAACAGCAGTGGTTTTATTCAGTTTTATTCTAAAAACCTCTAGTTGAAAGGTGACTATAAGATTTTATTATAAGTAAGTATACTTAAATAAAGAGTAAAAATTGTGACGGATGAGATTGTAAAACTGCTGAGCCGGTCTGAGTTTCATCCGTTGTTTAAAGGTGAATCTTTCCAGCACACTTTGGAGAAATGATTTTAATGATCCATTTTATATCAAAAGCACTCGGGTCTCCCAGAATGGTGTTTTCCATTAAAAAACTAAACTAGTTATCTATAGCGCTGCTGTCAAATTCACACAGATAACGCAATGTGAGAATTCACTTCATGTTCCGTCTGTATACACTACACAAATATATTTATATATAGGTCATAGTATTTCATGTTTTTGCAAACTCATCATAAAATCTACATCTGAAACGGACATTTTTAGAAAATATTGGTGAACAATAATAACCTGAGATTCAAGTGGAATTTCACTTCAGTACCGCAATGACGTGTCGAAGCTCCTGAGTGTTTTTGATGGCGTTGTGTTTTGACCATTCCCTGTATGTCCGTTTCCCTGCATATCCTCTCTGTCCACCCAGAAGAGAAAGGGAGAGGTGAGACTCCGTTTACCAAAAACATTGGCTTTGCATCAGTGTTCATTTTTGGCTGCAGTTCTAGACTTTCTTTTAATATTTCGACTAAAATGTTGATTAATTTTAGTGACATTTTAGTCGTTTTGATGCAGTTTGGTTCCGGCCCAGTCTTTGTCACAGACCTGGTGATTTTCAAATACTAGTACGGTTCGTTTTAGATCTTTCTTAGATTCCTGTGTGGGTGGTTTTTTTGCACAGAAGTCAACTCAACCTCTTTTTTTACCTGGTGCTGAATGAGTACCATCCAGCTGTAAACTCCACCCACCTGTGTCTCTGAGGAGGTTAAAACAAACACTACTAGTAGTTTGCAAATACAGTTTGGTTCTGGTTAGTCAGTGAAAACAAAAAAACAAAAATGGAGACCGTAAGCATCTAGCTTGTCTCAAAAATAATTTTAAGATGCATTGGTGCAATCAAATGTTTTTGTTCGCATTTGCTTAAATATAGTTGCTTATTAGCCGGCAAAATTACGCTTTTAGTCCTCTGCAGCCGCGTTTCTCAGTGTCAGATGGGTCTGTGGCTGAAAGGATTCTGTACAGATCTACTGTCTGAAGAAGATTCTCTTTTTTGTACGCAATCAGCAAGGTTAACAACAAATGTAGATTTTTGTTCTGCAGACATTTGCAACCAAAACAAGGTATCAGCCTCACTTCTATAAGAAAATACAAAAAACAACAGGTAGTTTTGCCCCGTGACGCTCACACACTTTGACTTGTTTGACCGCTGGTGGCCGTTGAATGTTTATTTCTTCTGTGTTGCGTTGCAGCCAGTCAGTCACAGCCCACCGGGGTCTTTGTTTTTTAAATTCTCTGACTTGTGGTCGGAGGTTGATTTTTAGTTGATACTTATTTGTTCATCACCGAGCCATCTGATCGAGTGTTATATAATATCTAGTAGCTGGCTAACCATAGTGTCTGTGAACAGTCTCCACTGTCTGTTTGTCATCCTCATCTAGCTACTAGAAGCTAGCATTAGCATGCTAACAACATTAACATGGATACTGTTTAGCTTGCTAGTTAGCACTAGGTCGGCCATTACTCGTTGGAGCATCGGTACCGTCCCTCAAAAAACACTTATATGATTTAGTTAGTTTTTCAAGTAAACGGTCTCTGTGATGTCAGATCTTTAGCACTGAAGAGGTTAAAGTCCCGCTGCATCCAGATCTGCAAAAAAGTGCTTGTGCAAACGTATCATTTATGGGCACTAAATAATCTTGCAACGGCTTATGATCCTGTCAATAACATTTTCATTTTCAGTGCTTTGTTGGAAGATCTAAATCAAAGTATCCATGTAGTGCCGGCAGATTATGTAGCGCTCACTGAGCACTGAGCAGGTGGAGATTCAAGCAAACATAATCCACTGAAAACATAGAGGCAGGGATTGGCTATGAGGATAAAGTCCTCTATCACGGTATGTTTAATTCCACGTTACGAGGAGAAATTGTTAATGGATAAAATATAATGGCTGTTTTTTGCCCTGCTTACTGATGTGCAACATTGCCTACAATGACCCAATACATCCGGAGATACTAAGAGGAGAACCGTATTGCCACGTTGGCGCTGCAGTCTGCACATAGGAACGCATTGTTTTGCTTTAATGCTATTTATTTATTTCCCCGGGCTGTCGTGCTCCCCTGCAGCTCCCTGGTGATGGTGCTGGACACGTGCAACACTCTGCGACTGTTTGCACCAGTAGTAATAGTGTGTTTGCAGTTTATATAAACTGAACTAATGAATTGGGTTTATGATAAATCGTCATTTCCCCACCGATAGTGAAGCATTTTGCGGCGTTCTCTGCTGATCAGAGTGAACCTTCTCTAAAACACATGACTCTTATCATGTGTGTTAGAGGATCTCTGGTCTGAACTCTGCCGTGTTTCATGTCGCCCCCCCCCCCCCCCCCCCCCCTTCAGGTCCTTGAGGCCTGGAAGAACCTTCTGGAAGCGGCAGAGGGCCGTCGGGTGAAGCTGGTGGAAACCGGAGACAAGTTCCGCTTCTTCAGCATGGTGCGCGACCTGATGCTGTGGATGGAGGACGTCATCCGCCTGATTGAGGCCCAGGAAAGGCCCAGGTAAGAACACCAGCTTACCGCTGAGGAGTCGGTGTTCAGTGTCCTCTGCTCATCCTCGGTATTTCACTTTCCATTTCACTTCTGATGGAAATGATCTCTGGTTTTCAGGGACGTGTCGTCGGTGGAGCTGCTGATGAACAACCACCAGGGCATCAAGGCGGAGATCGACGCCCGAAACGACAGCTTCACAGCCAGCATCGAGCTGGGCAAAGCCCTGCTGGCCAGAAAGCACTACGCTTCAGAGGAGGTAAAGACGCCTTCATTCAAACAGATTCACAATAAACATCCTTCATGCTAAACCAACACAACTGGACCTCAAGTTCTTTTTATTTTAATCTGATTTTTTATGTCAGAAGGTAGTAGAATGTGCTGTCGGATTTAGTTCATGATGATTGTGTTTGTCTCATATATTCAAACTTTTTCTCCCCTCAGATTAAAGAAAAGTTGTTACAGTTGACGGACAAGAGGAAAGACATGATTGACAAGTGGGAGGACAGATGGGAGTGGCTGAGACTGGGTAAGGAGTTTAATCCAGGTGGTCAGACAGTTCCTCATTTAGTCGAGGCTCCTGTTGACAGACAGCACATTGACTGGCTTAGCTGAATAAATCTAAAGTTTAACATGGAAATGTGTGTGTTCAGTCCTGGAGGTGCACCAGTTCTCCCGGGACGCAGGTGTGGCCGAGGCGTGGCTGCTGGGTCAGGATCCCTACCTGTCCAGCAGGGAGATCGGACAGAACGTGGACGAGGTGGAGAAACTCATCAAACGCCACGAGGCCTTCGAGAAGTCGGCCGCCACCTGGGAGGAACGCTTCTCCGCTCTGGAGAGGCTGACCACGGTGAGACACACACACACTCACACACACACACACACACTCAGGAGCCATTATAATGTTTTAAAAAGACCACAAAAAATAAGCTGATGCGATGTACAGCATGCTTACCCTAAAACTCTTCTTAGAAGTCAGATTCAGCAAACATAATTTAGCATAATCGTCGCCCCGAAAGTTGTCTTACAATAATAAACGCTGTCCACCGACTTACTCTATATATTGCTGTGTCGAAATATGCCAGTAAAAATAATATAATCGAATAAACCTCTCAGTAAATTGGTCGACATGTGGCCGATTATCTAATGAACCAATTACTGATTTTGCATTAAGTTTGTTTTACTTTAAACTGTTTATCATTTAAGATCAGAAATTTCCCGAGATTAAGGGACTATGAATAATAATTTTAATGAGAGAAATTAGATCCGTACATGACTCGTACGACGCGTCTGCCACTTAAGTAAGAAATCTGTTTGTTCGAGTGGTTCTCGCATGAGGCTCAATGTGTTTGTGTCCAGATGGAGTTATTGGAAGTGCGAAGAATGCAAGAGGAAGAAGAGAAGAGGAGACATCCCCCGCCCACTGAGGCTCAGCCCGGCGACGCTGCATCTCAGCACAGGTGAGTGTGTGTTTGTGCGTCAACCGTGTTTTATTCCAAGTTTTATCTCAGTTCAATGAAATTAAAGGGGGATTTACTTCCTCTCTTGTGGGCAGAATTTGCCTTTTCATCAGGAGTAACTGCTTTGAGTTGCAAGTTGTTCTTCTTTTATATTCGAAAACAACCTTTCAGTCTCTGCGGATTTTTGATACTTTAGTAAAAATGAAAACAAAACTCATCGGAAAGGGAAGTTGGTGCATATGAGAAGAGAGTTCATGACCTCATCATGACAGATGATACGGTTGTGAATGCAAAAAATGATGGATCGGTCAATAGCAAAAGCAGTCGTCAGTCGCAGCTGTTCATTGGTGTGAAATCCATCAAGCGTGAGTCTAACTCTTTGTGTACTTTGTGTGTTTGCAGGGAGGGTGAGCCGGTGTCTCAGAACGGGCTGCCGTCTGATCAGGAGTCTCCCAGGGTTAGTTACCGCTCACCTGCCTACCAGCTATACAGCAGCACCCTGCAGGGCCGCAGGGCCACGGCCGCACCCTGACACACACACACACACATGCACACACTAATGATGTGTACATTCAACATACTTGAATATGACCTCATGCACATGAAACATCCCAAAACACACCGTTGACCTCAATCAGAAATGTGCTAGACCGGGTGTGTTGTATCCCTCCTCTTCCTTACACACTCCTGGGATCCACACATTAATGTTCCTGTATGTATCACTTGTCTTCAGCATTTATTGTTTGCTTCTCCTCCTTACTGATTAATATTCTTAATATCTAAGTGTAATACGTGCAACTTTACAGCTGTCACATGCATCATTTTATCTTTGTTTTGAGATATAAGCGTAATTGCTTTTAACAACATGAGATCCTCGTCTTTAAGAGGTCTTAAGATCTTCTCTAAAAACCTCTTTATTAATAGGAACAGTGGACAGGAAGCAGTGGGACTGATGGGAAATGTAGTCTTGATTTGGCGACACTCCAACACTAAGAGTACCAATAGTGTGAGAGGACCAATCAGCCACATAACCAGTAATTTAATGTGAACATTTTGATTATTAAGACATATTGGGTTAAGCAATAACTATACCGATTTAAGAGTGTACCTGCAGATTGTGTTAAACGGCTTCCATGTGGTTTTAATTAGTGTTTCTGTTTAACTCACTCATGATTCTAGTTTCAAGTTATTTATTATCATATGCATCATATGCAAAGATAACAGAGAAAAAGACGCTGGCAATGAAAATCTTATATCTCAGACTCCCTCCAACAATGCTCATTTAATATGTACGATAACTCCACAGACATAAAATAGTGCATTGTTGAAATGATACAGTCTGAAACCTGTAAAAGAACGGTCACACGTTGCTTTATAACATTTAGGGCTGAAGGAGAAACTTCCTGCAGAAAAGAACTGCGAGGAAACGAAGTTGTCTGTCGGGAAAAACATTTATTTTAACATACATTTCTCAATCAAGTATGAAAAGTTCTTCTCAGTTCCTTAAAAGTCCCCAACATTACTTTTTGTGCTTAATAAGTTCAAAGAAAGAATTTAGAAATAGACGTGATGGACGACAGTAAAACTTGTAATCGTGCTAGCCTCGACTCTTTCAACCAATCAGAGTAGCGGTACATGAGTAATGTAAACAGAAAGTAATTGTAGTGTTTTAAACATTTAAATGTTTGCATTTTGAGACATTAAGCAAAAATATACCTCCTTTTGGTATGAGTGTGACTGCATACGTGGCGAATGGGACCACAAAACGCGCACACACACACACACACACACACACACACACACACACACAAGCCCCTCTTGTGTTTCTATCCATCCCTCCCCTCATTTCTTCTTTCCCCTTCCTCCCTTCTCCCCTCTGTCTCTCTCAGCGTGACACTCCCGCCGTCCTCTCCCCTCAGCTGTTAATGTTGCTGCTACTTTATGTTGTCATTTATAAACTCACCGTCTGGAATATGAACGCCTGAGAAGTCCACAGACTAAACACACGGCGCTCTCTCCATTATCTGCATTCAAAGCCTCAAACGGGGATTTACAAATCTATTAGTTCTAGTTTTCTGGGCATTTGTAGTATTTTTATAGATTATATTTATACCAGAATGTAAATGATGGCGTCATCTGCATAATACGATAATGAGACGTAACATAAAATGAACAGACGAAATATAAAGCATGCATTCATCAGGGATAATAAATCAACAAAAACATTGTAGTACATTCTCCTAAATATATTTAGGTAAGTTCTTACTCTTATTGTCTTAAAATAAAGGATTTTGAGCTGCTATACGTTTAGTTTGATCATTAACATTTCATATTGCGTAAATGCGATCCATCACAGATATGAGGAGTTACATTTCAAAATGCTACTTTATATTGTTTTAGGAGAGAACCCTTTTCTAAAGTAATATATTGTCCAGAAATGTATTCTAAAAACTACTATACTATCTTTTTCTGCAGACTAAATAGTTGTAGAAAGTTACTTTAAAAGCTACTTTAAAAACAACAGCTCTTACTGTATCTACCTGCCCCATGTGTGTCTACATCCCACAACCCACCTTCACCATCTCCATACGTGTTTTTTCATAGAGTGCAGTATGTGTACCACCACGTCTTCATTACACATACAACATACTCCTCTATGTGAAGTACCGTTCAGTTAACAGCACATTCATGTGAAGCTGCTCTGAATGTGATTCACTTTTTAAACCTAAAAAGTGTTTCTGTGTCGAGATAATTAGTTTACTTAAGTAAACATTAATAGTTGAATAGTTGCATTCACAACTTTTCAATCCCAAAATAGTACCATGACAAGCATAACTAATTTAACAGGAGAAATCATTATTTTGCTCATTATACATTTTTCTTCTTTCACAACTCCCCACTCTGCATCTACCACCTATTACTTTAACATGGTTCACTATTGTATAGTAAAAAAGGCAAATCAATAATGCACATTATAATTTTAATTCCAAGTTTCACATATAATCATTTTGACATGCTGTTAATTAATTCAGAACTTCAAACAATGTGGTTTTTTAGGTTAACAGCAAGACTGTACATGCTGACCATGTGTACATGAATTAATCTTCAACCTTCCAGTTTCATGAAAATTGATCTTTCATTCATATACAAGCATTTAGACATATCCCATGTGGTGTGTGTGTGTGTGTGCACATACCTACTCCATCCTCATTATATTTACTCAGTTAAGATCTTTTGTCTCTGCGACAGTGTTTTGTATTGTTATTGTGATCGATCTTTGTTTCCATTGTTTACTGTTATAACTTCTTTATTTCTCTTCACGGTGTTTGTTGCATGTCCATCCAGCTCCGTCATTGGTTCCCTGACTAACACACATTCCCTAATAAACCTTGTCAGAACCAATCAGATCACTCAGACCCGTTCTGGTTCGTCTGTCCGTGTTATCGATGTGTAATCGTGACTTTTCTCCACATGCAGTTGTTTTTGTTGTTGCATGCTGTCACCATCATTAGCATTTCAGTTGAGTTTTCTGTCAATGTTGTAATTCTTCATCCCATGTTCTTCACCAGTTTTCACCCTGGGGCTTTATTTTAATACATGTGTATATTTTGGTTTCCATAGAAGGCTTCTTTCATTGACGTGGATCAAAAATCAATAAAATGAACGTTAAGTTCAAATAATGATTGGATAGCCATAAAACAACTCTCAGTAGTAGCATTTTCTTTGTTTTCACAGTAAATAACTACATAATTGTGGGTAACCGCTGGGTAATTTAATTACACAATATATTATTATTTTAACAATAGATTTTCAGAATAGGAAAGTAACTACACATAGTTGCTGCTGTTTCCTGTCAAATGTTATTATAAAGACATTTACTTCCCAAAGTCAAAGCGTTCTAGTTGATGGTTGTGGTTTAAAGTCCTGATCTTGTAAAAGAAACAAACTTAGAAATATACTCGCTACATATTACAGCCAAATTAGGTATGAAGCTGAGCGGACATGTTTTTTACGTATAGAAAGTAAAAACAAATAAAAATGTGGAGCAGCAGATGGAAGATCCAGACTCTGTTCAGTTTTATCATGCCGACATCAGTCAAGACCACATTTAGTCACAGTATGTAAAATACGACTACAATAACATTTAAAACAAGCTCACTACAGTTTCTTGTGGGCATTTGACAGCCGAACAAACTTTGTCACCTGCCAGAAATCCAACCAATTATCAGAAATATGAACAGTATGATCATAAATATAATGAATAGTCGTGACCTTAAGCTGCAAGTCAAACCATCTCACAGAAATTCGACACGGTTCTAAAATTAGTCCGGGGCGATTAATTCAGGGCTAAAATGAGGTTTAATCCGTAGAGTCTGCCCTGCTTTACTTGTGCAATCTGACTTTAAAGTCAAATCCTTATAAAGTAATAACTGAAACCATTTCTGAGGAGGTCTATTGTGAAAGTAGGACTATGTGACATAGTTGAAATGTTATATGCAGTAGCAGTACTTCATAGACTTTGATATTTGATCGTTTAGTACAATGGAATAATCATAGAGAATGCTGTAAAGATGACCACATTGTCTATTATTACTAGAGTGGAAACATGAGTGTTAACGTTGATTCGTAGCAGCCTCAATTCAAAGTTTTCAAACAGTTTTTAGAAGAGATGAAATGACCATTGGCATTCGTCAAAAGTTCTCAGAATGAATAGAAGCTTGATATGCTTTAAGCTTTAGCACCTAGAACTGGTCCAGACCTTGACCCTCTTTCAGTAAGAGGTCCAACATTAAACAAGCCACTAAAAGAAATCTCTGTATGGGTCCGACCTTTTGATTAGCTGTCAGGGAAAGCTTTGTCCAAACCAAAGTAAATGCTCTCGGGATTCGTAATAAATGCTCACACGATCGGTCTAGCTCTCGCTAAGCTCTAAATAAAAGCTCCCAGGATCGGTCCAGCTCTTGCAGCCCTTCAGTTAAAGCTCCCAGGATCGGTCCAGCCTCTGAACTGTGCTCAAAAAGAGTGTCCTCCCATTGGTCCAGCCCTTGAAGAGCTCAGTAACAGGGTAATAAGCATCCGGTTGGAGTGGGTGTGGTGTGGAAAAATAAAATCTGTTTTGATACTAGGCCAATCGCATTCTCCCCTCACCAATAATGATGCCCAGTAATGACTTCCAAGCAATTCTGTTGGTAATTGTTTGAGATTTTATTGAGTTTTTTTATGTTTTCTCCATCTGCTAGCTTCTCCCTTTCCTCACACTGTCCACCATATTGTGTTATTGAGTGGTGTTGTGATTTATTATGCATGTCCTTAAACCTGTAATCAGTGCATGATCAGACTGTGCTACCTGTTGGTGCTCTTAATGTGCAATGCAGATGTTTTTCTAATCCGTACTGGAATCCAGCGCTGAGCTCTCTTAATTAAATGCTAACGCTTATAAATGCATTCCGAAGGCCGAGGTAGCTGATGTCCGTGGTTTGATGGACGGATCTGTGCTCTAGTTCGGTTGAGTGTGTGAGATTAGCTTGCGTTGCTTTTGAGAGACTTGAGTCAGAGACCGGACACATTTGGTAACTTCAGGAAATCCAACAAGACTTTTAACCTGACGTTGACATTTCAAGATTTTACGAGAAGTTTAGCCTTTACGCCTTCAATACTTGAATCCTCAAACCCAAAGAGGAACCAGAAACACACAGCAGCCACGTCTGACAGCGGTGCATCATTTAACAAATATTATCTTATTGTCATTTGTTGCCCTTGACTTGAATCTTGAAGAATCTTTGCTCAGTAAAGGGAAACATACGTTCTCTCTCTTTCACTAGTTTACATGATCTGGTTTCAGCTTCTCTGCTGAACTTATTTTCCATATGACAGTAAATCGTAATGTTTGTTGGACTCCTAAAGCCCCAATACACCAACAACTAAAGCGGCCCTTTATGTTTTCCTAATCTTTGGTCCCTACGTCACTTCTCCTAATTGTGTTTTTAATTAAATGACTACAAACTCACCGAGGGGCCATGTTGTGTTCCAGTGTAGGGCCACTGGTTGGTGGGAAAATAATGATGCCATCATGTGTCGTCTCCTGAAATGAATAACGAGACAACAAGGTTGTGTTGGTTGGAAAGACTTGAGACTTGCTAATGATTTGTTGTGACTTGGTCTCTTCTTTCTTTTGTTTGGTTCAGTATTATTTTCTTTAGATCATTTTAATTGCATTTGGTTGCATTTTTGTCTGCTGATTTATTTGTTCTTGGCTTCAGTGTTGTATCATTTCTCTGTGTAGTTTGGTTTAGAGAAGTTTGTTGAACAGTGTGAAATCAGTTGACGATATGGTTCTTGGCCTCAAAACAACAGAGATTACACTCAATATGTTTTGAAAGATATCTAAACTTTTCAGTCGTAATACTATTGAAATTATTTTGCAGTTTGAGGTCTCAGTCTGAATCCAAAGCGATTTTAACTTTGTGGATTGAAGCCGGTGCCCTTTGAAAGAGTTTAGGTGCATTAAGTTGACTTACCAGTTATGGTTCATGGCGGTCGTAAAGGTTGCAGATAAACTCCAAACATAAATGTAAAAAAAACTACCACATCTGTTGCAGTTTTGGGTAAGTTTAGACCATTTCAAAGTGTCTACACAGCCTGTGATTCTGCTCTGCTCTGCATGCTGCAGCTCTGATAACTGTGATTTACAGCTTCCGTGTCTGAGAGAGAAAGATTTGTGTTTGTTGAGAGAGATCCATCCATCCCCGGTGCTCTTCTGACTGCTCTCTCTGTTTCCAGGACGTGGAGGGTGGAGATGTGGTGAACGGGGTGTCGGAGCCCAGCCCCGCGGGGTCTCCCGGGGGGTCTCGCAAGGGCAAGGCCAGCCAGGCGGCGACCCTGCCGGCCAAGACCCAGCAGGACGCTCCCACGTCTCAGCTGGAGAGCTTCCTGCACCGCAAACATGAGTGGGAGGGACACAACAAGAAGGCTTCTAGCAGGTAGGAACCGCTGGGGGATGACCGCACAATCATTTATTTTCATACCTTTTGAACGAATGCTTCTCTTTTTGGTGTTAAATTACTCTTTAATCCTCTTTCTCTTCATCATGAATGACTTAATCTTTGACATAAATTCATCTGTTTGTTCATTCATAGAAAGATTTTAGACATTAAGTGTTTATCACTTCTGTAAATCAAAAATATGTTGTGTCAAATTTACAGCATAGAATTAAAACACTAATGGTTATTGCCGGCTATTATCTATTATTGCTAAATGATGCGACCGTGTCTCTGCAGGTCGTGGCACAACGTGTACTGCGTGATCAATCAGCAGGAGATGGGCTTCTACAAGGATCAGAAGAGCGCCAGTCAGGGTATTCCCTACCACAGCGAGATTCCTGTCAGCCTGAAGGAAGCCGTCTGCGAGGTGGCGCTGGACTACAAGAAGAAGAAACATGTCTTTAAGCTCAAGTGAGAATCGTTACAGTTGGTTTATCTTTTCCCTTAAACAAAGCTCTTAACTCAAGCAAACTCAGTCAAGTATCGGTAAAGATTCTGTCCGAGGTGAATTTCCGCTGTTGGAGTAAAAAAATTCTCCTCTTCTCGGAGTCGTAACTCGGAGACCTGAAACATATTTTGAAACGAAGAGAATTTGAGAGAGCGGTCAGCGGCACGATTATTAGCAGTTACTGATGTTTTGGCCACTTTGTCGGGCGGAGGAACTCCTCAACAAGCTGAAAACACAACATCTGAGACTGAAGCTTTAAAGCATCTTCCAAATTCATCAACCAGAGTAAAATAAAGCGTCTGTAGGTGTAACAGTGACGGGAGTCTTGAACACTTTGGTATTGATTATTGTTTAATGCATTCTCTTCCACAGGATTACTGACGGGAATGAGTATCTCTTCCAAGCCAAAGATGACGTAAGTTTAAAAAAAGAGAAGAAGAACTTTCACATTATTTATTTTATAATTTATTTTTCTCCATATTTTGAAGCATCGTTCTATTTTATACTTACAATGGTATCCGTTATTAAACTCCTCCACTATGTCTCTCTCCTACATTAACATTATATTTGTTGTCTCTCTCCTTTCTCCTCATCCTCCAGGAGGAGATGAACATGTGGATCTCGGCCATCTCGACCGCCATGACGGGCGACAAGACGGAGGTGACTCCCAGCAGCCATAGCACGCCGGCCCCAGCCGCACGCGCTCAGACGCTGCCGGCCTCGGTCGCCACAGCGGTGGCGACGGCGGCGGAGTCCAGCCCGGGCAAACGAGATAAAGACAAGGAGAAACGCTTCAGTCTGTTCAGCAAGAAGAAATAGACGCTCCTCCTTCCCTCCTCCTCCTCCTCCTCATTCCTCTGGTGCTGTTTGGGGTCGCTCCTCATCATCGATCCATCTCTGGTCAAATATTTGTTGAAGATGTCCGTGTCAATTGAGCGAATATTTGATTTAGAGTCAGCTCGTAGCAACTGATACTGTAATAACTAAAAACGAGTAGAATAACTGCTCAACGTGTGATTTAAATTTACTTCTAAATGGATTCAAATGTACTCAAAACTGTTAGTCTGTTAATGTGACAATATTAAATGATAACTAGTGACTCATTGGACGATCTGGACAGTTGATACAGCAGTTGCTATGTTAAATGAAATCCCAAACAGCCTCTCCTTCTCTTCCTTCTATTCTTTCTTCCTCTTCCTCCTCTTCCTCTCTGAAAGCGTGACTCCAGCATGCAAGCTCCGAGCCAAAACTCTCCACTCTGTGCCTATCAACCGTCCGGTCTGGCTCAGAGCTTCAGTACAGCTACCACACACCAACCTGTGTCCTCCGTTCAGTTTTTGTAAGATAAGGAGCAGGAAAAAAAAAACGAATAAAAAAAAAAAACAGATCGGATTGAAGGAAAACAAATTTAAAATGGGTCTGCAAACGCTTCAGGCAGCTGCTGTCATAAAGATAAAAACCAGAGTTTGCCGCTGAACAACAACACGCTGTAGAGGAGTTTATTATTCTTATTGCTATTATTTTGTGTTTTCTATCTCCTACTGTTTTTTTTCTCTGCTTTCTCATCATCCCAGCGTTTCGTCGACTACTGCCTTTTTGTGGGTTGTGTTTACGCTCCCAAGTCGTCTCAGTTCGTTTTTGTTTTGTTTTTTTGGGAAGTTGTAGTTCGTTCCTGTTAGGGTCCATCCTCAGTTTTTGCGAGGCCTTGTCTTTGCAAGATGACGTGTATCCCTCTGTAGTGGGGAAAACTGAGACCACAGCGGGGTAAACCTCTGAAATTACTCCTCTCGCACGTTTTTAATTTGAGCCGAAATGCCTAAAACTAGTGCAGAGTCATGTGCTGAAAGCGGTTTAAACTTTAAAGAGCAGGAAAATCAAGTTCAAATTGCAAAACAAGAGCGCACCAAACAGCATTTTATGCACTGAATAACTCCGCTTTTCTGTTGGTTAAATTTGTGCAATAAAACCTGTGAACGGCTTATTATCATCATTATGTTCTGGTGCTGTCTAATTCCTGCAGCTTCACGGAAAGAAAAGAAGCAGAACGTGGCTGTAATTTGGAGAGTTACCCTGCGGTGCTTTGAACTGTATGTATAACTTGTGTATAACAAACTGTTAAAGAATAAACCTGTGTTTAATTTCACCTATATTTACTACTAATAAGACCTACAAACCGTAATAAGCTTCATTTGAGTATAACGTTCTATACCTGAAACCTAACGATATGTACACTTAACAAATCTGAATGAAGGAGCTATTGGACTAAATAACTAAGACCAGTAAGAATGTTTGAACTCAAACTTTTAAGCATCCAGTAAGGTTTATTTTCTCCCCTGGTTCCATTTTTGAAACATTTATTTCCTCCTTTAGTTGTTTTGGGATATGTTTTTGTTTCCTCCAGTATGTATTTTCTGTTCCACAGTTGAACTAAGTCTAAGGTTTATTTAGTATGAAGACGTAGATGTACTATAAAAACAAAATTACTTTAAGCATTGCTGTTAAGTGGACAAGTTGGTTCTAAAAAGCATTTACTGGAAGTGAGTAATGTTGCAGAATAATGGTCGCTTGCTTGTTGGCTTCAGCACGTAATTTTATTTTTTCAGACTTTTGCCACCAATGAAGAGAGAACTGTAGTCGCTTGTATGGTCCGGTTTGATATGGAAGTTCTTTGATGACAAAATGAACAAGGGATTTGCACTGTAATCAGTCTGTGAGTTGAGATTTGAGAGCATGCAGGAACAGATTTGTTAGCATGATTTTTAAGAGCAGAATTGTGACTTTTTAATCAATGTTTTGAGACATTATGTGAACAGCCTTCCTGACGCATGTTATCTTTAAATGAGCATGCTGCAGTTTGTTTAGCTTGCCTACTTTGAAACACTCGTTAATGTTGTTACTTGATCCAAGATGCACCTCCATAATGAGTTTCAAAATATCAAGTGTGCTGGTTTGGGGGGTTTAGGGCACTGTTAGGCAGAAGCTGTAGGGGTCAATCAATGGTCTGGCTGTTTGTATGTACGATTGAATGGATTTCACAATCGGGGATTGTGTCTAGCTGAGCAAAACGTATGGACGTATTCTCCAGAAATATGTCTCCACAATTCACAAAATCTGTCAGAAAAGGTGAGTTTAGATTTCAAACTAAACCGCAAATCCCACCTTTTGCTTTTTAAACCTGCTTGATTCAAGCCTGAATTTGTTTTGTGCTCATTTGTAATTTTGTCATTAATTAACTTCCATAGCCGCCAGGAAAAGTGGAAACAAACCGTCAGGAATGAGCCCCCCGAAGGGTGAAAGGTGGGCGCGTTGGTCGGGTTTGTTGGTGAAACGCCTCGAGTAACTGAGAAACTCTTCACTTGGTGATTGGTCCTGAAATGCTTCCTGTTTTTTCTTTTTCTTTATGCTACATTCTCTGGCAATTTGATAAGTATGCATTCCTCTGTCACTGTAATCATAGTAACGAGATATTTCTTCATATTGCACAATCAATAATGCCACAATGGGGGTGGGCGGGGCCGGGTTGGGGGGTGGGTGGGCGACAGGGGACGGGGTGTTTGTAGGTGAGGTAGTCAGTGTGATGTGGACTTGGGGGTCACTGCTAGTTGGAGCTGCACCCGTAGACTTCTCCTGATCTCTGTTACATATGTGCAAAAAGCCATTAAAATGCTTTTAAAATGAACCAAACGTTTGTTCTCTCGTGTGTGTGTGTGTGTGTGTGTGTGTGAGAAGTTAATGGGGGGGGGGGGGGGAGATTTATCAGGATTACAAACTCCATGGAGAGAGAATTTAATCAAACACTCACTCACACTGTTCAGACTCTTTCTCTGCTGTTTGAACTGAAGACACTCTGAGTCTCTTTTGTTGTAACATAACTTTATATTTCATGAAGACTGAAGAGACAAAGCTGAGAAAGCCAAAGTACGAATTTGGAGCTTTTATATATTTAATTTATGTATATCGACCTACAATATTTACAAACGGTGATTTTCAAGCATGTATAGATTTTGAATGGGGATGAACATTTTTAGGGCCCGAGCACCGACAACGTCGGGTCTGCGAGGTCCCTATTGTATCTGTAGGAATTATTATTATACCCTATGATGAAAAACCGTTTAAGGGTATCTGACATGTCCCCAACCTCCCCATATTTGGCGAGCATATCGGGACTGCGGGAAATTTTGATATTTTATGCTAACAAACTCCTCCTAGGGACTTTGTCAGATCGACTTCAAATTTGGTCAGTATAATCTAAAGACTGTTGCAATTAAAAGTTACTAAAAGTTTTACGTTTGCTGGAGTGGCGTAGCCGTGGCATGGCGGCCATTTTAAGTGATTCGCCGTTAAACAAGCTGATGTAACTCCACTAGACTTGCTCAAATCTGTCCCAAACTTCCAGGCATTGTACTTTAACAAACTCCTCCCACAGAATTCATACAATCAACTTTAAATTTGGTCAAGATGATCTGAAGACATTAATGATGAAAAGTTACTGAAATGGTGTACTGACATTGAACGACCTTCGTTTTATGTGGCGCCCATGTCAGGCACATTTCGTGCCGTTCGCCATGAAAGAGGAAGTTGCTACAAGGTACTTTATTCAATATGCCCCAAACTAGTTTTGCATGATGCTGGTCCAGGCCTGAACACATCTCCATGCCAACATTTTCACAAAGTCATAGCGCCACCTACTGGCACAAGGAAGGTGCCATAGGTGATGGAAATAAATATTTCATATGGCTTTTTGGCTGGACCCTTTCAAACAAACTGTGTTCAGTGAATTATGTGCAAATGCAGTAAAGAAAAGAATTTAATGATGAAACCCAATTGTGTTTTTTCAGTTTGTTCTACTGGGGTTAAAGTCGAAAAACAGTCAAAAAAGTCATTCAATCAGGAGAGACTTCATTAGAATTTCACAATAATTTATTACACATTGTACAAATGTGAATAGTGCAACGTCTTTGGCGATTGGACTCCATCCTGAAGGAAGACAATCGATGTTGATGAAGGGAGTTGCTGCGGAGTTATAAACAGCATAGTATAGGATGTCGAAAAAAGTCATGAAAAAGTCAGTGTACCATGTCGAAAAGTCATAACTATACTTAAGTTACTTTATTTTTAAAGTTGCTTTTTTAGTTACTTTACTTTTAAAGTTACCTTTTTAGTTACTTTACTTTTTTAGTTACTTTACTTTTTTAGTTACTTTTAAAGTTACTTTACTTTTAAAGTTACTTTTTTAGTTACTTTACTTTTTTAGTTACTTTTTTAGTTTACTTTTAAAGTTACTTTTTAGTTACTTTACTTTTTTAGTTACTTTTAAAGTTACTTTACTTTTAAAGTTACTTTTTTAGTTACTTTACTTTTAAAGTTACTTTTTTAGTTACTTTACTTTTTTAGTTACTTTACTTTTTTAGTTACTTTTAAAGTTACTTTACTTTTAAAGTTACTTTTTTAGTTACTTTACTTTTTTAGTTACTTTTTTAGTTACTTTACTTTTAAAGTTACTTTTTTAGTTACTTTACTTTTTTAGTTACTTTTAAAGTTACTTTACTTTTTTAGTTACTTTTTTAGTTACTTTACTTTTAAAGTTACTTTTTTAGTTACTTTACTTTTAAAGTTACTTTTTTAGTTACTTTACTTTTTTAGTTACTTTTAAAGTTACTTTACTTTTAAAGTTACTTTTTTAGTTACTTTACTTTTTTAGTTACTTTTTTAGTTACTTTACTTTTAAAGTTACTTTTTTAGTTACTTTACTTTTTTAGTTACTTTTAAAGTTACTTTACTTTTTTAGTTACTTTTTTAGTTACTTTACTTTTTTAGTTACTTTTTTAGTTACTTTACTTTTAAAGTTACTTTTTTAGTTACTTTACTTTTAAAGTCATTTTACTTTTAAAGTTACTTTTTTAGTTACTTTATTTTTATTTGAAAAACTCTTATTCCGTATCCCTGTAGTGTTGATTCAGAGTAAGCACTGCATTAATTACAACACCTTGCACATTTGGAAAACCAAAACTACACATATCTTTAATTTCAACCAACATATAAACAGTACAGTACACTACCTTACAGGTTTGGCGAATAGAAGTCTGTGTTCAGTGCATAATGTGCATGGCATGGGAGAAGATACATTCATCACCAGGTTGACCACAGCTGGCCGCTTCACTCCTCTGTGTCGGAGCTGTCTGCTGCGTCGGTGTTGTGGGTCAGCATGTAGTTGTCGATGGAGGGGCAGTTGTGGATGGAGTAACGCAGACGCTCAGCGAGGATGACCTGGCTCGTGTAAGGGGGCAGGCGAAACAGGAAGAAGCAGGTCTGTGCAGTAGGGAGGCCGTTGACGGGCTGTAGGACATGATAGGGGGAAAAAGTTTAGTAGTTTGTACTATTGATATGTTTGCCCTCGTCAACAGGCTCGTTATTTCCGTTAGCGATGACCTCACCCTATCAACCTTGATGATTTGGAACTTCTGCGTGATATCAGCTGGGTTGGAAGGCAACCTGGACCGGCCAGAGACGAAACGGAGGAAAAGCACTCGCTCCTCATTGGTGAACTCCTCCAGGCTACCTAATGTTCATCAGGCCTTATCCCGCCTTTCTGTCCTGCTGTAAAACTGTCACCTTACTCTCCTGATATCAAAGCCTTTTTGTACTACTGCACCTGACCTGCATATAGTTTGATTTATTTTAGGTACTGAAGTTGTAAAAGTTCCTTTTAAAAGAAAATGCCTTTTGTAAATAGTAATTACTGCAATTTAAATATTTTCCTTTATTGTTTTTATATTATGCATATAAGAACATGAAAGTGTATTTTATTACAGACTTATTGTTTTTACCTTGTTTTCATCGGTCAGTTTATGTAGGATGCTTCTGGACTTCCGTGTGTTCAGTGAATTATGTGCAAATGCAGTAAAGAAAAGAATTTAATGATGAAACCCAATTGTGTTTTTTTCAGTTTGTTCTACTGGGGTTAGTCGAAAAACAGTCAAAAAAGTCATTCAATCAGGAGAGACTTCATTAGAATTTCACAATAATTTATTACACATTGTACAAATGTGAATAGTGCAACGTCTTTGGCGATTGGACTCCATCCTGAAGGAAGACAATCGATGTTGATGAAGGGAGTTGCTGCGGAGTTATAAACAGCATAGTATAGGATGTCGAAAAAAGTCATGAAAAAGTCAGTGTACCATGTCGAAAAGTCATAACTTTACTTAAGTTACTTTATTTTTAAAGTTGCTTTTTTAGTTACTTTACTTTTAAAGTTACTTTTTTAGTTACTTTACTTTTTTAGTTACTTTTAAAGTTACTTTACTTTTAAAGTTACTTTTTTAGTTACTTTACTTTTAAAGTTACTTTTTTAGTTACTTTACTTTTTTTAGTTACTTTACTTTTTTAGTTACTTTTAAAGTTACTTTACTTTTAAAGTTACTTTTTTAGTTACTTTACTTTTTCAGTTACTTTTTTAGTTACTTTACTTTTAAAGTTACTTTTTTAGTTACTTTACTTTTAAAGTTACTTTACTTTTAAAGTTACTTTTTTAGTTACTTTATTTTTATTTGAAAAACTCTTATTCCGTATCCCTGTAGTGTTGATTCAGAGTAAGCACTGCATTAATTACAACACCTTGCACATTTGGAAAACCAAAACTACACATATCTTTAATTTCAACCAACATATAAACAGTACAGTACACTACCTTACAGGTTTGGCAAATAGAAGTCTGTGTTCAGTGCATAATGTGCATGGCATGGGAGAAGATACATTCATCACCAGGTTGACCACAGCTGGCCGCTTCACTCCTCTGTGTCGGAGCTGTCTGCTGCGTCGGTGTTGTGGGTCAGCATGTAGTTGTCGATGGAGGGGCAGTTGTGGATGGAGTAACGCAGACGCTCAGCGAGGATGACCTGGCTCGTGTAAGGGGGCAGGCGAAACAGGAAGAAGCAGGTCTGTGCAGTAGGGAGGCCGTTGACGGGCTGTAGGACATGATAGGGGGAAAAAGTTTAGTAGTTTGTACTATTGATATGTTTGCCCTCGTCAACAGGCTCGTTATTTCCGTTAGCGATGACCTCACCCTATCAACCTTGATGATTTGGAACTTCTGCGTGATATCAGCTGGGTTGGAAGGCAACCTGGACCGGCCAGAGACGAAACGGAGGAAAAGCACTCGCTCCTCATTGGTGAACTCCTCCAGGCTACCTAATGTTCATCAGGCCTTATCCCGCCTTTCTGTCCTGCTGTAAAACTGTCACCTTACTCTCCTGATATCAAAGCCTTTTTGTACTACTGCACCTGACCTGCATATAGTTTGATTTATTTTAGGTACTGAAGTTGTAAAAGTTCCTTTTAAAAGAAAATGCCTTTTGTAAATAGTAATTACTGCAATTTAAATATTTTCCTTTATTGTTTTTATATTATGCATATAAGAACATGAAAGTGTATTTTATTACAGACTTATTGTTTTTACCTTGTTTTCATCGGTCAGTTTATGTAGGATGCTTCTGGACTTCCGTGTGTTCAGTGAATTATGTGCAAATGCAGTAAAGAAAAGAATTTAATGATGAAACCCAATTGTGTTTTTTTCAGTTTGTTCTACTGGGGTTAGTCGAAAAACAGTCAAAAAAGTCATTCAATCAGGAGAGACTTCATTAGAATTTCACAATAATTTATTACACATTGTACAAATGTGAATAGTGCAACGTCTTTGGCGATTGGACTCCATCCTGAAGGAAGACAATCGATGTTGATGAAGGGAGTTGCTGCGGAGTTATAAACAGCATAGTATAGGATGTCGAAAAAAGTCATGAAAAAGTCAGTGTACCATGTCGAAAAGTCATAACTTTACTTAAGTTACTTTATTTTTAAAGTTGCTTTTTTAGTTACTTTACTTTTAAAGTTACTTTTTTAGTTACTTTACTTTTTTAGTTACTTTTAAAGTTACTTTACTTTTAAAGTTACTTTTTTAGTTACTTTACTTTTAAAGTTACTTTTTTAGTTACTTTACTTTTTTTAGTTACTTTACTTTTTTAGTTACTTTTAAAGTTACTTTACTTTTAAAGTTACTTTTTTAGTTACTTTACTTTTTCAGTTACTTTTTTAGTTACTTTACTTTTAAAGTTACTTTTTTAGTTACTTTACTTTTAAAGTTACTTTTTTAGTTACTTTACTTTTAAAGTTACTTTTTTAGTTACTTTACTTTTTTAGTTACTTTTAAAGTTACTTTACTTTTTTAGTTACTTTTTTAGTTACTTTACTTTTTTAGTTACTTTTTTAGTTACTTTACTTTTAAAGTTACTTTTTTAGTTACTTTACTTTTAAAGTCATTTTACTTTTAAAGTTACTTTTTTAGTTACTTTATTTTTATTTGAAAAACTCTTATTCCGTATCCCTGTAGTGTTGATTCAGAGTAAGCACTGCATTAATTACAACACCTTGCACATTTGGAAAACCAAAACTACACATATCTTTAATTTCAACCAACATATAAACAGTACAGTACACTACCTTACAGGTTTGGCGAATAGAAGTCTGTGTTCAGTGCATAATGTGCATGGCATGGGAGAAGATACATTCATCACCAGGTTGACCACAGCTGGCCGCTTCACTCCTCTGTGTCGGAGCTGTCTGCTGCGTCGGTGTTGTGGGTCAGCATGTAGTTGTCGATGGAGGGGCAGTTGTGGATGGAGTAACGCAGACGCTCAGCGAGGATGACCTGGCTCGTGTAAGGGGGCAGGCGAAACAGGAAGAAGCAGGTCTGTGCAGTAGGGAGGCCGTTGACGGGCTGTAGGACATGATAGGGGGAAAAAGTTTAGTAGTTTGTACTATTGATATGTTTGCCCTCGTCAACAGGCTCGTTATTTCCGTTAGCGATGACCTCACCCTATCAACCTTGATGATTTGGAACTTCTGCGTGATATCAGCTGGGTTGGAAGGCAACCTGGACCGGCCAGAGACGAAACGGAGGAAAAGCACTCGCTCCTCATTGGTGAACTCCTCCAGGCTACCTAATGTTCATCAGGCCTTATCCCGCCTTTCTGTCCTGCTGTAAAACTGTCACCTTACTCTCCTGATATCAAAGCCTTTTTGTACTACTGCACCTGACCTGCATATAGTTTGATTTATTTTAGGTACTGAAGTTGTAAAAGTTCCTTTTAAAAGAAAATGCCTTTTGTAAATAGTAATTACTGCAATTTAAATATTTTCCTTTATTGTTTTTATATTATGCATATAAGAACATGAAAGTGTATTTTATTACAGACGTATTGTTTTTACCTTGTTTTCATCGGTCAGTTTATGTAGGATGCTTCTGGACTTCCGTGTGTTCAGTGAATTATGTGCAAATGCAGTAAAGAAAAGAATTTAATGATGAAACCCAATTGTGTTTTTTTCAGTTTGTTCTACTGGGGTTAGTCGAAAAACAGTCAAAAAAGTCATTCAATCAGGAGAGACTTCATTAGAATTTCACAATAATTTATTACACATTGTACAAATGTGAATAGTGCAACGTCTTTGGCGATTGGACTCCATCCTGAAGGAAGACAATCGATGTTGATGAAGGGAGTTGCTGCGGAGTTATAAACAGCATAGTATAGGATGTCGAAAAAAGTCATGAAAAAGTCAGTGTACCATGTCGAAAAGTCATAACTTTACTTAAGTTACTTTATTTTTAAAGTTGCTTTTTTAGTTACTTTACTTTTAAAGTTACTTTTTTAGTTACTTTACTTTTTTAGTTACTTTACTTTTTTAGTTACTTTTAAAGTTACTTTACTTTTAAAGTTACTTTTTTAGTTACTTTACTTTTTTAGTTACTTTTTTAGTTACTTTACTTTTAAAGTTACTTTTTAGTTACTTTACTTTTTTAGTTACTTTTAAAGTTACTTTACTTTTAAAGTTACTTTTTTAGTTACTTTACTTTTAAAGTTACTTTTTTAGTTACTTTACTTTTTTAGTTACTTTACTTTTTTAGTTACTTTTAAAGTTACTTTACTTTTAAAGTTACTTTTTAGTTACTTTACTTTTTTAGTTACTTTTTTAGTTACTTTACTTTTTTAGTTACTTTTTTAGTTACTTTACTTTTTTAGTTACTTTTAAAGTTACTTTACTTTTTTAGTTACTTTTTTAGTTACTTTACTTTTAAAGTTGCTTTTTTAGTTACTTTATTTTTATTTGAAAAACTCTTATTCCGTATCCCTGTAGTGTTGATTCAGAGTAAGCACTGCATTAATTACAACACCTTGCACATTTGGAAAACCAAAACTACACATATCTTTAATTTCAACCAACATATAAACAGTACAGTACACTACCTTACAGGTTTGGCAAATAGAAGTCTGTGTTCAGTGCATAATGTGCATGGTATGGGAGAAGATACATTCATCACCAGGTTGACCACAGCTGGCCGCTTCACTCCTCTGTGTCGGAGCTGTCTGCTGCGTCGGTGTTGTGGGTCAGCATGTAGTTGTCGATGGAGGGGCAGTTGTGGATGGAGTAACGCAGACGCTCAGCGAGGATGACCTGGCTCGTGTAAGGGGGCAGGCGAAACAGGAAGAAGCAGGTCTGTGCAGTAGGGAGGCCGTTGACGGGCTGTAGGACATGATAGGGGGAAAAAGTTTAGTAGTTTGTACTATTGATATGTTTGCCCTCGTCAACAGGCTCGTTATTTCCGTTAGCGATGACCTCACCCTATCAACCTTGATGATTTGGAACTTCTGCGTGATATCAGCTGGGTTGGAAGGCAACCTGGACCGGCCAGAGACGAAACGGAGGAAAAGCACTCGCTCCTCATTGGTGAACTCCTCCAGGCTACCTAATGTTCATCAGGCCTTATCCCGCCTTTCTGTCCTGCTGTAAAACTGTCACCTTACTCTCCTGATATCAAAGCCTTTTTGTACTACTGCACCTGACCTGCATATAGTTTGATTTATTTATAGGTACTGAAGTTGTAAAAAACTGAGATGTCAAAGTTTCAAAGCAGTCTCTGCATGAAAAATATGCTGAATGCTCCTTTAAAATTCTCTTCATAGTGAGTGAGTTTTACTAATTAAACTGTTTCTGACCTTTGACCGCTGAACTTAAATCTAATAGTGACACAGGAAAAGAAGATTCCCGTCAGCTTTAAGTATAAAACTTTCATTTATTGTGGATTTTTTCCGGCTGTGATCTGCTGTATCAATAAAAACTCTATTTCTTTCTTCTCAGATGGAAAACAATGCTGCCTCTGCGATTACTTCAGGGACCCTTTGACCTCAGGAAATCGAATGTGTCGAAGGTAGATGATCAGTGAATAATCAGTTTTTCTTCACACAGACAGACACTTCTCACAGCAGTTAAAAGTTAATAATCAACAGTTCAGACACAAAAAAACTCATCCACATTATAATTTAGGCATAAATAACATTTAGATATTTCCACAAATGTCCCTCCCAACATATTTCTTTCCTTCCGATGTCCTGTTTTCATTTCACGATCACGATGCTTTGGATGTTTCAAGTCTTTAAAAACAAAAAGCAGCAGCAAAGAAAATAGTTTTATATGTCCGTCCATTTTGGATGAATACAAGTTTGAACATTCTCAGTGTAGCACCAGACAAGAGTACAAAATAAGTTCAATTGTGGATTAAATAAAAACACAGTGTATGAAATATCCCACCCCCAAAGAAAAGAAGAAAACATAGATAGAAAGACCCAGAAAGGCACTTAAGTGTGGCGATATCGACAGAAAGGCTCTTTTGAAATGAATAGTGAGTTTAAATCAAATCTTTTCTCGGTTACAGACAAACTCCAGGATGTTTCTATGAATATGAATCATATCTTTTCTCCCAGTCCAGTGTCCCATCCCAGTGATCCCAGTTCAGAAAGTCTTTTAATGATACGTATGATTCCTAACAGCAGTGTCCTCTCAGCAGCTCGATCAGAACCGTTATAACCCAGCGTGTTACAGTCCGTCCTTTAAATGGTCCCATCAGTGTTGTTGTTTTTCTCAAAGGTAACCTGAATGCAGCATCAGCGACGTTACTGAGACGAGTCTGAGTCCAGGAGGCAGATGTATAAAAGAGACAAACACAAACCTTCATTTAGTGGATGTCCCCACAGTGTTGCAAGACGGGAGAATTCAGTTTCATGTTGGAGATTCATTTGTTTTCCAGTCGATGGAACGGTGCAATAGGGCTCTAAGTACTTAGTGTGTCCGTCTGTCTTTGGCTCCTCTGCAGTCTACTCAGTCTACTTGTAGAGGTTTAAACTGTGATTTGTCGGTCCGTAGTATGTTCAGCTGATATCCTAGTAGTGCTCACACTAGACTAACCTTCTATTTCTATCGTGAAGCTTGAACATGTTGCCTGTTGATTCCAGCTTGTTATAGGCTGCATTATTGTTCACTCGACAGTGAAACAGGAACCTGTTTCCTATTTTAATCTTCACACGTGTTGATGCTAAACTTCCAGGTTTCTTTTACCAACGACTGGTGACTTCTTCTATTCTTATTGAGGGATCTTTGTCTCTTTCTGCCCTTTCTATCGTCAGTCTGGTTTATTTATGCATCTGGCCCCTGGACGAATTGGTTCTTTTTTTTTTTAATATGTGAAAATTCAAAAATGTTGTGTTGAACCTTCTTCCTCTGAACCTTGAGGTGCACTGACTACAGTAACGACACTGTGAGGACGAGATGGTGCTTGAGCAGAACAACATGACAGTAAGTTGAACCTCTTCTTCACTGTGACTAACTGGGCAGTTGTGAATTCAAGTAAACCAAAAACAAAGTTCAGACCAAGAACAAACATCTCATGATTCTTCTGGTTTCTTTTTGTGATCCATCATGAAGCTTCTCAGGTGTTCCCGCTTCAGTCTGAAGCTTTCTGCCTTCGCCACCAGAACAGAATCTAAACGTCTCGTCTTCTTCCATCTCCAATTTCTAAATTCTAAAAACAAAAAGGTTCAAGGTTGCAGGTTCGATTCCCTCTGGATCCACTTGTGGTGCTGTTTAAGGCGCTTTGGATAAAAGCGTCACCAGATGGTAGAAGTCTCTGCGTTTTACAGGCATTTCCACACAAACACACTGAAACACACAAACAGACGTTGACACAGTTTAACGGAATGCAACTTATTCAGAGTAAGATTTATTTAACACAACATGTAGAGACAAGCTGAGGGAAGTAACTGACTATGTTTACTGAAATGTGGTTAATGAATAAAAATTCCATTGCCATAAAAATATATACATTTTGAAAACAGCAGGGGTTCTCCATTTCAGTGATCCGTTTTACCTGCAGTCGTCTCCTCCTATGCTGATCACATATTTGTCTTCATGGGAGAACCGGATGTTGGTCACATGAGCCGAGTGGCCGAGGTAGCGCTTGTGTTTGGCCTGCAGACATAAAGGTGTGGCCGTCAGCGCTCCCCCAGTTTGGAGGAACAGACAGAATTACCAGCATGGGACCAAAGCATCGTGCTGCTGGACGAGGGCAGCAAAACCGGTCTACCTCTGCCTCAATCGGTTAGTTAGTTTGTGTTATTGTGCGACTTAAGTGTTTAAAAGGGTCCGTTCGGATTTATGAAAGTTACACAATAACAAACCAACCAATAGAGGCAGCGGTAAGTCTGGTGGTTTTGTTAATAATAAAGAAGTTAATACAATGTTTGCCTTTATTTTAATGCCTTTACCACCAAAAATAGGAGGATTTGTTGAAAATTAAATGTTTGGTGAGAAATGTAGAATTGTTGTGGAACCATCGAGACACATATTTTTGAGAGCTCAAATGTGAAAAGGTTGTGACTCACAAACTTCTCTGTGCAGGGAAAGTCGAACAGTTTGACCAATCCAAAGTCATCCCCGGTGACGACGTTCAGGCCGGCGTGAGACACACACGCACAGTTCACTTCAGCTTTGTCAGCATTTCGTGGCCATATCCCCAAAACCTCCTCTCCCAGGATGCTGTGGGAGAGAAAAGTCCTTTAATTTAAATGAACGGTTTCAGAAAACAGAATCAGTTACATTAGGATTTTACTAAATATGGAGAAACTCATTTTATTCTTTGACTTTTAGGTTTTACAGTTTAAAGTTTGTGTGTGTGTGTGTGTGTGTGTGTGTGTGTGTGTGTGTGTGTGTGTGTGTGTGTGTGTGTGTGTGTGTGTGTGTGTGTGTGTGTGTGTGTGTGTAACCTGGTCCAGGTGGCCCAGGTGATTCTGTCGATGATGGTCTGGTCGTTCACCAGCTTCCCTGAAGGAGCCTCAAACACCTGGCGCTTATAAGCTCCTGTAGACACCTGCAGAAACAACACACAGAACGTTTCTAGCTCATAGATACATTATACAGTATCTACTGTGTATATATACTTTATATACAGTGTTTATACATGTATATATGTGTGTGTATATTACCTGTATGTAACAGCTGTCAGCAGAGAAGTCGAGCTGCAAGATGAAAGCAGGGATGTCGCTGCAGTAAACCAGCCGGTTCAGAGTCGGTCCTCCGCTCACATCGTAGATATCCACCGTGTTCTCCACAGAACCGACCGCCAACAGCCGCCGGTCCGGACTGAACCTACACACACACACACACACACACACACACACACACACACACACACACACACACACACACACACACACATATACAAGAGTTCACTCAAACGAAAGATACAGCACTACTCAATTAATATGCCCCTTATTATCCTTAATCCTCACACTCAGAGTAATATTAAGAACATATTTTCATCTATGAATTTTCAGTGTTGTGAAAATACTTTTACGTATACTTTTACGTATTTTTTTCTGTTAATGTCAGTGGTGGCATTAAAAATGTACACGTATACAAGTAGAAGTCCATTTACCAAGTACAAATACTTAAAAAAAAACAAATACTCCACTACATTTATCTGACAGCTTTATTTGACAAATTAAAAATGTATATTTTCAAACTCCACTCTCTCCCACCGGATGTCCTGGATGGCGACGCTGCGGTCTCGTTTCTTCGCCCACATCTTCAGTGTGTTGGCGAGGAGGACGAGGAACTCGCCGTTCTTCATCCCCACGGCCAGCATCTCTCCGTCTGCACTGTAGCTCACACACCGGGCTGCGTGGCCGACGCACACCTTGTTCAACAATTTCTACAAAAAGGGAGAGAAAAAGAAACAAGAACTCATTCAATATACTAGGGGAAAAAAAGATCATTGAACTCTTCTTATGAATAAATATTCCTCTGGAGAGTTTGGAGGAAGGATATTAATACCAGCCGTCACAGCGAATGTGGGATTGTTTTTCACCTTCTGAGTCTGTGTGTGAGTCACCAGTTGTTTACATTTCTGTCTGACAGACTTTGTCACATAAATAGCATCGGGATGTGCAACGACCAGGACAAGAGGGCTACGGTGACTTGAAAAGAAAATCTGCATTGTTTCAAGTCTTTGCTGATTCAAATTTTCTTTTTTTTAATGAATAATTATTCTATATTATCTTTTACCACTTAGTTAGTGACAGTGAGATGGTGGCGTTGTGTGTGTGTGTACCTTGTCAGCGAGGTCCCACAGTCGGATGGTGGCGTCGTCACTGGCGGTGACGCAGAGCTCTTTGGTAGGATGAGCAGTCACGCCCCAGATCCCCCCCCGAGCGTGACTGTCCAGCAGCAAGTTGGACGCTGCGTTCTTCTCCCCGACCTCGATGATCTCCCCGTCCTTCGTCCCCACCAGGATCTTACCCTGAGGAGGAAGAGGAGGATGTGGGCTGATGAGGAAGAGCTGCCCTGAGGGAGGACGATAACTGAGGGGTGAAGATCAAAAGTCTAAACTTCTCACTTTGCCTCTGCAGACGGATCGGACACACTCCACCTGCTGTCCCGTCTCCAGCTGGAAGGCTCGGCAACGTTTCATCTCCTGATCCCAGAGCTTCACCGCACCGCCCTCCTTAGTCCTGAAACACACACACACACACACACACACACACACACACACACACACACACACACACACACACAACAAATGAGGAGGTCATTTGTTTCTGAGGTTTCAAGACAAAAAAATTATCGTTTTTCCTACTAAATATGTTCTTTGGGAAAAATGGGTTAAATATTGACAGATTTTCCTTGAGGTGGAATGAAGAATGTTCATTAGTAACCATCTGTAGGTGTGTTACTCACGGCCTCTCCTTGCCGCCGGTGACGATGAGTCCGTCTCTCAGCGTGGTGTACATGGTGAAGACCGGCCCGGTGTGAGCCTTCGCCACCACCCTCAGCAGGTAGTGATCCCTCCACACGTACACGTCCCCGTTAATGGCTCCAGTGAACGTCAAGTTATTCTGCAAACACACGTCACTGGTTACGCTAATAATGAATCACATTTCACATGATTAAAATAACAGTAATTCTGATAGATAAACACTCAGTACCTCAGTTTTATCAATATTGATATTGCGTATATATTTAGTCGTGTTTCAGGTGATTTTACAAACAGCGACAATAATTCAGCAGGTGACTCACAGCACCGAAGGCGACAGACAGCATCGTCTGCATCCTGCCGTCCTCCACCGTCCCCACCACGCCCTTCTTGTACATCAGAGCGCCGCCGGCCAGCGTCCAGAACTTCACATGTTTAATTCCCACCGACACGAACTGGGAGTCCGAGTCCGGCCGAAACTCCACCACGAAGATCCGGTCCGGGTGTCCGGCTTTACTGCACACCTTGGATCCTGCAGTGGAGTTATTTTAAATGTATTTTTTATCTTAATTACTATTAATTACTATTCTCACATCATGCACACACCAAGATCTTGTCATCTGTCAAATGTTATCATGTAAAAACATTTCATGCTTCCAGATTTGCAAGAGGAACATTTTCAATTCATGGACTTTTACTCTTTTAATGACTAGGCCGTCTGACCTTCCTGCCAGCGCCACACAGTGATGGTGTGTTCAGGATCCACTCCAACGGACAGCAGCAGCTTCCCTGTGGCGCTGAAGTTAACGTAGCCGACGCCTTTAGTGTGAGGACAGCGGAGGATGGACAGAGTCTGTTTACTCATCGCATCCCACACATGGATGGAGGGAGTGGTGCCTACGCACAGATCAAGAGACACGAGGAGAGCAGAGAGAGGTTTTTAGCATGACAGAAGGGTGACAGAGTGTCACAGAAACAGAGCCGGGAGAGGGATCGATGCAGCCTACAAACACTCTGACAACCAGACCAACAGCAGTGCTTCTCTGTTAAAACATCGCACTGGTAGCGTCATCAACAAATACGTTTTTTAGAAATGTTTTCCTGTTGGCTTCGGTTGATTTCATCGCAGGTGCTGTGACGCTGCACTATGAAATAAAGGCAAAAAGCCCCAAAAATGATGAGAATATTAGAATATTAAAGTATAGAGGAGCATGTTGTTGGTGTTTCAGGTCACTGCTTGTTGATTTTCATCGACCTGAACTGAAACCAAAAGCAGCCAGGAAGAAGGGAAATCCTGAGTTCTAAAACTAAAACTCTGCCGCTGGTCTCTGGGTGTCAGGGTGTCCGTCGTGGAGAGGCGGGGGTGCGGTTTGTTTTTTACCTGGCAGTTCACTGATGTCACCTGAGGTGT
This sequence comes from Pholis gunnellus, assembly GCF_910591455.1. Taxonomy (NCBI): domain Eukaryota; kingdom Metazoa; phylum Chordata; class Actinopteri; order Perciformes; family Pholidae; genus Pholis; species Pholis gunnellus. The sequence continues at coordinate 20,274,079 of NC_136538.1, forward strand.
TGTGAGAGAGACGGCGACAAATGAGGCCAGCCAAAACACACACACACACACACACACACACACAAAAACAAAACAAAAAAAACAGATAAAAGTGTGAAGTGAGTTGTTTCAAAGAGGCTCAGCCATGACAGTAAAGATAAATGTTTATGGGTCAGTCTTGCTGCTTAAATCAACCTTAAAATAATCAGCAGATTAATGCATAAATAAAATAATCCTAAATTCAAAATGAGCTCCACCTCATCTACAACAGTAAAACCCTGTAAGTAATAATAATCTAATGATATAATATGAAGTAGTACAACAGTCACAGGAGACATGTTTCTGCTTTTAATACTTTAAATACATTTTCCTGATTATACTTTTACTGAAGTACCATTTAAACGCAGGACTTTTACTTGTTACAGAGTATTTTGTTCACTGTGATTTTAGCTGATAACTGTTTTATTTATACAATAAATCTGAAAAAAGCTGAACTTCTCCTGCTCTCTACGCTTCTTTCCGCGAAGATATAAACTACATGAAACAATTTCTATTCCGTCCCTTATCCTTCTTCAAATGAACATCTGCTGATTTCCTTTTAAAGACAAAGCTTCCTCTGTGTTAAGTGTTGTCGGTCTGTTTCTATTCACTCTCAGTGGAAAACAAGTAAAGCAAGCAGGTTAAACATGAAGCAGAGGAGAGAAAAGCAGGACTCATTGAGCTCAGACGAGTTAGTAGAGAAACACACTAACATGCAGAAACACACACAGACACACACATGCTCAGTGTACCGATCTGTCCAGTGGCGATGACATTTTTGTATTTCGGGTGCTGATTGGCGGTCAGAGAGAGGATGTCATCAGTGTGTTCCAGGTAGAAACTCTGAGTTCCTGCAGCACAAGAGGTCACATGAACACATCACTTTGATGCACTGATTAACACATAGTTATGTATCCCATTAGATCCTTAAAAGCACACTTTTCCTTTAAGTAGAAGTTCTGAGTACTTTTTAACTGCATGACCTTCTCATAACTGTGGACGTCTTTACACATTTAAAGAATGTCATGGGCTCTGTTAACTGATAAGGATAAGCTGGTGAAAGAGGATGGAAACTAAGAGAGGAGAGGAGGACAAGAGGAGACTTAAACTAAATAACCCGACCAGTCAGAAAAGGTCAAAAGTGTGTGTGTGTTATGACTGCGTTGCAGTGGTTACCAGTGGAGAGGCTGTGGACGATGGCGGTGGCGGCAGTGTGGTAGACGATGTCGGTGCCGTCGTTGAGGTAGTGAAGGTTGTTGCGACAATCGAAGCCCCGAAAACCAAACACGTGATCCAACACCATGTCCTACAAGAGAGAGGAGGAGACGGGTAAACAGGAGGGCAGACAGACGGACTGTGAGAGAGAGAGACAGGTCGAGGGACAGACAAACCTCCACCAGTCTCTTCTTCTTGGAGACGTTGTTCTTCTGGAGTTTCTCCGGCTGCGGCGCCGCTCGACTAACCGGAGGCCTGGAGGACCAATCAGACTATTAATCAAGTAATCAATCAACCTCCATCAAAGACGGGTGGAGGAACAGTCAGTGAGACAGCATGGTCAGTCTGAAGACAGACAGGACAGACAGACAGGTCAGCCACAGACAGATGGGTTCTTTTTGTTCCTTCTGTCACAAAACCTACTAGCGCTATGAATACTGAGTACTTAATAACGTAGAAGAAGTAGTAATAAGCAAACTAACAGTTGTAATACAAGTAGTAATAGTAAAAAAGAAGTAACAGTGTGGTAGGTATTTGTAGCAGTACTATTGCAGTACTAGTTGTATCAGTAAAGGTAAGAGTAATAGTTGTAGAAGTAATATTTAGTAAAAGAGTATACTGTAATAGTAGTTCCTTGCTGTAGCAGTAGTTGTAGTATTACTACTAGCAAAAGTTATATTATGGTACTATAAATGGTAATAGCGAAAGTACTGGTGTAGTAAGTATGTGGTAAATGTACTGAGCAATACTAGTATTATCAGATAAACGTGATATTAAAGTAGTTTAGTGAAGGCCTTTGTACACCAAGTCTGTATTTTTCATCAAAATGTCTGCATGTTTAACAATAAATACAACCTCAACATTTACAAATCAAGTCAGAAATCTTCGCTTTTTCTTACAGTTTTCGGAACAGGTTTGATTAACATCGTCTACCAACACAAAGCACTTTGTTACAAATAAAGTAAAGAATACCGCTATTAGTATTACTATTATTACTTCTATTACAACCATTTAAAATAACTATAGAGACTCTTATGCCAAAATCTAGATTCATTCCCCAAACAATGTGACAGTTTGAGGTAATGCCTACAAACACACACACACACACACACACACACACACACACACACACACACACACGCAGAATGAAGAGGTGTTACAACAGTAAGAGGTGAACAGACAGGTGGACAGGTGTTACCTGGATCCCCTGGACAGCAGAGGGATAGAACCAAGGTACAGAGCTTTAGAAAACACACACACACACACACACCTACACACACCTCTTCACAAACAAACACAACAACACACTCACTCAAACACACATAAAGGCCTCATGCCTCAGAGAAACTATAATGTGACTAGCTGGGTGCTATAGCTACATGCTAACAAAATGCTACCATGCTACTCATACTAGCTTTCGTTTTCAGGCTAACATGCTAGTGTTGCTAACTGTGTTAACAGGCTGACATGCACAGGCACTGACAGTCAGTTTTTAGTCCTGGGTCAGATCTTTTTTACAGGTGAATTAGTGCAGGAGTCTTCAAAGTCTGACACTGTGAGCCCCCCTTCAGACAACCATATCCTGCTCTAAGTTTAGGAACCACTGTTCCCATGATGCTTCACTTCGGGAAGTATAATGTTGACAGGGTCAGTTAGTTAGGTGTGGACGAGCTGGATTACTTTGATCGAAAAGAGTGAAGTTTTTATTTTATTGACATTTTAGATTTGTTTCCAGTGAGATAATTTAATAAAGTGACTTTGCTCTTGTAAACATAACTGTCGCTGCTCTAGAAACAATATTTGATAATATATCTAAATTGTAAATAACTTCTAATCCTGTTCTTAATTTATTAATTTTTTTCAATATATGTTTTTAAAATAAATTATTTAGTCATGGAAAAGAACAGAGTATTGCTAAGAGTAGCTCCTTGTAGTTATAAAATCTTAAAGAGACCTATACCAGACCAGGTGAGCAGAGGGTCATATTGTTACTTGCAATCTGCAACCTCACCACTAGATGCCACTAAATCTCACACACTCTTCCTTTAAAACATCCACAACAATAATCTTAAACATCTTTATTTTATACCTGTTCTATTTGCCATCACTTAGGCCAAACCTGTTGCTTTATTGTTTGTGTAGTGCTTTGTTTTATTTTCATCTATTTATTTAAGTTGAATGGACGCCAACGGAACCAGCAGATGTTGGCGGCGGTCATAAACCAAGCATTACATTTCATACGGGAATGAAAGGAAAGGCAGAGAATGCTAATCTCATTAGCTCATTAAATCAAGATTTTGGATAAAGAAACTCCAAGTATTTATCTTCTGTGATCAAATCACTAGAAGACTATATACAAGCAGTATATTATAGCTGTTATTGTTGAAGGCATCCCTACATTCGGATGCTGTAACACAGAACATATAATCTAATTAGACATATCATATTGACATTTAGCCCGTCTACAAATCATCTACACAGTAAGTTTCATACTTACTTGACAATGCCCTGCCTCCAGGGGAATGCAAGTTAAAACACAACACAGATATTAAAAGTTTCTACAAACAAGGCCAGAGAGCAACACTCAGGAAGTAAGGGTAGCACAAAGGGACACAAACAAAAGTCTTTCTGTTAGAAACACACAAGGGTACTTTGTGTACTTCGACACCATTAGGCCTTTCCACTACAGGAACTTAACCTGATGTTTTGGATGTACCTCACTAAAAAAGTGTGCAGAGTGCATTTCAGTTGTAGGACAGACAACTATGATGAAAGTGATACTAATGGATGTTCTTCTACATTTACATGTGATACCTTTGAAACATCGGTATCCTTAAAATAACTGCCGTTCCTGCTTGCTCTCTGCACTCCATACCATTAAAAAAACATCCTGCTTGTCAATTTTCTCCTGAATTAGAAGACAAGGAAGTGGAAAAAACACTTCCTGAGCTTTTTTGAAACTTTTAACGTATACTGTGCAAACAATTACATTTTACACAGATTACGAGGCGGGTATTCTGAGTCAGACCTGTATGTGGAAGAATCAAACTTCCTAAACACGAGCTGTTGAATGCACCTGAAGTTACAGGTCCTTAAGTTCCTGTAGTGGAAAAGGCTGACTTTTGTGTCTGTACTGCTGCAAATTTACAAAAACAATTAGAATTTCCTTCCTTTTCTTTTTTACTAAAGCACATCTTGGCGGTAAGGCACTCTTTCTGGGAGAACTTTAAAGTCACTACCGCAACAAGGAAGACGTGCGTTTAGTTTACATTTAAGGATTGGTGATTCATTCTTTCACTTTTTAACATTTGTTTCAGAATTTGGTTGTTAATCTTGTCGTGCACGATTAGTTTTTATTTAATTTCAGTGTTTTTCAATGCCCTTTATTGATGAGTGTTTTGAAGACAGAAACTCACTGAAAACACTGAAATTATAATAATCCGTTAGCATGTGCAATGTGGAAACAAACAGACGAACTGAGCCAACAAGTTTGTTTCATGAAGGGACCAAAACACACTAATCGATCATGCAGAAACTGTGCATGCTTGAGATGCAAAATTTAAACACACAGGTACAAACACACACAAATACAACTGTTTAGGGGTATGCAATTACACACACACACACAAACAAACAAACACACACACACACACAGTGACCACTGATGACACACACCAAGGATAACATGAATGGATGAATAGTCAATCAAGAGTTTGCTGAAAATGTCAGCCTGTACAAACAATCTCAGTGTTTTAAATTCAAAAATCATCACGCTGAATGTCAACAACAGCAGAATACAAACGGTTTCTAAAGCTTTTAAGTGTAAATGGAGTATTTTAAAGCTTAAACTGCAGCCGGCAAGAATATACAGTACAAGACCTGAGTACTTCTTCCACCTCTGCTTCTCTCATAGAAATGTAGTTTATTTATTCTACTCGGCTATTCATTTCAGTCCTTTCACTTTTCTGTTTTTCCCAGCAGACAGTAAAGTGTGTGTGTGTGTGTGTGTGTGTGTGTGTGTGTGTGTGTATACCTCTCCTCAGCAGACACCTCCTTCAGCTGGTGGTGAGGTTTGGTTCCTCTCATCTCTCTGATGCTGACGGCGTACATCTTAGTGGTGTAATCCACCGTTTTCTCTCGGGCAACGTCACTGTCATAGCCTTTGCACGCACACGCACACGCACACGCACACGCACACACACACACACACACACACACAAATTTGACTTTTGTTGAGCAAAGGTTCGTGCTAGGCTTGGAGTATTAATATCTTTATTATTTGTATTATTATTATTTCCTCTGCAAGGAGGACCTAGAGCTCGGTCGTGTGTAGGCGTCGGTCTGTGAGTGATTGTGTGCACCTCTGTGTCTGTCCACGGCTAACCAGCAAACTGCAGATGTTGTTTTAGGGCACTTGGGCACTTGTTTTAGGCAAGTGCAGAACAGCTTCTTGAAAAAAATAGGGACACACCCACCTCCGTCCTCTTCGATGTCGTCGTCCGACTCCTCGCTGTCCACGGTGGGTCGGGTGTCGCAACACAAAGGCCCCTCCCCCTCTACACTGACCCCGCCTCCTCGCTCCCTCGCCCAGATCATCAGGGCGGTGTCGGCCCCGCCGACCGTCAGCAGCGCCGAGTCGTCCTGAGCCCAGCGGACGTTTGTCACCTGAGCGCTGTGGCCCACGTAACGCTTAAAACGAGCGTACTGACCCTGGAGGGAGGAGAACAAAAATACTGATGACAAAAATAAAAACATACTTCAATAGAAATACAAGTCCTACATTGAAAATTTAGAAATAAAGGGGAATGCAACAATAGAGCAAAGAAAGAAATAAGGAAAGGAGAGAAAAGAAGGCAAAATAAGGCAGTAAAGAAAGAAAGTCTTCTTTGATAAATTCTCTAATTATATTAAAATAATGTCTGGAAGTCTTCTTATCACTGAGCTGAAACCAGTCGGCTTCAGATAAAAGATTTACTCAAAAACAGCCATGTTTATCTTGTGTTTATCTTATGTCTATCAAATGTTAATCTCCTGTTAATCTGAGGTAAATGTTCACATGTAAAGAGCGACCAGTGACTCCATCTCACGTACTCGAACAGGGTAGCCGAACAGTTTGAGGAAGCCGAAGTCGTCTCCGGTGGCGAGCAGCGTTCTGTCTCTGGTGAGCGACGCGGCGTTGATGTCGGTGATGTCGCTGTGCGTCGGCCAGATCCCGTCACAGCTCGAACCCAGAACACACGTCCAGCTGGACCACTCGACTCGCTCCAGCTACACACACACACACACACACACACACACACACACACACACACAGTAACATAATACACACGATCACTGAACAGTAAGATTAGAAACAGGACAATAACACTCAGATAAGTAACCCAGAACAACAACGTTCTGAAAATAGCATGATTCTGTTGTTGTATTTCTTAAATTAAAAGCAAAGTTTAGTTGGTACATTATGTTTAGTTGGCAGGAACATTATATATTTAATCCAGCCTTGGTTTTTTTTTCTCCCAGCATTCATCTGTCATTTCAAACAAACACAGGAAAGGCTTAGCTTGAAGATTGTGATAAAGATCTTAACTCAGCAAAAAATAGACCTCCGAGCCAACACACACACTCACTCTGACACACACACACACACACACCTCAGAGTTTTTGATGGTTTGTTGTCTTCCTCTCGGGGCTTCGAAGAAAAGTTGCTCTTTGGCTCCTGTGTTCACCTGCAGCAGTTTACCTGCAAAACACACACACACACACACACACACACACACACACACACACACACACACACACACACACACACACACACACATAAATACATAATGGATCTTTTATAATTGTTGAATTAATTAACTTGAAACCAGGCAGCAACCTCTGATTCTGAAAAGTGAAGCCAATGCTGAAGTGCCTTAAACTTGCACTATCTCTAATGGCCATCAGGGGGCGACTCCTCTGGTTGCAAAAAGAAGTCTGATTATACAGAAGTCTTTGAAAGAATTACCTTTCTTCTCACTTGATTTATAACTTCAGTAAACATTGTAAACATGAATTTCAAACTATGATCCCATTTAGAGTAGAATAGACCATAAAGCACAGTAGCTTTAGGGCTTCCTTGTGATTGACAGGTCGCTACCACGGCGTTGTCCAGTTTGGGTGTTGTAGGTGTAATTTAAATTGTATTTAATTGTAACATTTTGGCTGACTAAAAATGTCGTACTCAGTGTTCGGTTGTACTTAGCTCCACCCTCTCGTGTCACTTCTTGAAAACTATACTTGGCTGAAATATGGCGACGGCCAAAATGCCAAAGTCGAGGCTTCAAAAAGGTTTGATAAGAACTCGCCCTGTTCAATGTAAATTACCGTCTGACGGACATTTTATTAAACCCTTTCTTTCAAATTAAAGGCACTGCACTGCTGCAGCCCACTGCTCCTAAATGCTTAAAACTGAGCAACAGGTGAAGATGTAGAGCGCTGTGTGTTACCTCGAGCGTCCCAGTCGATGTGTGTGATGTAACTGGACGCCCCTTTGCAGATCCCCACTCTCTTACTGCTCAGCACGTTGTAGATGTCCACAAAGCTGTCATGTGACGCCACCGCCAGGAATTTACCTAAGTCTGAGAACATGCGTGAGGATGAGTGGATATATCCGCCAGCATGTTTTCTTGAAAATATAACAGGCATTGTCATTGGATTCTAACTTTTCCGATGGTGCTTGAACAGACCATTTGTCGAAATCTGTAAAACCTGTAAAAAACATTTAATTCTGCACAACTGGGAAGCCATGATTGACTCGATTGACACCAACAGTCACGTGACAACAACTTTGACTGATTTTGACTGGTTCAGAGGGTTAGGCAGTAATATAAGTGTTGATGTGTGTGTGTGTGTGTGTGTGTGTGTGTGTGTGTGTGTGTGTGTGTGTGTGTGTGTGTGGGTGTGTGTGTGTACCTGGGGTGAAGCGGATGTCAGAGATGGCGTCGCGGCGATGGTGGAAGCTCAGAAGGTCCTCCAGTGTGTCGGCGTTCACCACCAGCACGCCACCGTCGCTCAGACCGACGGCCAACGCCTTTCCATCAGGGGAGAAGGCACAGCAGCGACCGCCTGGAAAACACACAACACACACAGTCCGTCAGTGGTTTCCTTGTGAGTTACGTTTGTAGTTAATCACCGCGGTAATTTAATTATTCACTGACTTGGCAGTAGTCTGATGTTAACAGTCCAGCCGGGGATCTTCGTTGCCTCTTTCCCTTGTGTTTTCTGTCAGCTCTCTTTTGTTTATTGCATAATGGAGCCAATTTGTCCAAAGTAATCTTAAAAACTGCAAAGTCACCTATAAATAAAAGCACTTCTACCTCTCTGTAACTTTAAACTGTTCTCAGCCTGCATGTGATTGCTTGCACCAAGCGTTGACCTCGTTTACTGTCAGCTTTTTGTTTTATTCACTGACTCTGTTCTTGTTTTTTTGTGTCTATAGCACAAGCTAGCTTCATCAAAAGAGAAAACTTATTACAAGCACCGTTTTGTAAATGATCATCAAAATACTATATTTGTGTTCCAGGGACCTTCTGAGAAACGTGTGATATTTGAGAGTTTCCTGACCAACGAACACTTTGTTCAAGAGCTGTGTAATGAAAACTAACCCTAACAATCTATAGGTCATGACATTTAAGGTTGCATTTAAGACATTTTAGTTGAGTAGGAAACTCTCAAAACCTAAATGTTGGAGTGTCCAACAGTCTCTGCTTTCAACTGAAGTACGACATGATGATTATCAGGTGGATCATCTCACTTAAACCAGCAGATGTCTCGAAGGAAGGAAACTAATCTGAGAACTGATGTATGATTTGGAAAATAGAGTCTAAAATACAGGATTTGTAAAAACACATTGAAGCTGGCGGTCTGGTCCTTTATCTCTTTACCTCTCTTCAGCTTGCGGACGGCCACCATGCGGTGATTGGCCGACGTCTCCCACAGACGCAGGGTTTTATCGTCGCTGACGGTGGCGCAGACGGGGAGGAGGGGGTGAGGGGCCAGACCCCAGACCTCTCCCTCCATGTGACCCTGCACACACACACACACACACACACATTTATCAGGAAGACATACATTTACTGTATTTACTGTAAGACACTGGGCCGCTCAGTTTGATTGTTTAATCTGATTTACTCGCTAAAATCCCTGTTTGCTTTGTTGCCCTGGGTTTCACCTCTTAGGCTACATATGGACTACCTGCAGACACTGCTCAGGGCCCTCTTTAGCTGCATGATTTTCAGGTCAATCTTTTTTTTTTTTGTAGTTTACAATTAATATTCTTCTAGAAATACGCTAGAATTGAGTCACAAAGTAGTGTAAAGCCCGGTGTCTCTTTTTGTTTCGCTGCCGTTATCATTAAAAACACGAAACATTTTATTCTGCAACTGCTGATCGATCTGCAGCAGACTGCTCCCCTCACCATGGCAACAGGTGCCGTTGCAGACTACCAGACATTTAAAAATACCTGAGGTCCTCTCTCACTCACACACACACACACACACACACACACACACACACACACACACACACACACACACACACACACACACACACACACACACACTTCTAATGGAATTGATCCATTTGATAAAGACATGAATGTATTTATTCATGCAGAAGCACAAGTCCAGTTAGTAGCTCTTGTCGAGCTTTCAGTGACTTCATATATTATAATAATAATAATAATAATAATCATCATCATGATCATCCTCAGCATGTGATCATATGATGACTAATGGATCTGATGATGAGATTGTTCTGTCAGTTAACGATGTTGAACCTCCATTAACTCATCATCTTTTTTTTTGGGTCCCCCAACATGTCCACTGGTCAGCGTCAACCATAAGCTTCACTTATTTTTCCATTAGGACACCTGTTGCATTCTGGGAAATGTTGTTAGCTGTTCACGTGGAGGCCAAACGTTCAGAGTTAAAGGGATACCATAAAACAAACAAACTAACCGATCGAGGCAGCAATTTACCAGCAACTTGTCCTTCGAGGTCAAATGTATGTTTTTGACAAAGGAGGCTTTGAAGAGAACATAGATAAAGGCTTTAGTTTCACGTCAGAAACAATAACAATAAGGTAAAGCTGTGGAAATATAGCGTATACCGTCCACAGCAGTACATTGCTTTGCTCCCGTGCTGGTACTTCTGTCTGTTTCTTCAAACTGGTCACGTGTTGACTGGAGGTAAAACACTGACTGTGGATAAGTACCTGATACGACCCCACTTCAAAAGACCCAAACTATCCCTTTAAGATAAGTGTGACAGTGGAGAATCAGCTAGCTGCTAACAGAGCCTGATGCCCGATGCATCAGTGCTGTTGTTTAACATGTCTTTATAACAGAGGATGAACTGTTGACTGGACTATGTTTGAGGAGTTCACAGAAACCTGCCGGCCGGTCAGAACGACATACAGTACCTGCACCAGCAGGGTCATGGGTCCGGTCTTGTCGATCTCCAGGACTTCTCCGTTTTTGGTTCCCACCAGGATGTGACCGTGTCCCAGAGTGATGGCCCTGATGGACGGGTTGTCCTCCAGCAGCAGGCCTACACACACACACACACAAACACACACACGCACACATTTATATTTATATTTATATAGAAGTGTGTGTCCTCATGTGTCCACCTGATGGCAGTATTAGATAGACGAGTTTCTACTGTTTTCTACTGCTTTACCTAAAACCCTTGACAGAGCCAGCAATTATGACCATGTTCCCCATAATTAAATCTACAAAACGCAAATAAATAACTTAAAAACACAACTTAAAAAATAAAATGTAACCGCTGTTATAAGAGCATCTCTGGCCTGTCAACGGTCAATGAGAACACAAATGAAAAGAAGCAGCTGTAACACAATGTTTTACTTTACTCGTGACATTTTAAAAGGCAGCTTTAACATTATTGAGTTCATTAAAATAAAAATAATAATAAGTTCTCACACAGTCACAAATTAAATAATCAATGTCAGAGAGACATTCACGTAGAGGTGTAGGATGCAGCTGTAGCTTAGTCTGCCTTCTTTTCCCACAAAACAAAAGTTTTGAACAAGTATATTTTTGGAAAGTGAGGATGTGTTGTCGTGTTCTCAAAGTGGTGTTTGAGGGTTCACACTTGGTTTTAGGGTCAAGGGTAGTTGTGTGCACCTTTAGAGCCCGGGGACAGTGACGCTCTCTTGATGGCGTACGTCTTCAGACAGCGGTCAAACATGTCGTCCCACAGCTCCACCACACCGTCCTTCCCGCCCGTCACAAAGCCCTGAAAAGAAATACTTATATTTATTGATTTCACCAGTTAATTTGGGTTTTGGGAGCAGGGCCACTCCTCTAATAAACCTCCTTATACCACATCCTGTCCTGTTTGTCTCAGTTTCATCTACAGAGACAGATCCAAACTGAGTCTCCATCAGAATATCTGTCCCAGCCCATCCTAAACTTCCTTATCCACTCGTCCTTCCATCCTCAACATCCAATACTACCTCATTTCATTAATCCTTCAAAATCACATTGCGGTGGCGTGATCCTTGCTGGTGCATAAGATAAATCAATAAGTGGCAAATACAGATCTTTACTCTACTAATATCTTCACTCTATCAGATCCCTGGTTTCAGTCAGAGACCGTCACATCCGTCTCCTTCCCTCCATCCCTTCCTCCTTCCTTCCTTCCTCTGTCAGATCTGCCATCCTTCAGTCTTGTCATCCTCCCCTGACAGGTTTTTCCTCTCACCCTCCCACTCAGGCTGAGATCTTCACATCTGTTTGATGTTTCCTCAGAAGAAGCTCACACAGTCGACGATGTGTCGGATAGAGTCTATTTTTACTCCTTTTTTTTAAGTTAGTTTTTGCTTTTGAGTCATAAAACATTCACTGAGACCCTGAACTCTATAATAAAGATATTCTATAAAAGTGAACACTTGGAAATAGACAATTATTTTTCCTCAATTCTAGATTTCAAAGTCATAAATTCTTGCACAACCACCTTTTGTTTTTAGTCAGCAAAGTGTGAGTGAGCAGCAGACAGTTGTGAGTAGGAGACAGGTGTGAGCAGACAGGTGTGAGCAGCAGATGACGTTACAAACTTCATTTGGTTAATTTCATGGTTTCATTCATTTGGTTATAAAGCTCCTGAGTCAGACTGTCACAAGTCACAACAGCATTCCTTATCTTTCGTCTCCATGTTTGTAGAAAAACAACCTGAACATTTACCACCTGGAAAGTTTGATTTCAGCCAGAAGAGATGAAGATATTCAAAGTAATTGACAAACAAAAGATCATTTTATGGGTAAAGTGTTCCTCTAAAGAAGAACTCCACCGGTTCCACACATCACCGTGTGCTTCCAGGTTCGTAAGGTGGATTTTTTTAGATCATCTTTGCCTTAAGATGCTTTTGGGACACGAGGCCCTGATTTGGTTTGGGATGCAGACGTCGGTTTGAAAGCAAACAGGCCAACAGGCCACTTTTTAAATTGCTGTAATTTAATGACAATTTCAAGAGCTTACTGGGAGATGTGATGCTGGTTATAATGTGCATCTTGCTGAAGGGAAAGAGAAAATAAGATTCAATCTAAATTTGAATTTGTATGTTGAAGATGAAAACCTGACAACATTCACATACAGATGCTGCCTTCAAGTACAAATAATGAATAAAATTTTTCTGAATAAAGTTAAAAAATAACATAAACGGATGACAAAATGTCATATGAAATCAGGTTGAACATGAGCTCACACGGGATGAGGTTTTGTGGATTTAAAGGAGTTTTTGGTAAATCTAGACTCTCCTGTCAGTCTATCGGCTCGTCTGTCTGTAAATCCTGTTACATAAAAAGAGAGAGAGAATCGTACCCTGAATGAAGAGAGGGAGTTAAAACAATGACAGAGAGAGAAAGAAGATGGATGGGAGGGGGAGAGAGAGAGAGAGAGAGAGAGAGAGAGAGAGAGAAACAGATGGAAGAAGAAATGCCAACAGCAAAATACATTTAAATCTCCTACACGTCTGCTCACTCCTACATTTAGTTTTTGGGCATTTAGCCGAAGTTTCTGCTCAAAATGACAAACACTGAGTGCAAGTGTTGAGGAGGTTCAAACACATTCACCAGAGGGGAAGAAAGACCAAATCTTGTAATTATGACTTCTGTATCTCAGAATTACTCGAAAAAAAACGTATAATTAAGAGTAAAATATCTCAATAAGACAGAACATAACAGTACATTTATTGTACATTGTACAGACATACACAGTGAAAATGACTTAGTACATAAAAGTACTTTCAAAAGATACGAGGCTGGTGATTGGATGATCCATCAATCAAACTTTTACCGAAGCGAGTTGAGAAAAGAGCGAAAACTTTTTTTCTGTCTAGAAAAGCCTTCAGTGATGAAGAAATATTCTCCAGTTCTGAACTAACTGATCCTAAAACAGTCCCCCACAGGAGTCAGCAGCTCCTCACAGGATGCTGATTGGTCCGTGCTCTGGCTTAGTGGACACAAACGCGATACTCGAAGCCTAAAGAGATTAATTTTTGTGTAATTTTTATGTAACCCTGTGATTGTCCCATTGTTGCGATGGCAGAAGATGATGCAATTTGGACACAGCTATCAAAATAAAAGCATTATAAAAGCTTGTAATCCAAAGGACTGCAGTGGGAATAAAGCTGAAAGTCCTAATCAGGTCACAGAATACACTGTCACACCTGTTATCTCGTAATTATGAGCTCTTGGGTTGTAATTATGAGATGGTAAGTCATAATTATTAATTAGTACGTCATAATTATGGGATACAGAAGTCATAATTAGAGCTCAGAGGAGAACTGCTGCTTCTTCAGGTCGAAAAGAATCAGTTGAGGCGGTTCAGGATGAAATGATGAATTAAAAAAAAACATTAGAGAGTCGGCTGCCAAACAGCAGCAGCAGGTGTGTTGTTGTTTGGAGATCCAGCGAATAAGAAAAGACTTAATCCTTTAAACCCTTGGCTGTTTAATACATCATTTAATATTTTGAACATTTCCACTTGTTTCGCATCTTTCACTTTTAGTTATAAGCAGCTCTTTTTTGAAATCACAGCAGTATTTGTACTTTGATTTATTGTTTTGAGTTTTGATTTCGAGCTGAAGGGGTACAAGTTCTGAGCCAAAAGGTGTTCATCTCGAACCTCAATGGAAAAGATGTTTCTGACTCAACTTGAAGAATCGCTTTACTTTCATGAAGCAGTTAGAAGCATCTCTCTAATACACACACACACACACACACACACACACACACACACACACACACACACCTGTCCTCCTCACCTTGTCGAGGGAGAACATGGCGAACACCGGTCCGTCATGGGCTTTGATTGTTTTCAGCAGCAGCGCTTCCTTCCAGATGTAAACGTCTCCGGTGGCGGCGCCGGAGAACACCAGCGCTTCGCTGCGGCCGTAACAGACCGACATCATGGTCTCCGGCCGGCCGACGCTGCTGAACACACCGCGCCTGAACGTCAGACCGCCGCCTGGAGGACAGACAGAGAAGTAATCCATCAGACACAACTTCATTAAACAACAAACTTTGAATAAAAGCTTGATGTGGCAACTGTCAAATGTGTTTGGATACTGTTCTAATCTATGGTGTGTATTCAAGGTGTTACTTTGTGATTGTAATTTACATTTTTATGTCTTCAAGCAGCAGTATTTTGGAAAGATGTATTTTGTTATGATTTCTGAGCTAATTTATGTATGAATATTTTAAGGTAATGATATCCTCTGGAAGGATACGGATGACTCTGGGACTATGTGTATTATGTGTGTTTAGATATGACTGCATTATGACTGCAAGAAGAAGAATACATGTTGATGCAATCTGCAGCAAACTAATTGTCAACCATCCCACTCTCCTTTTCACCTGTCACACAAATGTCACCACTGTTACACAGAGGAGTCTACATTTAATTTCAGACTTTAATTGTCTCTTTTGGGACACCGGCTGTTGAAGCAGCAAAAGGTCAGCAGAGGACAATAGAATGTAAATTAATTCATGGCGATCATATTACGAATGAAAAACAACACAAACAGCAAAACACTGAAAATAGTTAAGTGGAAACCTTTGACGCGTCCAGATTCTCAGAAAGCAAAACACACTAAAAATACTTTATTGCAAAAACATGAATGAGTGTAATTAGCTGTAGTTTCAGTGTGTGGATCTCTGGTGAATTGAAACCAGTTCAGAAATCATTCCTGAAGTTTTACCTGCATGTTGCCAGAACTGGATGTGTTTGATTCCCACGGTGACCAGTTTGTCCATCAGCATGGGATTACACTTCACCACAAAGATCTTCTCCTTGTGACCCCTGCAGAAAAGAAGAACAAGTAAATACAGAAGAAATGCAGGATGAACAGCACTTTAAAGTATAAGACCGTAGTCGTTAGCCGTTGCCCTCTCCTCCTTATAAACACCAATGTTACTTGTACCTGAAGCAGCGATATAGTAGTAGCACTGATGTCGGTTTAGTAGTAATGGGAGCAGTTGTTGTTTAACAGTTTTGTACCTGGCAGTAGCGAGTTTCTCTCCTCTCTTCCAGTCCCAGACAACAAGTGAATGTCCGTCATCGACTCCCACTGACACCAGACTCTTTCCATCGGCTGCATCCGGATCACAGAGAGGAAATACATCAGGAGGGTTTTCAAACACGACAAACCTAAAAGGAGCGACCTGAACCCTGATCAGAACCATTTGCTTGAAATATTGTTTTTTGCACTTGTACTTTAGTACAGTATTTGAGTAACTGTACTTGGTTACATTCCACCACTGCCAGGCGCATAAGAAATAACAAAATGCAGCACACATAGTTGGTGTGTGGCATGCATCAAAACATTATTCCTTGTCCAGATGTGCACACACACACACACACACACTTGTTACCTGAGAAGTCCAGAGCACACACTCCTCTCTGGTGGAAACCTCTCAGCAAAGAGAGACACTTCAGAGTCTGGATGTCCCACACATGGATGGCCGGGTCCCTCCCCACCTGCACACACACACAATACATGACTTTTTCACGAATTGCATTCAAGGATACACAATTCAAGTATTCACAGATCCTTCATACAGATCTTATGGGTTTGTGTGTGTGTGTGTGTGTACCTGTCCCGTAGCAGCGTAGTCCTTCAGCGGGTGGATGCTGAGGCTCAGGATGTCGTCGTCGTGGCCGAGGTAGAAGCGCTGGCTGTGCAGCTGCCGGTTGTAGACCACGCCCACCGCCGCCACGTGGTACAACACCTCTGCCCCCTGAGTGTAGAACAGGTTGTTCCTGCAGTCGTAGCCACGGTACCTGCACACACACACACACACACACACACACACACACACACACACACACACACACAGCATTAATGTTACCAACCAACCAGACATCTATCTCTGTGATCGCTCGCTGACGTGTTTGTGTGTCGCAGTCTGAAAAATAAGAGCTCAGTCATTTATGGAAAAGGTCGACAGTCATACTGACGAGGCGCCGCGCAACCCAGCCTCCGTGGACATCATTCGCCTTTTAATACATCCATTTTCAGGCCTTCATAAATAACAGAAGTCAACACATACATCTGTAGAAGTTATGAGGGTCATCAGTAATTGAAGAAGGTCAGCACAATGTCACAACTCAGCCCTCTTTTCTCCACATTCTGTAATTACTGTTTGAAGCTCTCACTATGAGGTTTTACAACTTAAAAGGACATTATTTCTGTAATTCATTATTCCTCCTTCACTAGAACCTGAGCCTGAGGCAAAGGTGGAAAGTCTTCTCACTCTGTTACCTACACTGAGAAAGAAGCAATATTTTATAAAAGACAAATAAACAAGACTTGCCTGTACTCATGTTTTATTTGTATAATTAAGGAGAATTTGTAGGTGTTTATTAAGTATTATTAAAAACACAGTGTTAGGACCTGCTATCACTCTTGAACTGGACCCTTAGAGGCTATAATATTGTTTTAGAATCATAAAATGTTCTGTCAAACTATTTTATCAATAGTTTACCTAAATGCTAATAATGTAACTTTTCTACATTCCAGATAAAACCAAACTTTTAATTTCAATTATTGTGTTCTACGTTGGGTAGTCCTTTTATGATCATGATTATGATTTTATAACCGTTAAATTATTGTTATTCTCGTAATATTTAGACGTTTTCTCAAAATATTCCAACAATGTATTCTGGAAATCTAAATACAAAAATATGTGGGAAATATTTTTAAATTTGCAGAAAGTTGTGAACATGAGCAGAATTTATGCTGAAACACAACTGAGCTATTAAAGTCAAACTGATAAGTTACCCGTGAACAAACTGCAGTCGGAGGCCTTGGTCTGGTCCCTGCTGCCTCTTCAGAGATCCAACCTGCAGTTTCTTCTCTCTGCTCTGCTGTCGCAACTGAGGCAGGTCCTCCTTATACACCTGCATCAACACACACACGCACGCACGCACGCACGCACGCACGCACGCACGCACGCACGCACACACACACACGTTCATTTTTCACATATGCCAAGCTGTGTCATAATCCAACAACAAAAAGTCAACATGAAAGTGTTGGACAGAGAAAACTACATCATGATTATTTAGCTTTTTTAAGACAGTAGTGGAGCTGCTGAGAGCCAGATCAAAATCTAAAGGATTCATCCTCTGGGGACCAGGAACGGGGTCGGGAAGTTTCACTGCAAACTAGGGCTCAGATTGTACACCAAATCACTAAATCCATGTCAACATTATACTTCCTATTTAAAACCCTCAAACGGGAACTGTAGTTCCAAAACTTTGATTATCCCCGAAATAGAAGTAAGACAAAGAACGACATGACAGCCAAATGACCAAACTAATATAATCATTTCTCTTGTTGCATTATCAACATTATTTGATATTACAAAGTCTCAAAGTGTCTCATCAACATGGTGTGGGGTGGACAGTGTCGGACAGACAGATCATCTTCATTTCGTCAAGAAAATGAAATCATAGATCATCTATGACATCGTAGACACAATCATTAATAAATACTCTCAACATAACAACATGACATCTGCTGTGTAGACGTTTCTCGGCTCCTCTTTGTCGGTTAGAGAATGAACACAGTCTGCAGTGTTTTCGCACTCAGCAGAGAGTACGCCTGCTCATTTTTCATGCAAATTGTTCTGTTGAGGGTGAGTTGGCGTGTTTCAGCCGTCTGAGAGTTTCACAGGGAGAGACTTTGCTCCCAGGAGGTTCGGGACTGGCAGCGCTCCACTTTCATGCTGCTTTTCGTTTACAAAACTGCATATTTCTGGAGCGTCATGGTGGATCAGCGCTGTGAGCTACAGACCATTTCGCTGTGTCTGGAATCTAGACTCCCTGTTTACTCCACAACTTTTCCTGTTTTCTTCTAACTGTATAATCATCTCAGAGAAAAATCGTCCCCGTTAACCTTTTACCTTCGCTGTTCATCTTAACAAAAACATGTATGTTCATCTTTTAAGTGGGTGTGAGCTAAACATTGATTACGAGAGTAATTCATTTACAACAGAAACAAGACTCTGCAGCTCAACATGTTTAGCAGGTGTAATGTTTACCATGTGCACCATCGTGGTTTAGCGTGTTAGCATGCTAACATTTGTACAACTGAGGCTGATGGGAATGTCATTTGTTCTGCATGTATTTGGTTATAAACCAAAGTATTGGACACATTAAAACGTCTTGATGATGCTGCTGGATGACAAGTCAGAGGATCACCAAAGTTATTACATTTCATCCTGAGTGGAACATGAACGTCTGAACGACATTTCATCACAACCCATCCAACAGTTGTTGAGATATACCCGTTAAAAAACAAGGTATATCTGACAAGGTGGAGGTAAGTTATGCATCTTCATCTATAAATATCTGTACAAAGTCTCACGACAGTTTATCCGATTGGTGTCGAGAAATGTAATTAAAAATGTCAACCTCATGGCTGCACCAGAGGAAACGTCAGGGGGTCACCACAAGAATCAAGCTGGGGACCGTTAAGGTCTTTGCAAATCCATCGACTACTTGTTGAGATATTTATTTTGAGAAAAGAGGGGAGGAGGAAACTGAAGCGAGGGAGATAAGGAGAAAGGATGTAAGAAAAGGGGGGAGAATGAAATAGTAAAAAGGGAAGGAAGGCAGGCCGAGGATGAGGGATTACAATAAAAAATAACAATCCATGTTTTCCTGCTCTTTCCAATTAAACTTTATTGTTGAATCTAAACACACACACACACAGCCTCTCTCTTTGTCTGTCTCACACACACACACACACACGCACACACACACACTTTGAGCTCTATCTCCAAACAGCACATTGTTGCAACACTGGCGGCGCACGGCAAAATGGAAGTCACGGGGACGTGTGCCAGGCAGCGGCTGGGTTTGGAGATAAGGCGTGTTTTAGGATCGCCATGGCAACTGCGCAGAGCCCTGCCGAGGCTGAGGCTGAATGAGAACGAGGAGCTGATGCAGCGGAGCTACAAGCTGCTCCGTGAAACCACTCTGGAGCAGCTCTGAGGGTTCGGTGCCTTGCTCGGGGACCTACCTGTCTGTCGTAGTTGATCTGCGTTTCCTGCTCAATGTCGGAGTCGAGCTCCGGCACATCCGACAAGTCGCTGTCCGACTCCTCGCTGTTGGAGTCCCTGTGACTGTCTACAGAGGAGACGGACAGACAGACATGTTCTGTGTGACTTCGTCATCTAAACCAGTGATTTGGTTAATTGGGTGAATGAAAACAAAGGTGAACATTCACATTACTACCCAAACTGTCCATTGCAGACATTTATTACATAGCAGAGCTACTTATTTCTTCAATTTAGCCCCATTGTACTTTCTGCAGATGCTTACTTACATTTCAGTAATGGAATAGATCATTATACCAATTCATGTACATTTATCCTTTAACCTTTGTTGAACCCCATTATGTGGTACCGGCAACAAAACCTGGAACCATTTAAGGGTCTTTTCAGGGGAACTCTCACAAAGACATCTTTGGGACCCTCTGAAACCTGGAACCACTGAAGAGACCCTTGACACTTCCATGAGTTTCAAGGGTCAAGAAAACCTGGCACCACTTACAAGAACCGTGGAACTCTAATCTGGACCCATAAACCCAAACCAAGAACTTACTTAAGAAAACACAATATATATTATTCTCAAAAGAAAATACTGAAAATACTCGATCACGATTGGACTCTTGAAATCCTCTCAAAGGACGTCTATAGCCTCAGAAAACCTGGCACCACATTAAGGGGGTCGGTTCTATATTACATATTATATAACATTACATTTAGTCTGTTTAGCATTTATTCACTTCAATTATAAATTAATGCCTTTTAATTAATTTAAAACCCCAGGAAGCTTATATGTGTGTCTGCATAATATCTGCTGATTCAAAACTTTCTGCAAATGAAAATATTTCCCACATATCTGTGTTCTCTTTGATTTCGAGAACAAATTGTCATAATATTTGGAGAAAAAGTCACAATTATAAGAGAATAAAGGCTTCATTTTATAGTATGTGACCCTTGTAACTCTCTGAAGACTGAGGAAGAACTCTTGGGGACCAATGAATCTATTCAAAGGACCTGAGAGACCCCCTCCAAAGCCTCAAAATAACCTGAAACCCATTGAAGACGCACTGTTTGCATCTACTCTGTAATGAAAATATACTCGTATTGAATGACTCTACTTTGTTCCTCATCATCTAATGTGCTTCACAGATTTTCTTCTGAACTCTTCCCGGTTTTCCCACCTTGTATGTTGGTATCCGGTCCTCCGTTCATGACCGACTCTGGCAGAAACCTCCACTGGAAGAGGGCGTGGTCGGCCCCACCTGTGGTCAGCACCCACTGCAGGTCATGTGACCAGCGGACGTTGGTCACATGGGCAGAGTGACCGATGTACTTCTTGAATTTAGCTCCTTTGAGAAAACAGACGACTCACATTTAAACAACAAAACAGAGAGAAGAAAGCATAAAAGACCCAAAAATAAAGAAAGGTAGAGACCTTTCCTCGGACAGGGGAAGCGATAGAGCTTAACGAGGCCGAGGTCGTCCCCGGTCACAAGTACAGCAGCAGCGTGATTGGCATCCACTGCGTTGATCTCAGTTAGATTAGAGTATTTCGGCCAGATGCCGCCGACATCGGAGCCCAGGACGCAACTCCAGGACGCCCAGCGCTGACCTTTCACCTCCTCCTTACTGACAATCGGCTTCCCCACTGCAGGAGGCGGAGAAAGAAAGCAGTCTGCATTTCAACGAACTTTAATTCACTTTAATTCACTTTTTCATTTCTGCAGCAAATGTTTCACCCGTTTATCTTTCAGCTGATGCTAATGATAACAAACAGCCTATGATGTGCACAATTTTATCGATAGTAATCGTTTTCTCACAGACAGAAACAAGAAAAAGGAAATGTGTGGATGGTGCTGATTTTAATCTTCTACGCTGGACGCTGGACTCTGTTCTGAGTTGAGTTGCAGAGAGTTTCGTGTATGAACGTGTCTGGTACACCGCACACACAGTTTCCTGCACAGTTTACTGTCTTGAATATGTTTGTGTTTTCAGTTTGCTCTGATCATTACACACTCTCCAACAGGAGACAATGGGATTTAAGAGGGGACATTTTTCAGGTCCGCATTTCGACCTCCTCTTGAATTAAATCACATTTTTTTAATATTTAGCCGAGAGAGGTGTTGATGCACATTGTTGCCCTACAGTATAGAAAACTGTCTCATTAGTGCAACGTTAGACTGTAGCGACTCACTGGGCATTCGGTAGAAGAGGCGTTCGCCAGCTCCGTCATTGGTCTGCAGGATTTTGCTGTCCAGAGACCAGTCCAGGTGAGTGATGAAACTGGCTGATTTACTGCATTCTCCTACCTATAGTTAGACAGACAGACAGACAGACAGACAGACAGACACACAGAGGAAATAATCAAAACTAATTATGAGTTATTCTACATGCAGGTATTAAAATCCACAAAATGTCTTCTTCTTTATGTGAGAATAAAATGTTGATTATTGTTCATACCAGCAAAGGAGCTTTTCAGCATCAGCTTCAATGCCAATGTGCCTCCATCCCTACCTTCTTGTATCTCTGGGCGACAGCGTAGATGTCCACGAGTCCGTCGTTGGAGCCGACAGCGAGGTACGCTGCGTCTGGAGAAAACTTCATCTCATGGATCACCTCCTTCCTGTCTTTGATGTGAACGACCTCTGTCATGTCTCTGAGGCGGACATAGAAAAACGTTGTGTTAATGCCACGTTACAACAAAGCAATATGAGATTATAATTCAGTGTGTGTGTGTGTGTGTGTGTGTGTGCTACCTGACTCTCAGCACAGTGAAGGATCCGTCCTTCATGCCCAGAGCCAGCTGGTATCCGTCCACGCTGAACGCCACGCTCCGCACCGCCTCCTCCATGTTGCAGCGAGCGATGAGGGCGTGATCTACCAGACTCCACAACCTGATACACCCACACACACACACACACAAACACACACACACACACACACACACAAACACACACACACACACACAGTTAGATTAGGTGTATGAAATAAGTTTTGTAATACTTAAAATACAGGATTTTACAGCTCTCTCAAGTTATGGTGGCAGCAGCTGTTTTATTAATTGTAGTTTATTACATTTAAATCCTGCCAGGATTATCACTCTGAAGTGCATATGCGGAATGCTAGAATCGTATGTGAAAAGGAAAGCCAACAAACATGTCAGCATCTTTCTTTGTTTATCCGCCGTGTTCAGCTGACTGTGTGTTCATTTATAATTGGTCTCTCGGGAATCTCAGCAAACAGCGAGCAGATGCTGGAGACGAGCAGAAACCGTCACACCACAAATCAACTCAAACTCCTCAGAAACTATTTATACGAGCGTGAGCGTCCGTGCACTGACCTGACGGAGCGGTCGTCGCTGCCGGTGACAGCCAGAGGTTTTTTGGGGTGAATGTCCAGCGCCCAGAGCTCGCCCTCGCCGTGTCCCTGCATGATCAGCAGCGGCTTGTCCCGATCCCTCACCATCACCTGGACGCAGGCAGGAAGACGCTGAGTAACTTTCCACCACTGGTTTCAACTGATGCTACTTCGAACCTTGACTGTCAAGTTTAGGTTGAGTTGTGTCTAAATACCTGAAGTACTCTACTTAGGGACAAATTTGAGGTACTACCACGAGTACTAGTGCTAGTTTCTACTTCTACTCCGCTAAATTCATATGAGATCTTTAGTTACTTTACAAATGGAGATTTCTACACAAAAAACATATCTATACAATATGATGTTTTATTATTAATTTAACTACATAACAGTTTATACAAGTAGAGCTGAAATGATTAGTCCATTAATCAATTGACAACTATTTTCATCTAATTATTGTATGCATTATTATATATTAAGCAACCCAGCAGTGTAAAGTCATTTAATTGGGCTCTTAACCAACTGTAACATTAAGTGTTGAACACATTAATGTGCCAATCATTATAATCCACTAATATAATATATATTACTCTGAAATGAGCCATTCTGCATACTGAGTACTTTTACATTTGGTTAATTATAACTAAATTGCCTGCGTATTCTCTGATTTACTTGTTGAACTCATTAGTGTGAATGCTCACAAGGCAAATAAATCTCACCCCTGCAACGCTTTGTAATTATTTCATCAAGGCTTTTCTCAAAGTGGATCAAATACACACATAGAGTGTATTTGACAATAAAAGAGGTGATTAACGAGGCATCTTCATTTGCTTTCTGAGGGTGTTTTTATGGAAACGTGGATCTTTCAGATCAATTTGAGGAGCGACTTTGGTTTTCAGGTTCCACACTTTACCATAAGTGTGTCATGCAGTGTGGGACTCCCGCTGGTCTGGTCTGGTGTGGGTCTTTACTTGGTCTTAGTTTAGTTGATCTAGAATACTGCTGACTGGGTATCACACGTTGCAGAGAGGTTCACTGAATGTGAGCCAATGAGGAGCCAGCGTGTAGCTCGCCAAGGTAAAAGCGTCTCAGCAGGGAGGAACAACGTGGGGCTGTTCCCTTTCATTGGTCTCCTTTCTCACCTCAAAGATCTCGCTGTCTTGTGTTCCCGCCAGGATTCGGTCGGCTCGCCAGCAGACGCTGCGAATAGACAGTGCTGGAGGAGGAGGAGGAGGAGGAGGAGGAGGAGGAGGAGGAAGAAGAAGAAGAAGAGGATTAACACTATTTGTACTACTTATCAGCACAAGTAAAACGCTAACATTAGGCTTTTAAAGAACTACACCAGGGTCGTATAAGTGCGAGTATGAACAACAAGGCTGTGAAGAAGGACAAATTGGTGAGATGACGGTTAGGAGTCTCATTTGACCACTTGTAGAAAACTGTATTTTTAAAGACATTTAAAAGCTTCAAATTCCTGAGAGGGATATTAACTGATGCATCTTATGATATTTTTTAAATATCTGAAGCTTGTGTTAACCACAGACTTTATTTCTGGCATCTAAGCAAGAACTCATTAAAAATATAAAAATGTGCTGTGAGACTGGGGAACCGGAAGTATAAAACGCTGACTCATTTCCAGGTTTTGGGACTCAAACAACAGCAAAAAGTGCTGACAGAGCTAACAGTGTTTACCTGAGGAGGAACAATAGCTGTTGGGTCGTTTAATTAATAACAAAACCTCATATTTTCTGAACTCTTCATTCAGTACATTTGAGGTACTTGAGTCTTTTCTTTCCCGGTGACTTTGTACTCTCCGCTACATCTTGAAGAGATACATTGTACTGTTTTCCTTCACTTTATTTGAAAGGAAAATAGTTTATTATCAGGAGGATTCAGAAGCGACAGACTATAGGGGAAAGATTTTTGTCAAGGCAGGAGGAAGTCACACACTTTTCTTTTCTTTTCTCGGTACTTTCCAACCTCTCCGTCACACTCCTGTTCCCCAGCACCTACAATGTAATTAGCAGAGCGTTCAGCAGCGCAGCGCTCGACAATTAGAGCGTCTGCTGTCGCTGACGGCGCGAACCAGCGTGTGAGGTTTCCTGTAACTTTGTTAAAACCTCCTCCCTGCAGATTCACCAGCCAGAGCAACCTGATACCAGACGGGTTTATGAGGTAAATTGGAAGACTTGCACTGTAAGAGTACTCTAGGAAGGATTTCTGATATGTCCTCTCAGAAGCGTTAATAGCAGCCAGAAGGCAGCAATAAAACATCACCTTAACAAATCACTGCTAAACCACCCAGAGGAGAGAAATGTGGGAGAGGAATTATCTCGTCTTGCTTTCATTTCATTTTGACGTCTTCTCTTCCTCCTCCCACTCGGCTCCTTAAACACAACACTTTGATTTATTACACGAGAGTTCATTTTGCTCCTCACTGAGCTTTTTAATGTTTACGCTCATGTTGCTCGGATGGAACATCTGTCAGCTGTGTGCGAGTGGAGCCACGAACAAATGATGCATTTCTTACAGGTGTATATTCTCATGTGGATCTTTTTCTTATTGGCCCTGAAGGCTTCAGGAGAGGAATCCAGATATTACTCGTCCACATTAACAGGTTCCACTTAGAAGAAAATTATTTTCTACACTGCTTAATTCCCAGTGCTTCAGATTCTTTATTTAATCCCAATTGTGAACATTGTGGAGGTGCTAGAAGAAAAGTCAGATGGATTCATCGTCTGGGAATCATGAATATCTGTAAAAACAATTATAACAATCCAGCAAATAGTTGTTTATCAGACTTTTCCACTAACATGGCTGATAACAGGACAAACCTTCTGTCTTATACATTTTAATATGTTCACCTTCAGAGAGGAAGAAACCTTTCCTGTCCTTAACCCTTGTTAAACCAGAAGTCTTCTCCTGCTGAGGAGCTACTTTCTTCAAAGCCCTTCGAGAGGTAAAGGAGTTAAACTTCCACCTTCTCCAGAACGAGGCCGTTTCCAACTCTGACTGGAAACAGAAAAGACAAAACTTTTCCCTCTTTCCCTCTTGTATTTTATTTTCAAACTTTCTCCCCGGAAACCGTCAGGAGGAGGAGACATAAAAAGGAGGCCAGGGGCTTAATGGTGCACCCCCGCAGCTTTTCCTCAAAGAATAACATCTCTATCGTCGGCATTAAGGAGTTCAAACGTTCACCACCTCTGGGTTTTCACGGAATCAGCTTAGTCACCTTCTCCTGCTGAAGACAAACTTTTACACCGTCTCTGCTCTCCTGAAAACTTCTCCTCAAAGACGGAAAATCAGGTCATTTCTGACTCCGACTAGAGACGGAACTTGAAAACTGAACATCTTTTACAAATGTCTTTAGAGGGAAAAGAGAAATACTGCAATGGAGGTGAAGGATTCAAGCCTGCTCCTCATTTTTTCAGGAGATTGAATTGTCACAACCTTCAACTAACAAAAGAGTCTTCGATCACAAAGTGACCTTTTCTCTTCTCTCTATTCTTCTCTGGTGAGGAGGATTATGGGTAAAGTCTGCCTTTAGAAAAGGAGATGAAGTGATGTTTAACGTCAGCGGGTTTATTCAAGTTAAATGAGGTTTGAAGAAAAGGTTTAAATAGCCCGTCAAGGTGTTGGTGGTGGACAAAGCCAGAGCCAGAGCTCTCGTTAACAGGAGAGATTTAAAGGTTTCACACAAACACACAAATAACAGATATCAAGTCTGTCCGTCCATCTCCGCCTGGTATTAACCTGCAATCTGTAACCTGGATATCTTACTTTTGGTTTAGAAGTGAAGGAGACACAATAAAGATTATTTTTACAAACCTTGCAACTAACACCCACTTTGAGGCTTCCATAAGTCTAAAATGTGTTAGAAATGTGGCCTGAATTTCTTTATTAAAGAGTAACTTCACCCCTAAAGTCCAACCACTGCATAATATTAGTGCGCTGAGAGATGAAGCCACTTCTGTGTGATGAAAGTCTCAACAATTTGCTGACTAATAAACAGCCAGAGTGGATGAAAGGAGCTACAGCTTGGATAATAGCGTTGGGCACTCAATTTAATGGATTTGCTGTTTATCAAATAAAAGAATGAGATGGTCCGTCCACCTCACTCCCTGCCGCTGGGCATCGAGAAAAGGATAAACCTGGTCTTGCACATCATTGCATTCCCCCATGCTGATGTATAGGCTCGACATTAGTTTGTCCAAACTGTATATAAATGTTGTGTTTCTGTCTTGCTGATGTCGTGGCTGTATATTCTGGTGTTTAGTGCGGCCGTTCGTACCTTTGTATCCCTGCTCGGCCTCTCGAAGGTCGATCTTGGTGATCGGCTTGAAGTCGGCGTCCCACAGTCGGATGCAGCCGTCTCTGCCTCCTGTTGCAAAACCCTCCTCACAGGAATACATGCTGAAGATACCGGCCTGCACACACACACACAGACACACACACGTTTGGGTCATTTAAGGTATCCAGAATTATATTTTTCAATCAAAGCTTTAGGTCGCTGATATTTATTAACACATGTCTATTGAAGAATAAAGAGAAATATAAAAGTCTTTCTTCCTTTTTACAGTAAATTCCCTCTTGATTTATGTAAATCTCCAGTGAGCAATTTCAGGGTAGAAAGTCTAGTTTGATTAGATAGAACGGTTCCTGTAGGACGAAGATAAGATATGATAAGATAAAACATTATTTATCCCGAGGGAAATTGTTGTGCACCACTTGTAATACAAAGTTAGGTAGAGTGCAACATGCAAAGATTGCAAATATATAAAAAGTAAAGAGCCTAACAATAAGGTGCAAATCCAAACTGTATATACACAACCAGTTAAGTTTAACAAAGTTGTTGATGCAGATCTACAGCAATGCTTTCTTATATGTTTTGGAAAACGAGTAGAAGGTATAACGTCTTAGGTTTGGACCCAAAAGTACGACTTGAAAACTAAGTCGATACGTCTTTACTCAGGTAAAGGTCAGGTGAGGAAGCAGGTCTGGGAGAGGAATAGGACAAACATCAGGCCCATATTGTGACAGTAAGTTCAGTTTTTTGGAGTATTTTGTGGTCAGTCGGTTCGAGCTTTAACTAGAAATTGATTATTTTATAAAAGATGTTTCTACTTTTGACTCTCTGCTGCCACAGCTGAGAACTTTTCATGGAGGTGAAAGCTGGTCTCTCACCCCGTGTGCAGCCTGAACTGTTCGTATCAGGTTGAGCAGCTTCCAGACGTAAATGTCCCCGTTGAGCGCCCCGGAGTACGTCAAGTCATCTTTAGCAGACGCCACACACAGGATGGTCTGCAGGTCGCCTGTCTTCCCAAAAATCCCTCTCTTTGGAGTGAGAGCGTTACCACACAGAGACCAGAACTACAGAGAGAGAGAGAGAGAGAGAGAGAGAGAGAGAGGACACATGAGACCTTAACAGATATATACGTAACATTGCTGGATCAATCGGTCTGTTGAAGTGAAGGACTTTTTGTCATTACGACAGAGCAGACCTTTACGTTGTTGTTCATTACAGCTGTATTCAGACTATTCAGACACGACAGCACAATTACTACGGATACAGAGGCCCTGAGAGCTCAACGCACAGCAAATTAAGAAAACATCTTGAACAACACATGAATTTCTGCATAACGTTATCATTATTATCATTATTTGAATTTGCAGGCTTATAATACGTAAAAAAATGTTGCTGAATTTCTGTGCAGCATTTTGTCTAAATGTTGCATGTGAAGTCAAAGTGGTGAAGATGTTTTTGCAGTGAGTTGATCACTCAGGGCCACCGTAGAGAGAGTCACGGTGCTTCTTGGCGAGAGAGCAGCGGTAAGTTAAGTAAGTAGTCAGATAAATGTTTTTATCAAAGAGCCGACACAGTTGTTCATTGTTTCATAGTTGTTCAACTGTCGCCTCAAACCGTCTATCAGAAAATAAACAGGACTTTAACAGCTAAAACTCTTATTTCTGTGTGTGTGTGTGTGTGTGTGTGTGTGTGTGTGTGTGTGTGTGTGTGTGTGTGTGTGTGTGTGTGTGTTTGTTACCTTGATGTGTTTGACTCCACAGCTCACCAGACGGTTCTGTTGAAACGGATCCCAGCTGACGTCGAAGATCTGGAGAACAAAGGAGATGTTAGCACAGATATAGTCTATGTAACAAACACACACACACACACACACACACATACACACACACACACACACACACACACACACACACACACACACACACACACACTCACCCTGTCTGAGTGTCCGGTGGCTGTAGCCAGGATCTTCCCTCTCTTCCACTCCCAGATACACAATGTGTTTTTGGCATCCAGGCCGACCGAGGCTAACCGCTACAGAGAGAGAGAGAGAGAGAGAGAGAGAGAGAGAGAGAGAGAGAGAGAGAGAGAGAGAGAGAGAGAGAGAGAGAGAGAGAGAGAGGGAGAGAGAGAGAGAGAGTTAGTAATCTAAATGGAAAAGAGGCACAATTTAAATTCCTACTTTAAATGCTGATAATGTAGGTTTCTAAGCCCTCACATTTGTTTTGGATACACTGTAACTGAAACTCGTAATGTTTTAGGGAACTACAACAGCGAGTCCATCCTATCCCATAACCCCTCATGTTACTTTTTGTATAATTTAAATACATATGTTCTGATATTGTGTTGAAAAAGATCAAGTTAACAGCTTCCTCTGCTCTTCTTTTCTTATGTGAAGTCAAATTTCAGCTCTTAATCACATTTCTTTTTTTGGAAGGGCAGCAGTGGTGCAGAAAGCATAATATAAAGTATTCCAGACTCTGTGCTACGACTTAATAATAAATCAGCTGCACCAAAGCCTGAGCACTTGATTCATTATTCAGCTGGATTTATGAGTAGTTTATTGATTCAGTGTTAACTCTGATTTACTCACAGTTCAAGAATCAAAAACTGCCGACACAACAGCACGGATCACTTCACAACGCAGTCTGATTTTATTTCATTTATATTTAACAGTTGGGCAAAAGAAATACACCCATCAGAACCATCAGACAACAAAACTCCATGCAGTTTACTGTCACTGTTGAAAGCAAGAGTTTCAAATGTTTCTTCAGCAAACATTCTTTCATTTTGAACCTGGTTTACTGGATGACATTTGAAAAAGTTTTCACAGTAGCTTTAAATGTTTTGAAGTCTGGTGTTTTTTTTAAACCCATCCATCCACCTCGACCTTTGTTTCTCCACAATAACGTCGCCTGGCTTCATCCTGTGTTCCCGTCATGATTGCTTCGGTTGCTAGAGTCTGGTGATTTTGATGTGAATATGAGCAGGAGGTCTGGAACAAAATGAACAACGGGGCTTTGCCAGATAAGAGTTACAGTCCGTGCATTTAGCTGACAGAGCGACTTACAATGACGCAGAATTAATAAGAATCATGTCATGAGGTCAAGAGGTCAAGAGCACTCGAATGCTGGGACAGCAATAGGCTGCTAGTCATTCTGAATGTGACCTGGTGGTGATGCAGCAGAGAGATATCTAACAAGGCCCAGCGACACTACAGGGGACATTTGAGAAAAGCACAACTTTATGCCACACTAACTGTGCAACAGGAAGTGAGGAGCTGCCTCCCGCAGCAGGTGGGTACGGCAGAAAAAAAACACTGTCCAGTCAGAGCAGAGGATGTAAATCACGCGCTCAGGCCAACGCTAGAACACAGAGCTGCAGCTTCAGCAGAGACTGGCTACTTTGTATCTGCATGTGTGAGACTGAAGCACTGAAGAGATTGTTCATTTACTCAGAGTGCTGCCCACTCACATCCAGAGACAACTCATTTTAAATATCGCTCTCTGACGACACACCGAGCTGTGCTTCATTCTCACAGGTTGAACCGACACACGCGGGAGGAAACTGAAGAGACGGAGAGAAACTTGAAAACTAATCGAACGCCAACTGAACTCTCCAGATGACGTTGAACCCGTCACGCTGCTGTAAAATCATAGCGTGTTTGTCTGATGACGTTCACAGCAGATGAACTGAGTCACAGTGGAGAGTCAGTGGGAGGAGAAGATGATGATGATGATGATGATGATGGAGCCACACAGGATATAAATCAAACAGTAGGTGACTGTGTGATGGAAATATTTGCACAGGCTCCATTTGGACGAGGTTGGCTGCACGCACGACGAAGACTGGAGCTAAATCTGCATCCAACACTTTGCATGTTTCTTGATAGACCCCACTTTTCTTTTTAAATATTGGCCTCTATCGAACAGTGGAGACATCTCTCGTAAAAGTATCAACATACATTTACAAATACCAACAATTCTGAGAAAAAGTCAAATAAAACGAGAACTTTTTGAAGAAATAAATCAGATCTGTTTTGGGGGATCATGAGGAGGATCATCTGGTATAAGGGCCAGAAAAGTGCAAAGTATTAGTGTTCATCTGTTATTTGTAAAACAGAAATAAAAAACCCCGAAATAAAACGGAGAGGAGAGACATGCACGAGGGTTTTCTTTTTAGTCATTGACTGTCAGGAGTTACTGAATCAAAGTGATAAAAAACCATCATTCTCATTATCATCATCATACTTTGTCCTTCCCCATCACTTCTTCTCCTCTTTTACTCCCCCTCTTTTGTCCTGCTTTCACTCTGTATGTGTGTGTGTGTGTGTGTGTGTGTGTGTGTGTGTGTGTGTGTGTGTGTGTGTGTGTGTGTGTAATGCACTATTCTTCTGTGACCTTTAGGTTGATACACAAGTATCCTTTAATGACCAAATCCATCAGTTGGACACACACAGACACATTCATTTTGTTCAGTGTGTGTGTGTGTGTGTGTGTGTGTGTGTGTACAGAATGTGCATGCATAAAGTCTGTCACTTCACTGTGTGTGTGTGTGTGTGTGTGTGTGTCACCTGTCCGTCAGCACTGAATGCGAGGCAGGCGATGCCGTGTGTGTGTCCGTCCCGAAGCAGAGAGACGGTCTGGACCGTGAAGCAGTCCCACACACACAC
>NC_136538.1:21673767-21771267 GCF_910591455.1 Pholis gunnellus
TTATCCGTTGTAGTTTTAACATTCTGAATATGTATTAACTTTAACTGATCAGTTTTATGTTCCGTTGTTGTTATTTTTGTTTACATGTTTATTGTTTTGTCTGTTGCTATGAGGATGAGATGCTGTCACACTGAGACCGGGATGATGAACATTTACACACAAGACAGAAAACTAAATGCAGGGGGGGGGACTATTTGTCCCCAAAAAAAAAATGGCCGTCGTCAGATCTTTGAATCATTCCAATCCAGTTAAAAGAATATTTTAACATTTTGTGAAATGCATTTATTTGCTTTCTTGATGAGTGTTAAATGAGAAAATCGACGACACTCTCATGTCTGTCTGTTAAGTGTGACGCTGCAGCCAGTTAGTGATTAGCTTAGCTTAGCATACAAGCGGAGGCATCTGGAAACAGCTAGCTTGGCTCAAAAATAATCCTAAAACACCTCTAAAGTCAGCATTTAACTCCCGTAAAACTACAAGTTTTTACATTTGTGTTTGTGCAGAGATGAAACAAAAGTACGACGTTAATTTAAGAGTATTATAGGTGTTAGCTTGTGTATTTTTGGAGCTCTGGAAAGAGCCAGGCGAGCTGCCTCCAGTTTTTATGCTAAGCTAAGCTAATCGCCCTCAGGCTCTAACTCCGTATTTAACGTACAGACAGAGTGATGTTGATCTTCAAATCTCACACAAGAAACCCGAAAAGCATATTTCCTAAAATGACGAAGTCGTCCTTTAAATAGCTCAGCTGGTTTTTAGTTGTGGCTCAACAATCACAAACTAGTGATATTTGTTTTTAAAGTAATTTGAGCTTTACCTCCTCGAATATTCCACACTGTGATGCACCTTTTGAGAGTGTTCTAGCTCGTTGTCACCAGACTTCACGCACACAAAAAGCTGATTTTTAAGTTTGCTTTCCCCGCCTGCTCTGCAAAAACCTACTGTATAAAGTAATCATGCATCATTTCACCCCTACCAGTTATTAAAGGACAGTCGCACTAGAAAAAACCATCCACGCAGAGAAGCTGTCACAACTCAGATGTTGTAGCTGCATTTTATTTTTAACAGCTTATTCCCACACACTACATGTAATTAGCTTAAGATCCTCACAGCGCTGCTGCGAGTCCTTAAAGCATCATTCACATCATATTTCATCATACGACTGGTTATCAGGTCTGTGTTGAGTGACAGCGAACTAACCAACAGCATAGTCCCACTTCCAGATAATATATATATATACTGTACATTACCGCCCGGTGTATGTTTTGCATTTTCCCACAGCAACAGACGAGTGTTATACTGGCGGCCATATCACATTTGTATTGTTTGTGTTTTTGTTTATCCAGATGACAGTATTTTTTAATGTTTACCCTCAGAAAACACAAACGATTATTGAACTACGCAACGTTTTTTTATACAACAAGCAATAGAGTTCTTATTATCGTGTTATTAACCTGCTTGGATCCCATTGGCTCCTCGAGTGTGTCAGTATTGGAGGTGGAGGTCTCTGATTGGGCGATGAGTCAAAGGCCGTCGGTTGGTAAACAAAACTGAGACCGGAGGCCCACATTTGGGGTTTTGGGAGATAAATATAAGCGGAGTGGGGGGTTTCTTTCAGTTTGGTAACCGATGGTCGAGACTTCCTCTCAGTCAGAGTATTTTAGCTTTGAACAAAGACCCGCCAAGACCAGAGCCATGCAGCAGCATCACACGTCAATGTAATGTTACTACACGCCAACACGCCCACCTGCAGGCGGCTTCGTCCCTATTAGCGTTACGTTTACATCACTTTGGGGACTGCAGGTGGAAACAGACCAGACTCCAGCTAGAAACTTGGATTTTTTTTAACAATTGTGTCTTTTACAATTTTTAACAGAACACACACACACACACAGTTTGCTCTGAAGCGTGGCTCCGGTCTAGTCTGGTTTGTTTAAAAACACACATAAATGAAAGCTGTGTATGATCTATAGTTAATCTAATGAATGGTAATGGTTGATGCTTCATGGGGATTATAAATAGCAGCTCCGATGAGCGGACGAATGGATTAACAGCCAAATGTAACCAGACTGCACTTGGTGTCGAGAGAGTGAGTGAGTGAGTGAAAACGAAGCATGAATGAGCAGTTTTATGGACTCGAATGGTCAGACGGATACACAAAGGAAACGAAGAGGATACTTGAATGAGCGAATGAAATGTGCAGAATGTTGGTAGTGAAACAATGTCCCGAGGTTTTATTGGTGGAGAGTTTGATGAAGCGGTTGAATCTGACTGGTCCTGATGATTAAATGCTCTGAGACAGACTGCAGCCGACTGGCCTCGTTACTCACACACACACACACACACACACACACAGAGTTACTCAGACTTGTAATGTACAACCTATCTGTCTTAAATGTAAAGATGCCTCCTGTTTAACTGGCATTTGTTGATAAAGTTTTGAATTTACAGTTAGTTAAAGAAATATTAAAAACATTAAATACATGTATTAAGTTTGTTAATAGTGAGCTAAATGACTTAAAGCTACATTTATCAATATTTTTTTATCAATCTTGAGCGTTTTTGCAGCTGTTTTCAGCTTAAAAAGACTGAATAGATGATTTTATGAGGCATTAATATGTCACAGCTGTGTGTCTGCCAGCTTGTTTTATTGTTCCTTAAAAACCTGAAATGTTAGCTCATCTAAATCTTTCTTTTGGACATCTAGTAAACGTGATAACTGCAGCAGAGTTCGTTCACATCTTAGTCTGATGTTTGTGGAGAGAAATCAACTGATTCCACAGCAGATCTGAGTTTATAACAAATAGGTGTTTTTAGCACTTCGCTTAAAACAATTTTAAGTAATAAAAGTCATAAATATCTTCATATATATCACACTGTTGAAGACTACAGTTAAGTCCAGGTAGTTTCTGCTTTCTATAGTCAAATATGAAGCCGTATTAAGAAGCTTCTTTGTATATTTAGACGTAAAAAAGAACCACTATCAAAAATATTAACTTTTAAATAGACATTCCTCTTTAACGTCTACACCTTTAAGCACATATGTTGGACTTCTTACTGAAAGAAATACACATAAAATCACAGATTTCACTGAACACAGACTCACATCTCAGACGTTTGACTCAAACTTTCCTCCAGAGCGTTCCGCTGTTCCTCAGGTACGTATTTTGTTGGTGATGTATGAATACAGGTGTAATAGATGTTTATTTATTTTGAGTTCCTTGCAGGATGTTTGATTGACGGCTTTGTGTGTGTGTGTGCGTGTGTGTGTGTGTGACGTTTGTCTTTCAGGGTGCGCTGACCTCCACCTGCTGGACATGCTGAGTCCCATGGAGAGGAAGAGGCAGGGCTACATCCACGAGCTCATCATCACCGAGGAGAACTACGCCAACGACCTGCAGCTCGTCACTGAGGTGCACGCGCACAAACGTCGATGACTTATGTGTATTATATTTACATCGGTACAGAAATGTGTAAAAATCCGTATTAATGCCTGTGTTTTTGACTAATTTAGATCTTCCACAAACCTCTGTTGGAGTGCGAGCTGCTGACGGAGAAGGAGGTGGCCATGATCTTCGTCAACTGGAAGGAGCTCATCATGTGCAACATCAAACTGCTCAAGTAAAGAGAAACGCACCGAACACACAATTTGAAATAGAAATGTGTATAGGTTTTCCCTGATAAAATCCCAGAAGACCAAACTTCCCATCATGCCTCTCTCTCTCTCTCTCTCTCTCTCTCTCTCTCTCTCTCTCTCTCTCTCTCTCTCTCTCTCTCTCTCTCTCTCTCTCTCTCTCTCTCTCTCTCTATCTCTCTCTCTCTCTCTCTCTCTCTCTCTCTCTCTCTCTCTCCCTTCTGCAGGGCTCTGAGAGTGAGGAAGAAGATGTCAGGCGACCGGATGCCCGTGAAGATGATTGGTGACATCCTGACCAACCAGCTGCCTCACATGCAGCCATACATCAGGTTCCGTCTGTCATCTTTTAATCCCGTCTTTCAGGGAGTCGCTTGATTTCTTGTCTCTTTATAAACGGTTGTAATGTAAGTGGTATTGTTTTTCTAATTCTGTGATGATTTTCTCTTCTTGTGTGTTTGTTTGTGTGTTCAGGTTCTGTTCGTGTCAGCTGAACGGAGCCACGCTGATTCAGCAGAAAACTGACGACAGCCCGGAGATCAAAGACTTCCTGAAGGTACAAAAATACACACGAACACACACTTTATGTGTAGTATTTAACTTTGTTGGTGAGGAACAAATGTTTAAATGTAGTTTCCTTTATGAACTGAGGTTAATTCAACACTGCATAAATTATTAAAAGGCACAATGAGTAGAGTTTTGTCGGTTGCCCTCTTCCCTGGTTCAACGAGGGTTATTAAGGGTTAAAAACAGCAACATCTATTTCTATAAATCATGACCCGGTTACTCCAAATAATCCACATATGTGAGCAGTTCCTTCAACTTCAGACATTAGGAAAAGGGTTCACTCAGCATTTTTATAGTCAATTCAAGTGTGAAAAGCACTGATTTCTGTTTCTCTGTCTCTCTCAGAGGTTAGCGATGGATCCCCGGTGTAAAGGGATGCCTCTGTCCAGCTTCCTGCTCAAACCCATGCAGAGAGTCACTCGCTACCCGCTCATCATCAAGAACGTACGTCTCTCTCACACACACACACACACACACACACACACACACACACACACACACACTGACGAGTTGAGACTTTAAAAAATCACTTCTGATGTACTTTCTATTCCCTCGGTTACAGATCATAGAAAACACTCCGGAGCCACATCCAGACAACAGCCATCTGAAGGCTGCTCTGGAGAAAGCAGAGGAGCTGTGCTCACAGGTGAACACACACACACACACACACACACAATCCTTAAGATAAGACAGAGCTTTGTTTATCCTGCAGTGCAAATTAGGAAAGAGTGCAAATATAAAATATCAATGAGGTGCAAAGCCAGAACACAACAAGTGTCCCCACGACGAAGAACACAGTGAAATCCCTCCACCTCGTCATGGGACTAACTCACTCACTAACTAACTAACTTACTCACTAACTCACTCACTCACTCACTCACTCACTCACTCACTCACTCACTCACTCACTCACTCACTCACTCACTCACTCTACATTAAACTGAACAACAAAGGAGCAGAAGTTACAGAAAGAGCACAACTTCTGCCTTCTGCCCCTCTTTCTTTATCTTTCCATTTTAACTCATATTTAGGAAAATCAGGAAAAATGATTAATTTAAAAAGTCTGAGTTCATGTCGGTAAAAGTCTGTTTGTATATGTATATGTAATATCTATTTTTTTTACGTGCAAAGAAAGAAATAAGTAAAGTGTGTGTGTGTGTGTGTGTGTGTGTGTGTGTGTGTGTGTGTGTGTGTGTGTGTGTGTGTGTGTGTGTGTGTGTGTGTGTTTAGGTGAATGAGGGCGTCAGGGAGAAGGAGAACTCAGATCGTCTGGAGTGGATTCAG
The DNA here is from genome assembly GCF_910591455.1 of Pholis gunnellus. Classification (NCBI taxonomy): domain Eukaryota; kingdom Metazoa; phylum Chordata; class Actinopteri; order Perciformes; family Pholidae; genus Pholis; species Pholis gunnellus. Next base: position 21,679,247 of record NC_136538.1, read on the forward strand.
GCTCACGTCCAGTGTGAAGGCCTGTCTGAGGTAACTGTAACACACACACACACACACACACACACACACACACACACACACGTGTTTGCATTGTGTACTACACACCGACTACACACTGATAACATACAGCTCAATGAATGAATTATTGATCACTTTACGTTAAATGTACGTTCTGTAGATCTCATCTGAACTAATATTAACACATGAATAAATACAGACAACCAGCAACTAATTATTTTACATATTTAGCCTTAATTTATGCAGGATAGGTTGGCTAACAACTCCAAGTTTTATAGAACAACAACATATCAAGAACAGACTCATATTAAAACTATAAAAAGATGTGTATTACATTTGAAAATGTCACTTGTTAGTCATAATGTTAATGTTAATTAAAGAATAATCACCTTGTCTGTCTCTGTCCTTCAGCAACTGGTGTTTAACTCCGTCACCAACTGTCTGGGTCCCCGGAAGTTCCTCCACAGCGGGAAGTTGTTTAAAGCCAAGAGCAGCAAGGAGCTCTACGGCTTCCTGTTCAATGACTTCCTGCTGCTGACTCAGGTGAGCTCACGCTGCTGCTTCCTTCTGCTGCACCACATTTCAGAGGGAACATGTGACCGCTGTAGTTTCTCTTTTCAGATTAAGATTTTTAAAAACGTGTGATCGGTTTATGAAACACATTGTTAGAGATTAAAACAAACGTTTTGGGCTTGTGACCCCTCACAAAAAGCACACGGTCGATTTCAGGCCCGTTGATTTGATTTACTTAATCGCACATAAATTAAGAATCCGAATCATCTTTAGTGGATCCTTTTGTTTTGCGTCAGAAATAGAAAGATAAAAGTAAAGAATAGACAGGACTGTGTAAATATAAATATATTTATTTAAAAATATAAGTAACAATGACCAACAATGAAATAAGAAAATCACTAAACATTATAAATAATCTGAATATGTTAGGGAGCCTAAAAGGCTAAAAATATAATATGATTGAAATAAAAATAAACTTAATATATAAACTCTAAATAATAGAAAAGTTTGTAGGTGTTTTTAAAAAAAAAATGTAAATGTCTTGAAAAGTCAAAAATTTGGTTGCAGAACTTTTTTATTTTTTCTCAATCATCTCACAACCGCTCAGATGTATTATTTATTATCACTAGAGAGCGTGTAGAAGGGGCCGGACCCCAAACTAGGAACCAATGAAAGTACAGAGGAACTTACTGTATGTAATTATAAAGTAATAAAAACAATAATCTAATAATTAAAGTATAATAATTCATCACAGATGAAGGGAATTTGTTTTGCAAAACAAGTACTTTTGCTTCTGATTGATTATTTTTCGATGGTAGTATTTATTAGTACTTGTACTGCAGTAAATAATCAGAATACTTTATGAAACATATTTCCCGTTTCTAAATCCGTCTCTCTCTCTATTCCTCTCAGGTGACCAAACCTTTGGGCTCGTCGGGCTCGGACAAAGTCTTCTCCTCGAAAACACACCTTCAGTACCGCATGTACAAGACGGTGAGACGACACGCACACTTTTAAACACACACACACGAACCTTCACAAACTCGCTTTCGGAAAAAAAACCTGCAGAATTTCTCCCGGCTCTTAAAGTGAAGTAGAGTTTATCTTGAGGAGAAGGACCTGCAGTAAACATATCTCTACTCTCTGCTTTACTCTTTGTTGTCTCCTTCAGCCGATCTTCCTAAACGAAGTGTTGGTGAAGCTGCCGACGGACCCGTCAGGAGATGAACCTCTGTTCCACATCTCTCACATCGACAGAGTTTACACACTCAGAGCTGAGAGCATCAATGAAAGGTAATAGAAACACGTATAGATATATGTAACTTTATTATTTCTTCATTATGGCCATCTTTCCTAATATTTGTTATGATATTTTACTGCTTCATGTATTGTCTATAGTTACATTAAAAAGCATGTTTCTATGTTTGTGTGTGTTTTTGCAGGACGGCGTGGGTTCAGAAGATTAAAGCAGCTTCAGAACTCTTCATTGAGACGGAGAAGAAGAAGAGAGAGAAGGCATATCTGGGTGTGTTTTCTTTCCTCCATCCGGAATGTTTTGTTACAAAACAACATTTTAACAGATTTTGTTTCTTTGTCTCAGTTCGTTCTCAGAGAGCCACGGGAATCGGGAGACTGATGGTCAACATCGTGGAGGGAATCGAGCTCAAACCCTGTCGCTCCCACGGTACACACACACACACACACACACACACACACACACACTCCATTTAATGATGTATCTTTATGAAAACATATAGTTATAAAGTTTACATTTTCTTTCCTGCTGAACTACAAATTGCTTCTTCGTCGCTCTTTAAAACTCTTTATCTAACTTTTGACCATTTATTATTGTGTAAACGCTACATTTACCTAAAACCCCAAAGCGTGACTTGTTATGTTTTTTATTATTTTCATTTGTGTATTTGAGTTGAATAAGATGAAAACAACCAAAATAAACTAACTAACCAAGAGTTGAAGTTCTCTTTAAATAATCTAACTTGTCTGAAGAAGTGGTGACTGTTTGTGGTGACGTTATAAATATAAATATGTGTCTTTGCAGGAAAGAGTAACCCATACTGTGAGGTAACCATGGGTTCACAGTGCCATATCACAAAAACATTACAGGTATTCTTCTGTTTACAGCACATTCATGTTTTATATTTACTTCTGTTTCATTAATGTCAAAAGATTAAGAGACATTTACAAGGTTTGTTATTGCTCCTCTTCCGTCTCTGAGTCTGTGATCCTCCTTTAGAGACGACTAGACCTAAATAATCTGTTATCATTCATATAATTCTCTATTTCTCTCTGTAGGACACGTTGAATCCAAAGTGGAACTCCAACTGTCAGTTTTTTATAAAGGACCTTGAGCAGGACGTCCTGTGTGTCACTGTGTTTGAACGAGACCAGTTCTCACCCGACGGTGAGTCACAGTAACCGATGTTCATTATTTTATATGTTTCCATCGCACACTCTCTTTTTGACTTTCTCCTCCTCCGTCCCCCCCCCCCCCCCCCCCCCCCCCGTCCCCCCCCGTCAGACTTCCTGGGCAGGACAGAGATCCGGTTGGCTGAAATAAAGAAGGACCAGGGCTCTAAAGGACCAATCACCAAGCGGTTGCTGCTGCACGAGGTTCCCACGGGAGAGATCGTGGTCAGGCTGGACCTCCAGCTGTTTGAGGAACCGTAGAAAGGAACCTGGACTGGATCCTACTGGACTGGACTGGATCTAAGAGATGTGGACCAGACAGTCGGGCCGGGTTAGACTGGACTGGATTCTCTTAGTTTGGTCCGGTTCAGTTTCTGAGAGCTTAAAGGCGGTTTATGTCTAAAGAGGGAGGAACATTCAGGGCCCTAACAACAATAAAACAAATGCATTTTTAATGGTAACTTTCGGTGAATTTATGAGCAATCTGTAGATGTAAATAGACAAAGTAGTAAAATAAAACACTAAGACACTGTAAGAAGACATGTTAGGGAAGCAAAATAGCACAAAATCTCAAATTTAACCAGTGTCTCTCCTTCATAGTCAACGTAAAACCGGACGTCTGCAGGTTCTGATGTCTCCTAATGTCTTACAAACACTTTAAAGTCTTAAGTTATATTTCCCTGGTCTTAAAAATGTCGCTTTTTCTGGTTAGAGATTGTACGAGTTTAGCTTTAAAGACGAGCAGCTCTCATAACGGACTCCATCCTGCTAATTAGCTTAGCGTAAAGCATGATGGTGTACTACCGAGACCTGTTTCTATTACAGTCCAGTCCACGTCTGTCCTCCCTCCAGTCTGGTCCACTTCGGTACTGAGTCCGTTTAATCCAGTCCAGTCCTCAGCCGGGTCTTTAATGTTTTCTCTTCCTCTGCTTTATCAGACATTCTCCGACACTCCAGTGACAATCCCAGCCCTCCTTTTAGTCCCAGCGAACCCCTGTATGTGTGTGTGTATGTGTGTGTGTGTGAGAGAGAGAGTGTGTGTGTGTGGGTGTGTGTGTGTGAATGATTGTATGAGTGTCTCTCTTGATGGACAGGCTAATTAAAGGTACATTTTTATTTAATTTTCTTTTAACGTCAAGTCTTACAAACTCTGAGTCTTAAGTTAAACTCCTCAGGCTTTCGGCTGCAAGGCTCTGCATCTAAAGGGACTTTTTGATTTTCCATCTGTATTAGACACTGAACACTTGCCACATTATCGCAAAAAACAAAGAATAAAAAGCTAAATATGCACATGTTTCATGAGAAATGCTAACGATGCTAAGTAGCTGAAAAAGTAGACAGATTTTACCCCAATATGTGACAAGTGTCCCGTGTGAATTCACATCAAAATGTCCCTTTTACATGTATATTAATAATAGTATTGCTGAAACAAAGGCACACGGGGAACAGGTGTGACCGCTATCAGTTGTCGAGAAGAATGTGTTAATCTTTCTTATTTTTGTGATGTAGGACGCACACTGGGGGTTGTAGTTTTTAGGTGATTTCTGTCACACATCTCACCTCTGTTGTGTTGTTGCTGCTGTGTGGAGGCGTCACAGTGGGCGTCACTATACAGGGGGAGGAAAAGCCCTGAAAGAACCCAGAGGGGGGGCCCAGAGCTGCATAGGGGCCCTCGAAAAAACATGCTTATGGTACTACATGTATTTTATAGGAACAGCCTTTTAGAAAACACATGCTAACCCTGAGCAAGCTCCATGTAAAATAATAAATCAAGTTTGACTGTGCGTCGGCACTCCCAGCACTTTTAAAACACACACACTGTCTCTGTATAGCAGGACTCGACTGAACAACGTTCCACAGCGGCCATTTTGAATAGTCAAGGAAGGAAACGTCACAGAAATGTAACGTATATCACTCCCCGAGCACTGTCATTTAAGCTTCCTGATAGGAGGAAGTAGTGCATTGGTGGGGGACTACTTTCAGCAGTGGATTAATACACATTTGGTAGTGAAAGAACATCAGTGTGTGGCTCATTGATGTGTTTTTAATAGTTTTTGGAGAGGAAGAAGATAAACACAAACAATCCTTGTTAGTAGGATCAACTAATAATAGATTATCATCGGTCCGTATCTTTAAAACGTTCAGAATAAAAAGCTGTAATGGCGGATTTAAATTAGCATTAGTTAGCTACAAGCTACACACGATTCAGCTCATTATAGATCCAAATATTTAACATTATTTAGACGTGAACTAATTCCTCCTCCAGTTATTGTCACTATTTTTTAAAAGAAGCATATCATTCACTGAATTATCGTTGACGAAAACGTTACTTTGAAGGTAATCAACAACACGAGTATTCAAAATGGCCGCTGCACAAGCCGGTTGGACAGATGAGCGTTTGTCAGTCTATGATGATGATGATGATGATGATGATGATGATGATGATGATGATGATGATGATGAATTTGTCCTTCATCCCCGTAAAGCTCCTCCTCCTCCTCCAGACTACTGAACCCGTTCTCACTGTCTCTACCCTCCAGGTTGTGAATAATACTACTGCTCTCTGAGAGTTAATATATGAGTGCTACGTGGGGGCGATAGAGGCGGCCTGCTGTTAATTATCACTGTAGAAGAAGAAGAAGATGTACTTTGTTGTCTTTCAATGTTCAGAATAAACTTCGGTTGGACCAAGACTGAGGTGGTCTGTGTTCATGTTTCTGTGCAGAGATTGTAAAGAAATAAGAGAGAAACAAAACCTTCTTCATCACTAAATTATATTTATTATGTCTGACTTTTACTGTTATTGTTCTTTTCTTAGGAAATCCTGAAAATGAACCCTTTCAGACGCCTTACAATCTGTGAAATTAAACAATTTAATGTAAAAATGATTGTCTCACTGCACCCTAAAATGGGGGAGGGGACCACTAGGTCACATGGAAAAAAACACTTTCTAATACTTTCTATTGTTTTACTTTACTTGATAGAGAAGTTATGCAAGTTAAAATCAAACAAACAAGATCCAAATAACAAAAAATATATAATATATTGACTACTTAAATCATGCAAAACAAGATACATCAGTACATTATTAAATAATATTAAAAGAGGAACAATCAACAGAAGTAATGTGTTCTGGAAGTTCTTATTAATCTATCACATGTTTGTAAATCTGAGGTACAACAAATGCACATTGTTGTTAGTTACTAATTATTTTTATGACACTGACAGTTGAGCTCCAACCAGGATCGACTCTGACTGACATGGCACGTGACCCCTGTGGCCCACATGGCTAAAAAAGAAAAGTTATATTGAGCCGCAGCAGGTTGGGTCATGACTATCACCTGCAGTCTGTCTGTACAGACCCAAGACGTAGTCCTCTCCCATCCGTTCAGTTCTATGTGGAAATAGATTCTTCCTTTCAGTGTGATGTTCAAAGAACATGAGGTGTGGAGTGGATTGTTATTGTTCTGTGTTGTGCTGGCACGTGCAGTAAAAAGGGGCGTTGTCTTAATTCCAACTAATCTGTGTTAAAGCTAACGAATCTAGCCACAAACGCCGGAAGTTAGCCAACGCTTCCTTAAAAATAAAAGCGTTACATTTGACTCAGGAGGAGATGAGGAAGGAGGTGGAGGAGGAGGTGGAAGAGGACGGATTAAAAAAAAGGTATCATGACAAAATACATTTTTATTTTTCAAAGACGTTTTAATGTTTTATCATTATTATTTTAAATGATTCAATAAATGTTTACTGAAATGTGTGTTATGGACCTACACATTCTCAAGAGTTTGTCGTTGAAGCTTTTATTTTGATATCCATGGACGGAAAAACGTTCGTCTTCTTCTGTGGTATCTGCCACCAGTCCTCGGAGGCTTTAAGGAGAGATCTTTACGTAACATTGGTAGTAATGCCGTAAAAACACACAGGACTGCTCTACTAAACACTAAACATGAATATACCAGCTAACGTTTCTTTGTGCATCTTAATCAACCGTTAAAATATTGCTCTGTGATGCTAAAGCGATAACAACAACAGTAACAGTGTCATGGTGGAGGACGCAGAGCTGCAGGACATTTAGTACTTTCACAGAGCGACGTTTACCAAACAGTTACTTATATACATTATATCTTACAACTGCTCTTCTTTATTTACACAATCATGGCTGCTGCTTTGCTCAGAAGAGGGACAGGATTATGTGTAAGTACTTTTATTTTATTTGACCAAATGTGTGAAAGCATGCATAGTAATAATATTATTATTATATTATAATACTATTAGGCATGTGTAGGTAATAAGCTACCCATGCCTTTTTATTATCTTCACATAAAAACATGAATGAATGTAGATGCATTCAATGCATGTTTACTCACACTTAAACTCTGTTTATCATCTGCTGTAAATAAAATGTACTTTTCTCTCCAAGTAAACACTGAAAATAATAACATTGACTGTAAAGAAGTTAATCTCAAAAGGATAGAAGTATTATAAATTAACACACAAAACTATTGACTGGACCATATAATATAAGATAATATATCTTTATGTAGTCCAGTGTCCTGAAAATCCAACTCTTCAAACTAGAATCAAGTTTGCCATCTAACACTAGCGTGTGTGTGTGTGTGTGCGTGTGCGTGTGTGTGTGTGTGTGTGTGTGTGCGTGTGTGTGTGTGTGTTTGTGTGTTTGTGTCCAGTGTATTCACAGGGAGTTGTGCAGACTCGTATGGAGGCCACAGACCGCACTGTTCAGCTCCAAACCATCAGACGGAAAACAACCACGCAGGACACACATCAGTAAGACAAAACACACGTCTGTCTGATGTCCTGTGAGGGTTTTATCTCCACAGTGTTTCATATTCACATGTTATTCCTTCGACAAAACACAAGGGTTTCTGCTAGTTGTATTAATACAATAAACCATCACATTAAACTGTATTGTCTTATCAATTGAGAAACTGTTTGTGGATAAATGACTGTCAGTATTTTTATACCAGCCTCTACTGAAGTGATTGTTATTCTCAGTGTGTGTCTTTTGTCTCTGACAGAGAAAGCTAAGCCTCAGCCAGCGGTGGATGTCGCTAAACTCCTGGAGGAGCTCTTCCCCCAGCGCAGACCGAGCACAGCGCCCCCTGCTGGTAAAGAGCAGCACATGCAGGATGTTCTGTACTATCAGGTTATGGTCATTCGCAGCTGCAGAAAGCCGGTTTTGGATTTTGACATATCATTTTTTGTCCTGGCAAGTAGTCTAGAAATCAAGATTAAGAGGATTACATGTTTTGGGGATTTGTGAGCCCCTTCTTCATCATACATACATACTTTTCCACGTCTTGTTGCTTCCTGTTTCTACTCTATGAACTAGTAGAGTAATAATGTCCATAGATTGGTGAACAGGCTCTTTAGTTGCCTGAAGGACAGTTGAGTTAGTTAATTAATTGAACCCCTCGAACACTGATTTGTTCTGCTTGTTCCTGTCTGCGCTCAGTGGTCTTACTTGTCCCTCTTCCCTCCTCTCCATGTCCTTTTCCCCCCTCCTCTTCCTCTTCCTCTCCCCTTCCTGCTACAGCTCAGCCTACCAAACCTCCTACCGCCTCCTCCATCAATGTCTCCGCCTCGACTGTTCCTCCTTTGTCAAAGACGGAGCCGGCTGCTTCTAGTGTTAAACAAGTTGATACTCATAGTCTTCCCACTGTGACCATTCCTACGACCTCAGGTTCCTCTCCAACCGGCGCAACATCTGCATCTTTAGCATCAGGAGCAGCTGCAATAGAAAGCCAAACAATAGAAACCAGCGTAGAAACTGCTCCAGAGCCAGTAGAGCTCAAAACTGCCACAGAGCTGCCTTTGTTGGACCACGTGGTGGAGAAGATCGCAGTGACATCACCTTCTCCTGCTGCTGCAGTAGAACCCTTAATAGAAACCACAATAGAATCACCAGTGGAGCAGATCCTATCCCACCCAGTAGAGCCCACAGTAGAAGCTCCAGCTGAAGAAGTGCAAACCAAAAGCAGGGACGTTTCATACAGTGCCAAAGTAGAACCTTCAATAGAAACCACAATAGAATCACCAGTAGAAGCCAGCCATTGTACCGAGGGAACACTAGAAACCAGAGCTGCTGTTGTTGAGGGTCCAGTAGAGTCTACGATAGACGTCACAGTAGATGTAGCAGCTCAGGTAGTAGAAACCAACAGCACAGACTCAGGAGGAGTTGACATTTCACACACTACAACAGTAGAACCTTTAATAGAAACCACAATAGAACCAGCGTCGGAGAAAAGCACCTCTCTTCTGGAAACACTAGAGAACAGATCTGCTGAAGGTTCAGTAGAAACTACAATAGAGTCTGAGGCAGATACAGCAGCTCTATTAGTAAAAACTAACAGCACAGACTCGGGTCCTGTTAACCTCTCGCACGCTGCAAAAGAAGAACCTTTAATAGAAACCACAATAGAATCACCAGTAGAAACCAGCCATTTTACCGTGGGAACACTAGAAACCAGAGCTGCTGTTGTTGAGGGTCCAGTAGAGTCTACGATAGACGTCACAGTAGATGTAGCAGCTCAGGTAGTAGAAACCAACAGCACAGACTCAGGTCCTGTCAACCTCTCACATGCTGCCAAAGAAGAAGCTTTAATAGAAACCACAATAGAACCAGCAGTAGAGGCCATCGCCTCTCCTGTTTCAGCAATAGAAACCGAAGCAGCTGACAACCTCTCACACTCTGCCTTAATCAAGAATGCAGAAGAATCTGCACCCTCGACTTTGAAAAGCGAATCCTCAGTAGAACCCACAGTGGAGTCTGTAAATGTAGCAGCGGAGGAGGGAGTGAACGGGTCTGAAGAGATGACAGTAGAGTCCGTAACGCTCCACGTAGACGAGCTTCTGGTGGCGTCTTTAAATACCGACGAGCTCCTCCAAACGACATCTACTCTGGATGAAATGGTCCGGGAGCTGTCGGTCCAGACGGAGATCGTGGCTGAAACCGAGAACTCGAGAGAAGACGAGAGCGAGACTCTTCTCTCAAAATGGGACTCCATGTCGGAGGACCTTCACGAGTTAGAAGGAGAAAGTAACACGTTAGTAAAAGAGCTCCTCTGTCGTGTTCCTCCCAAAACTCCTTGCTCGGTAGGAACAAGTTCCGCCATTGATCCAGCTGTTGGAGAGCAGACGGAGGAGAAGGCGGCCATGACGCTGGAATCGATAACTCTCACAGAAGTGAAAGCAGCAGTCGGAGGTCTTGAAGCCGAAGTTCTGCTGGAAACCAGGAACGCACTCGAGGAAGAAGCTGATGTGCTGGCAAAAGAGGAGAAGATGGAAGTTAGGACCACGACAGACAAGGAAGCTGTCTCTGAGGAAACGTCCGAGGCTGAATTTGTAACGTTAGATTCTATCTCTGAAGCCACCGATGCGATAGAAGCCGAGGCCGCCGTCGTGATGGAGGCCACGCTGGGCTCTGTGCGAGGGCCGAGGACGCCACGGGATGATGTTCGAGAAGCAGAAAAAGAGTCCGAGGTGGAGCAGCTTGGTGACATCTTGGAGGCCATGAGTCTGGAGTCTGTGACTCTGGCTGAAGTCGAGGCCTCCTTGAGAACTCTGGAGAGTGAATCCCTGAGCGAAACCACGAGTTATCTGGAGAAGGAAGCCGGATTTGTCGGCGGAGGGAAGAAGACGGAGGTGGAGGACGCGGTGACGTCTGAAGAGGCGACCGAGGCTTTGTCTCTGGCTGAAGCTGCAGCTGCAGCTGAAGCTCTGTCTGAAGATCTGGAGGTAGACGCTCTGATGGAGGAGATGCTCTTTTCCGTTCCCGGTCCTGTAACCGGGATAACGGGAGGCCTGATTGGTCGGGAGGCTGTGACAGCGGATACTTTGGATGGTATGTTGGACACCTGAAGGTGTGGAGGCGTTAGGAGGAGCAAAAGGTGGAGGTGGACGTAGATCTTTTTGAGTCATGCTAATAGACTATAGGGATATAAACTGTAGTGATTAAATAAACTAGATACAACTTGTTTTGCAAAATGTTGAAATATTCCTTTTTTAAACCCTCTGATGGAGACTTAAGTAATAGATTGTGTTGGTTGAAACTGAGATAAAGTGGAATCAGTCTTCTGTTTCTGGGGTTGTTACCACAGCAGCGGGTTCCTCCGGGTCAGTTGACGTCGAAACAGCGGCTGCAGGTGATCCTCCGGCTTCTCTGGAGGAGGTGCTGCTGGAGGAGGAGGAGGAGGGAGATGAAGATGGAAAAGGGAAACACGCGGGTAAATACAGACAGTCACAGGTCACATCGGACAATTAGACAATTGGACAAGTGAAGAAGAAAAAGTGATTGTTAAATAGTCTGTTTGATAAAGTATAGTATTGTTTTCATGTATTTTCCAGATTTAGATCCAGTGCAGAGACTCTTCCTGGAGAAGATCAAAGAATACAACATGCGCAGGTAGAGAGATGAAAGAAGTGATGTGAAATATAACTGTTTGAAATGGAATTTATTTGAAGTCTTTGAGGTTTTATTCTACTGTGCTAAATGTTTAAATCTGACTGTGTACCATGTGACTTTGAGTACTTTCATGTTAATTATTTATGCTGCAGTTTTAGCCTTTTAGCCTCTCTTGAAAAGCAGATAATGGATTTCAAGAGACTTCCTGTTTAAAGGTTAAATACCTAAGTTCACCACATGGTGTATCCACTTATGTGTACAGTAGTGGGGAAAAGATCAGCTGGAGGCACAGTTTCCCGAAATTTGGGGTGCAAAGCGGAGTTAAAGATGTAATGTTGGAGGGGAAATGTGACGTTTATTAAATTCCCCTCATCTTCTATCTCCTCTTCCTCTTGAGGTTGAATGGAGGACCGTTGGAGGCGGAGCCAGACTACGAAAAATACCTTTCAGAGGAGACGACGAAGCTCCAGAGACTTTATGGAGGAGGAGACCTGAGCAGCTTCCCTCAGTTCACCTTCACCGGTGAGAGAGAGAGAGCGAGAGAGAGAGAGAGAGAGAGAGAACTTATTACTTTATACACAACATGTAGATCAGTGGCAGGTTCTGGGTTTAAATATATAGTTCATTTGCTTCAAAGATGTTCCAGAAAACCCCTCTGTACCTGCAGCTTGTGTTTACTAGCTGATGATTCAATTTATAGAAATTAAGTATTTAAAATGTAGAAAATAAACCTTTTCTTCAGCGATACAGAGTTTAACTTCTTATCAGTCTTCATTATTAACAGGAAGTACCCAACAGAGACTAAACTTAGTAACAAGAAAGCACAATACATTATATCCTCTCACTCTCTCTCTCACTCCCTCTCCCTCTCTCTCTCCTCCTCTCTCTCTCCATCTCTCTCCCTCTCTCTCTTTTTCGTTGTCACAATTCTCCAATAACCTGAACTGCGGGAATCTTTACCAAAACTCTTTGTTTATATATCTAGATGAATGTCAGGTGTGATGGAGCCGTTTACAGTCACACACTTTGGATTAGTGCATGGTGTAGTTTTTCAGCAGAGATGAGAGAAAAAACCCCATAAAGGCGTCACAATGACATACGTCATGGCTGATAATCCAATTCCTCATGGAGATTATGAATATTGTATTTTTACCTTCTGGAACATGATGTTTTCATTTCTCACTGCACAGACTCGTTATAATAAGTAGTGATGAAATAGATGAAAGAGATGTACAGTAGATGACTTCTGCTGTTTTCTCTTTTAGAGCCACAACTGGACCAGGACTCCAAATGATCCACGACACCTACCCCCCACACACACTCTTCCTTAACCTCTTCTCCTTTGTCCTTTCCTCCTCCGTCACCTCCTCGTTTCACAGGAGGGAGCGAGAAGAAGCACATGAAGATTGTTCTGGTGATTTGACATTAAAAACAGATGAACATGTACTCCTGGCTGTTTGTTTGTGTTGTGCAATAATGACAGTAGTGCATTATATTTATAATAGTTGTGTTCTCAGATGTTTAGGATGTGTGTGTTTGTGTCACAGTGGGTGAACAGCAGGTGGAGCTGTCAGGTCAACATTTTCTATTTGGCTCCATTTATCTCAGTTCTCCCTCTTTCTGGTATTTCTTGCTCTTTCTGGATATATTTGTCTGTAGATGCACTCGTGTCTCTGTGTGGTGACAGAGGCAGTCTTTGCCAAGTCAGATCCCCCCTCAGTCACGACTCTGTGATAAGAGATGGTGTGAGTCACAACCACAGTAACACACATACCACACACACCAACAAAAAAAAGTGAGCTACATGAAACTACATCCTAAAGAAAAAAGCTAAATGTTTTTTTTAAATAATTGTTTGTCCTTTATTTTGGCAGGGACCAGACACATCAGAGTAATGCATTAACGTAACAGAGAGAGAGAGAGAGAGAGAGAGAGAGAGAGAGAGAGAGAGAGAGAGAGAGAGAGAGAGAGAGAGCGTAACTCGCGCGGACACACACGCAAAACAACCGTTTAGTAACGACCGTTACGTCGTTATAAATGTTGCCGTTAACCAGACGACCGAGGGGTCACGTGCAGCTTCAGTAACACTGAAGGACAAGATAGCAACACACACATACGTACGTGTGTGTGTGTGTGTGTGTGTGAGTGAGAGAGAGAGAGAGAGCGAGAGAGAGAGAGAGAGAGAGAGAGAGAGAGAGAGAGAGAGAGAGAGAGAGAGAGAGCTGTCATTCACGTTCATTCAATTCCAGCTGTGTTGATCAGGATGCGCTGTGAAGTGGTCCTGCGGTGACGTCACTGAATTTTAGGCGGTCACTCAGATCGCCTGCGCAGAATACCGGCGTTTGTATGTATGTGTGTGTTGCTATCTTGTCCTTCAGTGTTACTGAAGCTGCACGTGACCTCGGTCGTCTGGTCAGCTCTCGTGACACACTTATTTGAGTTCGCTACACGTTAACGGCAACATTTATAACGACGTAACGGTCGTTACTAAACGGTTGTTTTGCGTGTGTGTCCGCGCGAGTTACGCTCTCTCTCTCTCTCTCGCTCTCTCCTTCTCTCCCTCCCTCTCACTCTCACATCATACACACTCACTTGCACATCACCCGCTACAAACCACCCCACGAGCTCACAGCTGGTTAGCTATCGTTAGCTAGCTAAGCTAACGTCGCTTCCTCCTAACTGGCAACCGTTTTGTTTTTAAAATTAAAGTTTTTTTTCGGTTATGTGTTGACGTCATTAACGTTGAAGTAATAACGGATCTATCATCGTCCCTCCCAACGGCTGACCGGGAGCCGCCATGGAATGCCGTGTTCTGTCCATACAGAGCCACGTAGTCCGGGGATACGTGGGCAACAAGAGCGCCTCTTTCCCATTACAGGTAAATACAACTGACATGCACCCATAATCGGACAACGGTACACCTGTTTTCGGACACGACCCCCGGGTCTGATGACACGCCTGTCCGCAAAAATCTGACTGCGACTTACCAACAACAGTATAAACAGACTCGTGCATATCCGGGTTATTTTGTTGAATTATTTTGGGGGTTTTTAGCGCAAAAGACCATAGAAGATGGTTTCGCCCCACGTGCTGTGAAAATCACCCCCAAAAATCACAGTTAATGTCATCTAGATGTCGTAACGACAGGTGTCGTGTGCACATTGTGTTTCCTGTTTCCCTATGGAGGATAACATGGCAGCTTTCTCCTCAGTCTTTATTATTCTTTATTTTAACGGTGTGACGAGGAGGAACGTTTTGATTGTGGCACGACACCTGTCATTGTGTGTATGTGTGTGTGTGTGTGTGTGGTGGGGGGGGGGGGGGGGTGTCCGATAATGGATTGATAGCAAGGTGAATTTTGGGTTGCCTCAGGCAGCCAAGCCGACAGACAGACAGCCAGACAGACAGCTGTAATGGGAACATCTGGACATAAATCCAGCCTCCTGCAGTTATAACCCGCAAGTCCCTCCACAGGACGGACACATAATCAATACAGATATGTGCTGCTGCTCTAATAAAGTTGCACATATTGTGGGGTTTATCATAGCTGACAGTTGAACATGTTGCCAGATTGCCACTGTAATTGCACACAAAGGCTTAAAGACCACACACACTGAACTTTATAAAGTTCAGTGGCACTGAAAGCATTGATTACTGCTTACAAGTTGCTCCTTTTTAGGGATTGTCTTGCTCTTTGTTTGTACATCGTGGCCACTAGCTGTCCACAAAAACAGGATGAATGCTTACAAAACAAGCCATTTATTAGATATTATGAAAAAGCACACAGAGGCTATTATCTCCCCCTGGCCATGGACGTGAGAGTCATCTCCCTTTATGATCCCTAATGTTGACAGCAGGATGATAACAGTGATTGGGTCTGTAATTGCCGCCGTGATGCTGGTGATTGTTATAGATTCATATCGTCGGTAGTGATGGAAGAGGTCGGTGTCGGCCGACAGTGTACACCCTGAAAGACGGTGACTTGTTGTGAGAAGAGCCGAGTCTATTTTTAGCTCCGGGATGTATTTTGTGGTCGTCCTTAATGGCTGCTGGGCCTTCATGCATGTCGCCTATGGATGATTGAGTTCTTTTGGTACCAGGCTAATGTTTAAATGGTGTCTACCAGCCTGCTGGAGCTTACACTAGACACTGGTATTAACCAGTACTTTGTACTCCGTGTACTGTAAGCCCAGTTGATGCTTGTGGTTGTTTAAAGACACTAGCATCTAATATTTCACCCCTATTATGTGTTGATGTCAAGATGCAAGAGTGTTGGTATAGAAAAGATAACTCTTAATTGATTTTTTGGGGGGGAAATAAGATGCAGTCAGTTTATGAATCTAAAACCAATGAACAGAGAGCCCACAGGCCGGTGACAGAGCTGCTCTTACTATCCAGAGTTACAACCAGTGATTCAGTTGGTGTTTAAGATAAGGGAAGATGATGATGATGATGATGATGATGATGATGATGATGATGATGGTGATGTCAGCAGACGTGCAGGGCATCCCTTCTCTAATCTCAGGCCTGTCAGCAGGAAGCAGGGCTCTGATTGGCCGACACAGGATTCCTCCTGGTGACGTCACTGGAGATGGAGACAGGCTGGATGGATTCAGTTTTCACATAGAGGGCATTTTTATGTATATGGAGTTTAATCAAATTAGTATTATTTAGTATATTAGTGTGATTTCCTCCCAAAATGCAATTGCTTGCTCAAGAACAGAATAAGTAAGCAGATTGTTTGTGCAGAAGTCGTCCAGGGTGAGAGACCATGAAAGCTGAATAAGTGAATTATCAATGTGACGGGTTATTTACTCTCAAAGGGACGCTTTCTGTTTGCGTCTCACCCTCTTAAGTGAAAGCAGCCTGACGTCGGAACCAGCAGCGGTGCAGTGTTTCTTGCTCAAGGACACTTCAGCCAGTTGGATGTCTGGATATATATCAAGCCTTACTACATATGTATGTGGCAGCTCATTCAGTTTTCGATGATATTGTCCAAAGCGTCCTTCAGAGGAAGCCCTGTGAGGAACTTCTTCATCGTCTGGAGCCAGACAGACTTGTGTTCAATGCTTAAACTTGTGCTGGAGGCTACAACTACTTTGATAATTGATAAATCATTCACAATGCTGCTTTTGTTGGTAACAGCTTGTGAAATGAAGAGTTCAGCTAGCTTTCTATGTCTTCGTCTATGTCTAATCGGAAATCTGTGTCTTTGGTCCAGGCGGAAACAGCTATTAAATGAGTTGACATAGTGCTACTTAGCATGCTAACAGGCTTAATGACGAACATGGTTAACATTATAGCTAACTGTATGTAAACATGTTAGCATGCTGACGTTAGCATTTAGCTTGAAGCTCTGCTGTGTACAGCCTCAGAGAGCTGCTAACATGGCCGTTGACTCGTTTCTCCTATAGAGCAATAAAATAAATAATGTTAGCATAATTTTGGGCTTTGGTTTGTAGACTAAGAGTAAGAAACATATTGTAGGTTGCAGTGCAAATACACCTTAAACTCCTGAACATACTGTAAGTTAATGTTGATCACATAATTTGTAGGCTGATGCAGGAACAAAAAGACGATAGAAATATGTTTGCAAACTATGAATGTAGAGGAGCTAACCCAAAGCTGAGGGACTCTCTGCTCAGTCACGATGCAGTAAACACAGTGTTTTGTTGACTCAGACGTGATCAGTCTGTTCTGTGGCACTCGTTAATTAAAGAAACTCTTCATTCGTCGGTTGCGGGAGGCATTCCTCTTCTGGGAATTACCATAAGTGTTGAAGTGCTTCCTCAAAAAGAAGGCAAACTGTTTCTAATGTTGGTTGATCTCCTCCGTCTGTGACGAGGCTTTGTAAACAGTCGATCTGTGTCACTGACTTTAGGCTTGTGAATAGAGCGAGAAAGGATGTGACCTAAATAACATATTCTTAGCCCCGTCGACATCAGGAGATGAGTACGCCGTTTCACATCAACAGTCAATCTGCAGTGAAAGAGTCCCGTCTATACGACAGTCAAACACAGTTTTACTCACGACTCTGGAGCAGCAAACAGATCTTTTAGAAGACGTTTAATAGGCCATGCGCAAGCAGAAAAACCTCCAAATCAACTCTAAATTCAACTTCAAGTCAATATAAGGCAGCTGAAAGAGTTGGTGGCACGTTTTGTTCTTGAGAATAACCAGAATCCTTTGTCTTGAATGGGAATCCATGTTTATTTAAAGTTGTGGTGACCCGTGCTGTAAGTTTCCTGCCTTCATATAATGTTCAGTTTCTAGATGTTGATTTACTTTCATGGTCACTTTAGAGGCTGTAGTCTCTGCTGTTGACTTGTATCATACTGAAAGTGTTTCTAATATTATGTCACTCAAATCAATGTGTAATATAACTTAATACAACTCAACAGCACCACAAAATACAACTCTTAAATTGACCTTAAAGGAAGCGCAACTGATGACATGGACTCCTCGATAAAATACAAAATAAAACAACATTATTACTTCCATTGGATTTACTGCATTAGTTTTAGTTAAGTGTAGCCAATCTTTAGTTAACATTTTCCCATGAACACATCAATCCCAAAGATTAGAATAAGACCGGTATGTCCAGCAGGACTGTATTCTTACTGTCTTTTATAATAAAGTCGTCTAACTTCAGTAGAAACGGTGTCATGTTCTGCGTTCCTGACCCATGTTCCCATGAATGCCTCATGACGATGATACAAATTCGCCTTTTCAGAGAACATGTGCCGCACCAGAGGAAAGTTTCCATCAGTCGGACGGCGATACAGCCCAAACATTGACAAAGCTCAGGGTCGGGGGGGGGGGGGGGTGAGTCACTGAAGGCTGATTCTTGTATCTCAATTGAAAAGAACAAAGAAGTCATTCACTCTGCCGGCTTCCTGTTTCAACCTAATTAAAATAAAGTCATTCAGATAACAACTGACTGCGCACGTGGACGGGTCATGTGTCTTTCTCTCGCTCTCTCTGGTAATTAAGATAATCTGTTGAACAAAGAAAAGACACAGAGTTTGGTTTGTGTAGCTGTTTACAGATCTGTGCATGTTTCAACTGAGAGGACGTTCTTTTTTTTTTATCTGAGCTCATCGATCACAAGACTTTTGTTTTTTTGTCTCTTTATTTACCAGTTTGAGTTCCAGATACGTGTATACATGCTGCAGTTATGAACCAATATGACACGGAGAAAATGTCACAATATGTAATATTAGAGAAAATGTATTTACTCCAACACATATTCATGTCATGTGATGCTGTTTTAAGGAAACTCTTTCATAGTGTGTTTCAGCTCATTGTTTTGGTTTTCCCACCCTGCAGCTCTACTGCTTTGGTTCCCTCTCAAAGCGTTTTGTCGACAAAGTTAGCGACTAGCTGGTGAACGTAGTGCAGCGTAAAGACACAAACACAGAGCTACGAGGAGAGCGAATATCGGACTGTCTGTGAACACTAGCGGCTGTTGCAGGTTTAATGACCAAACGGGTGCTTTGGTAGCGGCATCGCTTGTACATTGTGTGGTTTATTTATACTACTACACTGAGTGTGGTTGTTACTCATAAGCTCCCCTGACTCCTGATCTGTTTCCTCTCTCGGTCCTGCAGGTGTTAGGGTTTGAGGTGGACTCCATCAACTCTGTCCAGTTCTCCAACCACACAGGTAAGACAGTCAAATAGCATATTTGTTAATGAGTGTGTGTGTGCGTGTGTGTGTGTGGGGCGGGGAGGGGGGGGGGGGCATGAGTCAGTCCGATCCCCTGGTGTCGTGATGGAAGGGTTAGCGAGGGTTAGACGCCTTCGAGGCTGACGAGTCGACAAGTTTTGGGAGAGGTCAGTGACTTGGCTGGCTGACACCAGAGCAGCTCTCCAACAACAGAGGGTGGCTGCAGGGGACGGACTCCATCCATTCATACTTCACACTGGCGTCCTCTCTCTCTCTCCGTCTGGAGGTGTCTCGGATGCTGCCGGGCTTGTATTGATAAAGAAAAGATGCCAAAATCAGTTAACTCATCCTGTGAAAACACAGAAGAACCCTCTTAAGTCTATTTAGTGTGGGAGGGTCTCATGAAAGGTGAAAGATTACATTGAATTATGGGAAATATAGGATTATTTTAGTGACTAAAAGTTGGAATATATCCGTTTCTGCTCCATTGATTTTTTTTTTGTGAAACTATACGACCACATCAAAATAAATATTTGGATCAACCTCGTGACGCCATATACCCGAAGATTAATCTTCAAGGAAAACTATTTTTATTTACAGAAAAGGCCACGAGTTAACCAAAAACTATGGGAGTCTGGAGGTCTGGCCAGAAAGAACACAAAGATGGAGTCATATGAACCAGATCTTCCTCCCTTAAACTATCAAAAAAAAAAAGAAACTAAACCATTTATTAACTTTATAACATGTATCCAGAAACGAGTTTCCTAACACTGCTGACAACATATTCCTTTAACACCACCTTCTGTCACAGTAAATGTGTTTTACTCGCCTCCACTTCCACAGACGGGTCTCCTGCTCCTGTTTACTCACACCATTTCAATGTGTTGGCAATCATTTAGATAAACTTGGTCTGATGATGCATCTCGAGTGTCTGCATCCTCCCCTCTCTAATATGTTGATCTAATCTCCATGAATGAATGAGTGATGTGCACTGTGTCTTCCTCCTGTCTTACACTGACGGATGGTGTCAGCTCATGTTACTCATGCAAACGGAACGTGAAGAGTGAATCAGCTGTGAAAACAAACACATCTGCCCAGCTGTTGCTTGTTGCTTCACAGTGGATTCAACAGCCAAATCCTCTCAGTACACTGTGACAGAGTTTGACCGGATTTGCTCGTTCTGTACATTGAAAATAAAAGGTAGAAAAAGTAACTTTCAACAGAAGAATGTCCTAGTAAACATAGTATTTAGTTAATAACACTACTGGCTGCTTTTGTATTTCTTACAGTGTTAAACCCCCTCATGTCATGGTTGTCTAGTTTGAGAATACAAGTAATCACAACTCTACAATTACTGAGCATTCAGTTTGAAGCTGTTAAAGGTCAGCGAGCAGTTTGACATCTTATTGATGGGTTCGGTTTCTCCGCTTATAACCAGACAGGTTAGCTGCTGGTTTTTCATTTCATTGTTATTGAGATGGATGATGTTGAGTTTAAAGTCATCTGATGTGGTGTCGCAGACGGAGCATAATTGTCGGTGTGCTGTAGGATCAGTGTTGTTGCGTAGGCGAGCGTCTGTAGAGACGGATGAAATGCTGTAATTTACATTTGAGCGGTTTGGAAGCGGTGGAGCCGTCAGACAAACATCATGTACTAAAGTCTTCTTCATGCTGTATTGAAGAAGACTTGAAACTAGAGATTGAGACCATGACCAACTCATGTTTACAATGTTTACTGAGGTAATAAATCAAGAGAGAAATAGTCATTTTCTCATAGACTTCTATACAACCAGAGGAGTCGCCCCCTGATGGTCAGT
This sequence comes from Pholis gunnellus, assembly GCF_910591455.1. Classification (NCBI taxonomy): domain Eukaryota; kingdom Metazoa; phylum Chordata; class Actinopteri; order Perciformes; family Pholidae; genus Pholis; species Pholis gunnellus. Next base: position 21,700,114 of record NC_136538.1, read on the forward strand.
AGAGAGAATGCAGGTTTTAAGACACTTCTGCATCGGCTTCACTCGGTAGAACCAGAGTTTGCCGCCTGCTTGCATGTGTTTGATTGCGTTGCAGCTAAAGTTGATGATTGAAATGAATTAGAGGGCTGTGGATCGTCTTGCAGCGCTCTTGTCCGTCTGAACACGGTCTAGACTGGATTCTTGTGAGCTCCCAGCTAAATCAAGTTCAATTTAAATCTTTAGGGACCAATTAGACAAAGATAGGAATGACTATTGTAGTCGTAGGTCTCATGGTCACCGGTAGTGTGGTACAGAGTAGACAATGACACTGAGGACGATGCCAGGATTCCTCAGCAGAAACAAATCCTCACATCTGTGGCGTAGATTGTGTTTGTTTCAGTGACCTTAACGCAAAACAGCCTGAGACTCTGGAGCCTGTTTAATCAGATCTCGGTTATTGAGGAGGCCAAACATTTGCAATTTTCTTCAAGGAGTGTTCGTAATTTGGTTTGACACATTGAAGACGACGTCTGCATCTGAGGAGGGAGAGACGGGCAGAGAAGGTGAATAGAGACACAGAGATAAAGAGAGAGAGAGACAGAGAGGGAGAGAGAGAGAGAGAGACAGGGTGGGAGTGAGGAAAAAGACGAGGGGAGAGGGCGACAGGACACAGCGGTAAACAGCAGCAGGCGTTGTGAATTGCGACAGCAGCGAATGATGACGACAGAAGCAGCTCTTATCTGTAGGCCTGCCTTCATTCACACACACGCACACACACACACACACACACCATACACACACACACACACACCATACACACACACCATACACCACATACACACACACACACACACTATACACCACACACAGCGCTATGACTGCTCATCTCTCTTTCTTAGCGCCTTTGGCTTTCTCCCGGCTTGTTGCCTAGCAACCAGAACCCCCCCCCCCCTTCACCACGTGACCCGGCTGTGACTCACCTGAAGCTGCGACATCATCGGCCTGCAGCAAACATGTCATACGCAGACTGACGCGCACCAACGCACGCTCGCATTAGCATTCCCGTCGCGTTCATATACATCCAGACGTGTGTGTGTGTGTGTGTGTGTGTGTGTGTGTGTGTGTGTGTGTGTGTGTGTGTGTGTGTGTGAGAGTGTGTGTTCACACTACTCTGTTACAAGCAAAAGTCACGTGGACTAAGAAGAAGAAGAGACTTTTGAGTCGTGCTGGTAGAGAGCAGTTAAAACAAAAATCTTTATTTAAGAACAATGTCGTTTTTTGGAGTTTGGATTGTCGTTTTTTTTTTTTGAAAGAAGTGACCTTTGCATCAGTGCAAAACATCTGTGGAACAGCTGCATATGAGCATGAATTCAGACGAGAGGTGGAAAGAAGCACTCGGGTCCTTTTCTGGAGTAAAAATACTTAATTGCGAATAAAATATGCTGCATCCAAAACCCTATTTAAAGCTCGACCATAAGAGTAACTACCATATGGGAGAGTCCACAGTGTCGTGAAAGATGTGGCGCAAAATCCTAAAGTCGTGAAAGTCGCCGGACATCACAACTCGAGTATAAATACAGGCTTAATCAGCATTGTGTGAACTCGTTAGGACACTTGTGTGTAAAAGTCCAGCGCTCCAGCTTGCACGGTGCCGTGTAGAGTTTCCTCTTGAACAAAATATATATATATATATATATATATATATATATATATATATGTATATATATATATATATATATATATATATATATATATATATATAATTTAATAGTCAGACTGAAACCTGCCCAGACAAACCACATTTTAATATAAGGTTTAAAAGTTTCATCAGGTTAGTGGAGTACAAGGGTTTTAATGTCTGTGTTAGCTATAGGGTGTGTGTGTGTGTGTGTGTGTGTGTGTGTGTGTGTGTGTGTGTGTGTGTGTGTGTGTGTGTGTGTGTGTGTGTGTGTGTGTGTGTGTGTGTGTGTGTGTGTGTGTGTGTGTGTGTGTGTGTGTGTGTGTGTGTGTGTCTATTTGTGTCACTAGAATGAGGTATAAAAAGGATGTGCAAAATGTTAGAGTCAGCAACTCAGCGAGCACAATAACTGGTCTCCTCTCTGCAGGTTATTCTCATTGGAAAGGTCAAGTCCTGACAGCCGATGAGCTCCACGTCCTTTATGAAGGCATCAAACTGAACAACGTCCACCACTACGACTATGTTTTAACAGGTGAATACTTTGCTCTTGTACTTCACTACACTACTGCTGTAACTAGCTTCATGTTAAGGTGATGTTGTTATGTTTGTGTTCAGGTAATCCTGCAGTAATGTTCCCTCCCGTCTCCTTCTCCTTCGTCGGTACTTGTGTGCAAATTGTTACGACAAAACTTGAGATCACTTTCATTTTCTTTTTAATCCAAGAATGCCCGAGTGGCTGCTATTTTTCTGCTTAACTTAACAAATAATGTGCATTTACACAGAGTACAACGGCTGGTAAGTGTTCATATTAATAATGGTTATGTTGTGTTCAGGGTACACCAGAGACACGTCCTTCTTGGAGATGGTAGTGGACATCGTTCAGGAGCTAAAGAGAGCCAACCCCAACCTGGTGTATGGTAAGTAACCACACGGTTCCCACTTATACTACATTGTGTACTGTAATGTAATCCACGTAATCAAGCTCCTTTCATTTATCCGGCTGTTTAGCTGCTAGATGCTCCGTTATGCTCACCTGTCACAGGGGAACAGGTAGTTTAGATACGGCGGGTTTATCGAAGCTTTTTGGGATGAAAACAGCTGCTGGAAACGGGGTTGATGGGAGCTAAAAGTTTGCTACGAGCTAAAAGAGGCTAAAAACAACTCCAGCGGTGCAGTCAGGTGATGATTCTCTGTGGCTTTGTCACCTTCAGTGACCGCTTCAGCATCACACAAAGTCACTCGCTCCATTGTCGTCAGAAACATGTGATTTAGTGCAGCTTTAATATGAGTTGAACCGCACTCACTAAGCACATTAGGCCCCTGATGAACCATTAAATGATGTGTGACAGTGAAACAAAATCCACCAACAGATACAGAAACATTTAAAGCGATAACCCAAAATTAATCACATTAAATATTCAAATGTAGCTCCACGATAATCCCGTTCTCGCTGTGGACAGCTCTCTGCAGCCCGGAGGATTTTCATCTCATGTTGCACAAATCAGTTTCACTCAAATCAAGACGATGTGTTAGTGGATATAAGACCTACTGCCACTGTTCAAACAACAACAATACTACTTAGCTTTTTATATTATGAACAGGAACAAATGGCTGCTTGTTCTAAGAGGTGGCACTCGTAGTAACACACCAACAGAGAATGATCACCTGACTCCACATCTCCACTCATCTCTGCAGAGCGTTTTAGCTTCTTTCAGATCCTTGTTTTGGTTTAACAGCCCTCAGCTTTACCCTTTTGGTTCGCTTTCATCGCGCTCTTGTTTCCGCTAAACAGCTCAGGTAAACCCACTAACAACCGACCTACCCAGACAGCTAAACTACCGGTAATGTTAGCGACTAGCTGGTGAACATAATGTAGCATTTTGAAGCTAAAGAGACGGATATTTCCCTCAGAAGTTAGAGGAGATCCGGAGAGGGAATGACTGTAAATAAATGCTAACGTTGTGTAATGTGTAATGTAGAGTTACTAGCCGGACCTTTCGGTCGTCTTTGTGCCTCTACCTGCTGTGTTGAATGTGTTTACGTCTCCAAATCCAGCGTCACGCCTCCCTATCGCTGCAGTATTTCTGTCTCGGTCTGACTCTGAATGTGTTTGTGTCGTTTCAGTGTGTGACCCCGTCCTCGGTGATCATGGATCTATGGTGAGATCACTGGCAGTTTTATGCTCCATGTCCTGCAGCTGCTTGTGTGTGTGTGTGTGTCTGTTGTTATTAGATTCTTGTGCCTTTAATGTATGTGGGAGGGTTTTAGTGCTCATCCTTGTGTGTTTTTATCTGTATGTATTTCAGTGCGTGAGTGCTGTGGTGGGGTGGTGTGTGTCACACACACACAGTGACTCACTCTGTGTGTGTTTTCAGGGATTTAAGATCATATTCTGATGTTAGAGCTCATCGTTTAAAACAAAGATCAGAGGAAAGACTGAGCCCCCTCATCCATGTGTGTGTAGTCCTTCATTTAGAGCTTTGTGTCTCCTTCCTCAGTACGTTCCTCAGAACCTGTATCCGGTCTATAAGAACAAGGTGGTTCCTGTCGCTGACATTATTACTCCCAACCAGTTTGAGGCCGAGTGAGTACAAGTTTTATTCTCATGTATGCAGATTTGTATAGATATAAATCTAGTGAGACACGTCTGTAATTACTTAGTTAGTTTAGATTACCTTCACCTCAGTGAGTAACAGTGTGAGTAGCAGAGCATTAGTGAGCACCTTCGTTATGTAAGGCCACTCATGCATGTTATCTAATACCTTCATTTTGTGGTTTGACACATTTGGGAAAGAATCAACAGGAAAAAAACACCAAACTGTAGCTCATGCTTCTTGTTTTACCCTTTTAAACCACGTAGCTTTAAAAGTAGATTTATTTTAATGTATCCTACATTGTCACTGTTTGTTAAAAGTTAAAATACTATGTTGTTTATGGCTCCTCTGTAAAATCTAATTGAAATATACATTATTACATTTATTTCAAAGATCTCCGTTGAGAAACAGGAAGATATGAAAAGGAAACAAGAAGTTTCTGTCGGTTACCTTATTTGCTGCATTTATGAAAAACAATAACTTTACGCCAGAGTTAAAGAGATAACTGTGTCTCAACTCGGTTATCTTCACTGTGAAGTTACTCCACCTAGTGGTGTCTCCGTGCGTCTGCAGATCATATTCAAGGTTTTCCTAAATATTAAAGGCTCACTTGTGTGTTTCCCGTAACTGGTACGAGTAGAAGACGTTATTTGAAAGTCTCAATAATAAGTTTTCTTTTGGACTTTTCTTTAGGCTGTTAAAGGGGAACGTCTGTGTTTTCAGTGTTTGTTACATCGCTGTTTGCTTGTGTTGTAGATTATTGACGGGGAAAAACATCAGCACAGAGAAAGACGCTGTAGAGGTAAGAGAGCGCTCACTATACAATCCTTCCTTTCCTACTTTGTTCACAGAATAAGCTGTTATTTGGCTTGATTGGTCTTGCTGCTGACTAAATGCGCGCGTGTCTGTAGGTTATGGACCTCCTCCATGCTATGGGTCCAGACACAGTGGTCATCACCTCCTCCGATCTGCCCTCCAGACTGGGAGACCGCTTCCTGGTGTCGCTGGGCAGCCAGCGCCAAGGTAGGTCGACGTTATGCGTGAGTCGTCTGTGCGCGTGAGTCGTCTGTGCGTATTTGTGTTGTCAGACGAGTCAACGTGTCGTGTCTTTGTCGCTCAGTTGGTCCTGACGGCAGCAGGACGACGCAGAGAGTTCGAATGGAAGTTCACAAAGTAGACGCCGTCTTCGTGGGAACTGGAGATTTGTTTGCTGCTATGCTGCTAGCGTGGACGCACCACTACCCCAATGACCTAAAGGTGCAGTAACACGACGGAAGATAAAGTCGGCCACGCCGAGCGGAACACGGGAAATGAGGTTTTGATTTGATCAGAAATGCAAATAACAATAACTACTTCATTCTCACTCTTCTCAGATGGCCTGTGAGAAGACTTTTTCAGTGATGCATCATGTTATCCAGAGGACTATTTCATATGCTCACGGTAAGAAAAGTAGAGCTCGTTATCAACGCCTCAACCTTTAACCTAATTTAATCATATATTTAATGCTGAAATACATAGAAACGTGGGGGTTTTGCGATGGCTTTCTTGATAACATTTTTTGTTAAATGTTATTAAAACAGATCTGCTTCTTTTATCACATGTAACACGCCACAGAGACTTTGTGACACGCATGTAATGTGTGTGTTTTTAAAGCTCTGATTATATATATTTTTCCCTCTGGTGCGGTTTCACTATCACACTTTTTATTTCCAGCCAGGGAATCAAAATATAAGAATCAGTGAATAAAAACACAGCTTTCACCTCCTTGAAATCTGTTTGTGTCCAGTGCGTTTCTGATATCATTCAGCCTGATTGCAATCACAGCTGTGTAACACTACGAGGGTTATATTTTTAGATGCAAAGCACCTAATAGTCTTGTAACTCACTCAAAAGCACCACTCACTGTACTTTTATCAGGCTCCAGATTATCCATAAAAAGGGACCAAAAGATACAAAGATATGGTTTCAGATTGTAAACTACAATCATCACAGGTGGCAGAAACATCCCAATGCAGAAGAATGTTGAGGATGTCACGTTTATTCACTTTAGTTTACATATTAATGAATGTTAATCTTATACGTCTGTGCACCCCCCCCCCTCCCCCCTCTGTCTCTCAGAGTTAGCAGGTCCTGGTCGGAGGCCCAGTCCGCCCCAGCTGGAGCTGAGGATGGTTCAAAGTAAAGCTGACATAGAAGACCCTGCTATAGTTTTGAAGGCCACAGTCATATCCTAACATTACCGACCCATAAGACTCATGCTAACCTTGTCCTCTTCACCCGTGAATCTCTCAAATCCAGTATCTCGGTGAATCTCTCGTCACTGTAAACCTTGACTGTTGTTTTCCAAATGTCAACACCTCATCATCCAGACTCCTTTAAAAAGAACCCTTAGTATTGTAAGCCCTGTAGTCCTTTCAGCCTAAACCCTTTACCCCCTTTAAGTCCTCAGTGTCCCCAACCCAACTGTGACCCTTCTACCCAAAACCCTGTTTTGGAACTAGAGCCATGGATAGACGGAGAGTTAGGTCTGGTTGGACTGCGTCTCTCTAACGCGGTATGTGACACAGTTGTTTTTTTAGAAAGCTGTTTAAGTGTCCACGAGCATGCCGTATATTTAAAAAAAACATACTGATAATACAAAACCCTGAACATCAGTTCATGGTCCAGTCATATTTTACAGTTTTTATCCAAAATCTGAATTGATTCCAGCTGCTGAATGCTCCAAATCTCTACCTCTAAATTACTAAATAACAACTTGCCTTTTTGCTTTATTACTGCCACTCCACTCAACTTACGGACATTTGTTTGACAGACTTGCACTCTAGCTGTGTGTCTCCGTACACACACGCACACACACACACACACACACACACACACACACACACACACACAGAACAGTAGCAGGATTGCAGCAATAACAGTGTCGATGCTGCAAGACTAAGACGATCAACGCTGTTTATCCGTGGCTCTGCACACCACTATTTCAACCCCCCCTCCCCCGTCTTAAAGCAGTGATGTAATGGTGACCACGTCTAACCCCATGAGACCCCCTTAAAAATATAACAAAGGACAAAAAAAAAAGAAAAAAAAGGACGCACAATGTATAGTTGATGTATAGATGTTGTACTATAACTGTATTGGACCATCTGTATGATATCTTCTATCTGATCTGTCTATTGGACCATTGTGTTGATGCTACTGTACTATAGACCACACGCACTACAATATCACCCAAACCAGAGACGTCTGGGCTGGTTCTGGCCCTCCTGAAGGCTCCAGCGGCTCCGGTCGTTGCCACTTAGTAGTAGTAGGTAACCGTCTTAATAGTCATAGCGAGTAGTTGAACCTCTTGAATCGCAGCGCTACGTAAAGAAAAAAGGGCAACCTGAGCTGATCTGACCTCGGTGCCGGAACCAACCCGCATCACATCCTCTGGCCCAGAACCCTATATCTGAGAGTTGTGCCACTGAAGTTACTGGAGGCCTCGATGAGTCGTAGACGGAGTAGGAGACCCCACAAACCCCCCAAACCCCCCAGACCCCCCCACACACGTCCAGTAGCAGCTCTGTAAATGTTTGTCGTAGAAAATGTTTAGGCCGCTTCACGCTCCACTGTGGTCACAACAGAAAGGATGCACTTTTTATGTGATGCCAGGAGTTTCATTTTTATTATATTAATAACTTTATATTGTAATGATTGGAGATATTTGATATCTGTGCTGATTTTTGTTTTTTGTCTATATAATGACATAAATTCGTCACTATTTCCCAGAGCCCAAAGTGAAAAGAAAACCAAAAGATATTCAGTTAATAGAAAATCCAGAGTATCTGGAACCAACAGGTGTTTGCAGGACAATGATTTAAACTAAAATGTCAAAAACACAAGATATTTATTATCTAAATCACCAAGATGACCTTTTTTATAACCACAGTTTTGTGTTTGCTGACTCAGCTACTAAACTAGTTAACCTAACTTGCTACCTTTAAACCAGCTTTGTCTTCTGCAAGCTGGTTTATTTTTTATTTTTTTTAAATATATATTACAGTCAATCTGAAGTCTTCAGTTAGTTAGGAAACAATGCTGCTTGTTGTTTAATCATAAATGGCAACCAAAGTGCTTTTAAATTAATTGTCAGGCGAAAAGGCAAAGTATCTCTGCCAGGCATCCCAGTGTTCTGTTGTCCACAGTGGAGCGAGGTTGGGAAGACGTGAGGAGAACGTGGCGTCATGAGCCGGTTTCAAACCAGTGATGTCACAAGAACTCGGCATGTGCCTTAGCCCGCTGAGCTACCGGGGTGCCACAGGAAAAGTTTAATGAGACTTTAACACTTTTAATTTACCTCCGAATCTTCTTTTTTCCCCCTCGCTGCTTCCCGATTTGAATGTTCAGCAAACTGCTGGAACATTGCTCCGAAACAACGTACCGTTTTTTCTTTTTTGGGAAAGTGTAAACCAAATAACCGGAGGCTTTAAAACAAAACAAAACAAAACAAAAAGAAAAATCCAGATGCCGTCAGTGTCCCACCTGAGCTGGATGTAAGGTTCTGGGCAGGCCAGTGTAATTCTGTACTGCTGTTGTTTCTCTATGGACTGTACTGTGATACTGCCTTAGGAACCTAACACCATAACACCACCATACTGCTCCCTGAGGGGGGAGGAGGGGGAGGAAGGAAACATGACATGTCCTAAAAGTAGGTACGTGCACCTGAAACGAGGAGGACTTGAGATCTGCTAAGAGCTTCTATTTCAATCTTTATTGGTTGTTGTTATAAGCAACTCTTCAATTAACCAATTAATCGTTTGGTTTATGAAATGAGAGAAAATTGTGATCACACTTTCCTCAAATTGTTTGTTTTTTCAACTAACAACTCAGAACCCAAAGAGAATCAGAAACAAAAAGCAGCAGAGCAAGTCTGCTCAGAAAATGATTTAAATATATTAATCGAGCAAAACTCCTTTTTGTTTTCTAGACTTAATCTGAAAACACCTCTTGGACTAACGATGGGGGGGTGCGGTCTCATTTCATATTGACTTCTGTACTAGTGCGGTGATCTTGTGCTGCTGTAGCGCTGATTGTCATATCAATACCAGACTGCGCTTTAAGCTCTGCTAGAATCAAACGTGCACTATCCGGCCCTCTGCTTCCTGCTAACAGACCAGTCAGCCGTAAAAACAAAGGTGTGTGTGTGTGTGTGTGTATGTGTATATAAATGTCTTTTATGGTCACAGGGTTTTGTGTGTGTGTGTGTGTGTGTGTGTGTGTGTAATGAAAGAGGAAATCCCTGAGAAGTAAAAGTAAAAAAGATGGAGAACCACAAAGGTTTAAAATAATAAAGAGAGACATGAATAGAGTACATGAGGAGGGGAGGTTTGTTCAAGAGGACAATCATTCCGAGATGTGACGCAGTGTTGCACGACTTCTCTTTTCTCCGATCTGCTCAAACAAACAGAGTTTTTTATCTTCAACGTTTCCTTGATGCCTCACATCCTCTTTCTCTTCCTCCCTCCTCCTCCCTAACCCGCATGCAGATAGCTCTGTCCTCCGCCTCCCTGCAGTGCCAGTCGTCTGTGTCTGTAGCGCTAGTTTTTAAACCTCGCTGTGTGTGTGTGTGTGTGTGTGTGTGTGTGTGTTTGTGTGTTAGATGGTTATACTGTACCCTGCCCCCCCCCCCCCATCACTCTGCTAGATTGTCGCTGCCTTCCATGCTGGTCCTCAAGCCGCCTCTGTCTCCACCTTCTTGTGATACAACTTAACTTCCCTGCTGCTTTTATTTCTCACCGTGCTCCACCTTCTTCCTCCATCCTCACTGCTGCTGTTGGCTTGTTTAACTGGACCGCTAAACATCTGGACTGAGTTGCACCAGCTCTTCGTAAAATCCTTCACTTTGTGCACAAAGCTAGTTTCAAACTTGTGATTTACACCATGAGAGATTTAGCTCGTTAAGATTTTAATATGTGAAAAAGCTGTTGAGAAACATCCCAATCAAAAGCAATCAATTATGAAAACAGGAAGTCACTTTTCAGCACAAGCTTTGACTTTTAAGAGGTGAGATTATACATTAATCTTGACTTCCAATCCTTTGTAAGTGTTGGTATGAGTTTGCTTTATTCATACACAAATACACAGAAATATGAGAGGTTAATAGTTATTGTTATTATTATTTTAGTGTTTAAACTCTTCATGATGAGTAAGAAGAGTCCGAACTTACAAACAGCTGGTGCGACCGGCTGCTGGTTACTAATGAAACAACAAACGTAGTTTGGGCTCACCGGGCTACAAAGAAAAGAGCAACCCAGAGTATTGGTTGTTTTATAATCCTTTGTGTTAAGTGATGACACATTATCGTGACATTCGACAGAATACTGCCTGAAAGTGGAGTGCCGTGGAGTTGACGCTCTCACTTTGGTGGTGGAAAAGAAGTGTGTGTATCAGCGTATAAAGCCAACATACATATCCAGCAGAAACAGAACAACGTGGGCCAATATTCCGTCTTTTTTTTAACCCTTTTATGCTCCACAAACCCTGAGAAAATAGTGTTGCTAAATGTATAAGAAGTCATTGTTACTCGGCCACTTGTGGGCTGAGCAGGGAGCGTTTCATCAGATTGTGTGATGTACGATTTCCTGTAAACTGCCACTTTTTACGTCCTTCAGCCCAGCGAGTTTAAACGATGAGCTAAAAGCTGCAGCGTTGGGATGCTAGTTTTCGGCGGGATTAGCAGTTCTAGCAACCCTTTCACATTAAAGGCATTTAATTCGATGTCGATGTGAAGTTTGAGTTACGCTTAAAGGCTGATTAGTCTAAACTGTGATAAAACGTCTGGAGCTCTACAACAGTTTTATTTATCGTTTAACGGGAGATGGGACGGTCAAACGATAACCAAATGTTTGTCAGTAATTGAGATGCTCACAACGACGTGTGCTTGATGTTCACCAGAGTCCACGCTTTGCCTCCTCATATCTCCTCTGTGCACCCGTTGCGATGGACCCCCCCCCCCCCCCTCATCCTCATCCGTTTGGTTTACAAAATGTCTGCCACTAAAAAACCACGATGGTCCAACCGTCTGACTCTCGACCACGGTCCTCTCCTCTCCTCCCGATTGACGGTTTTGTCTCCGCCATCTTGTTTTATTTTTTCTGTTCTTGGTGGCCAAAACAAAAACGAGGAAATGTAATAATCATTGTTCGGTAACTGTTTTTAGTGCTATGTTTTTGGAGCGTTACGAGTATTTTCTAACATGTTACAATAAAAGATTGTAGTGTACAAATTCACATTTATAAAATATATATATATATAGATATATATGAGAAATGTATGTTCTAATGCAATAAAGAGAGATTAAGAATTATGAAGATTGGATCACTCTGATTATTTATATTTGATATTATTTCACTTGCTTGTGTAAAGTCTTCCTTCCTGTTTAACATGCTGCTCTCAGTCAGTTACCGTGTAACTGCTTCTTAAACTTTGAATTCATGGAACAAATATTCACCTGAAAAAAAATCACCCTTTCACTAGATATTCGTTTTCTTTCAGTGGTTTCCTGTAATCCTTTATTTGACCCACTTGTTGTCTTTGTGATAAGTTTCGCCACTGAACACAATTAGTCAACTGCTTTGTCCAAACAGTACAGTTTACAACAACCCTACATGATGTACAAATGACTAGCATAAGCAAGAACGGCCTTTTGATAAAAACATTTAGTCCGTCTACTTTACTACGGCTGCAAAGAGGCATCGTTTGTGTTTTAACAACGGTTTGTGGGAAGTCTGGAATCTGTGAATATCTTTCCCACTTTGAAGAACTAGGCTACATTAACTATGTACATGCTACCAAACCGCTTCAAAAACCTTTTTGCAAAGCTGATTCACTTGCCCCTGAAAAACATTGCATCAAGGAATAAACACAGAAGCCACCAGCTGCAGAGGATGAACCTGGAGTTTGAACGCGGTGTCCAGACGGAGATCATTGATCAAATCAATATTTGTAAGTATTTCTTTGTAAGTTAGTAATCCCTCATGACTTTCACCTGCCAGCTTAAAATCAAATCAAATTAAAGCTGCAAGCAGCGATGTACGGGCCCTCGTATCCTCCCGCACGTCGGAGGTACTGGCGGGATGCCGGCAGAAGCGGCCATAAATATCTGCGACCATCAGACAACGAGCCCACAAGTTAGACTTATTTTTAATGATTGGACTGTGACACTGGAAATTATGTAGTGCAAATATTTCACCAGTTCCTGTATCCACTATGTGGCGCTAGAGAACACGCGCAAACATGCATTATGTTGCTCTATATCAAGTATAGACCACATCGTGTAAAAGTAAAGTAACTAAAAAAGTAAAGTAACTAAAAAAGTAACTTTAAAAGTAAAGTAACTAAAAAAGTAACTTTAAAAGTAAAGTAACTTTAAAAGTAACTATAAAAGTAAAGTAACTAAAAAAGTAACTTTAAAAGTAAAGTAACTAAAAAAGTAAAGTAACTAAAAAAGTAACTTTAAAAGTAAAGTTACTAAAAAAGTAACTAAAAAAGTAAAGTAACTAAAAAAGTAACTTTAAAAGTAAAGTAACTTTAAAAGTAACTAAAGAAGTAAAGTAACTAAAAAAGTAACTTTAAAAGTAAAGTAACTTTAAAAGTAACTAAAAAAGTAAAGTAACTAAAAAAGTAACTTTAAAAGTAAAGTAACTAAAGAATCAACTTTAAAAATAAAGTAACTAAAGTAACTCTAAAAGTAAAGTAACTAAAGAAGTAACTCTAAAAGTAAAGTAACTAAAGAAGTAACTCTAAAAGTAAAGTAACTAAAAAAGTAACTTTAAAAGTAAAGTAACTAAAAAAGTAACTTTAAAAGTAAAGTAACTTTAAAAGTAACTAAAAAAGTAAAGTAACTTTAAAAGTAAAGTAACTAAAAAAGTAACTAATAAAGTAAAGTAACTAAAAAAGTAACTTTAAAAGTAAAGTAACTAAAAAAGTAACTAAAAAAGTAAAGTAACTAAAAAAGTAACTTTAAAAGTAAAGTAACTTTAAAAGTAACTAAAGAAGTAAAGTAACTAAAAAAGTAACTTTAAAAGTAAAGTAACTAAAAAAGTAACTTTAAAAGTAAAGTAACTAAAGAAGCAACTTTAAAAATAAAGTAACTTAAGTAAAGTTATGACTTTTCGACATGGTACACTGACTTTTTCATGACTTTTTTCGACATCCTATACTATGCTGTTTATAACTCCGCAGCAACTCCCTTCATCAACATCGATTGTCTTCCTTCAGGATGGAGTCCAATCGCCAAAGACGTTGCACTATTCACATTTGTACAATGTGTAATAAATTATTGTGAAATTCTAATGAAGTCTCTCCTGATTGAATGACTTTTTTGACTGTTTTTCGACTTTAACCCCAGTAGAACAAACTGAAAAAACACAATTGGGTTTCATCATTAAATTCTTTTCTTTACTGCATTTGCACATATTTCACTGAACACACAGAAGTCCAGAAGCATCCAATACATAAACTGACCGATGAAAACAAGGTAAAAACAATACGTCTGTAATAAAATACACTTTCATGTTCTTATATGCATAATATAAAAACAATAAAGGAAAATATTTAAATTGCAGTAATTACTATTTAAAAAAGGCATTTTCTTTTAAAAGGAACTTTTACAACTTCAGTACCTATAAATAAATCAAACTATATGCAGGTCAGGTGCAGTAGTACAAAAAGGCTTTGATATCAGGAGAGTAAGGTGACAGTTTTACAGCAGGACAGAAAGGCGGGATAAGGCCTGATGAACATTAGGTAGCCTGGAGGAGTTCACCAATGAGGAGCGAGTGCTTTTCCTCCGTTTCGTCTCTGGCCGGTCCAGGTTGCCTTCCAACCCAGCTGATATCACGCAGAAGTTCCAAATCATCAAGGTTGATAGGGTGAGGTCATCGCTCACAGAAATAACGAGCCTGTTGACGAGGGCATCTCCCATGCCATGCACATTATGCACTGAACACAGACTTCTATTCGCCAAACCTGTAAGGCAGTGTACTGTACTGTTTATATGTTGGTTGAAATTAAAGATATGTGTAGTTTTGGTTTTCCAAATGTGCAAGGTGTTGTAATTAATGCAGTGCTTACTCTGAATCAACACTACAGGGATACGGAATAAAAGTTTTTCAAATAAAAATAAAGTAACTAAAAAAGTAACTTTAAAAGTAAAGTAACTAAAAAAGTAACTTTAAAAGTAAAGTAACTAAAAAAGTAACTTTAAAAGTAAAGTAACTAAAAAAGTAACTAAAAAAGTAAAGTAACTTTAAAAGTAACTAAAAAAGTAAAGTAACTAAAAAAGTAACTTTAAAAGTAAAGTAACTAAAAAAGTAACTAAAAAAGTAAAGTAACTTTAAAAGTAACTAAAAAAGTAAAGTAACTAAAAAAGTAACTTTAAAAGTAAAGTAACTAAAAAAGTAACTAAAAAAGTAAAGTAACTAAAAAAGTAACTTTAAAAGTAAAGTAACTAAAAAAGTAAAGTAACTAAAAAAGTAACTTTAAAAGTAAAGTAACTTTAAAAGTAACTAAAGAAGTAAAGTAACTAAAAAAGTAACTTTAAAAGTAAAGTAACTAAAAAAGTAACTTTAAAAGTAAAGTAACTAAAGAAGCAACTTTAAAAATAAAGTAACTTAAGTAAAGTTATGACTTTTCGACATGGTACACTGACTTTTTCATGACTTTTTTCGACATCCTATACTATGCTGTTTATAACTCCGCAGCAACTCCCTTCATCAACATCGATTGTCTTCCTTCAGGATGGAGTCCAATCGCCAAAGACGTTGCACTATTCACATTTGTACAATGTGTAATAAATTATTGTGAAATTCTAATGAAGTCTCTCCTGATTGAATGACTTTTTTGACTGTTTTTCGACTTTAACCCCAGTAGAACAAACTGAAAAAACACAATTGGGTTTCATCATTAAATTCTTTTCTTTACTGCATTTGCACATATTTCACTGAACACACAGAAGTCCAGAAGCATCCAATACATAAACTGACCGATGAAAACAAGGTAAAAACAATACGTCTGTAATAAAATACACTTTCATGTTCTTATATGCATAATATAAAAACAATAAAGGAAAATATTTAAATTGCAGTAATTACTATTTAAAAAAGGCATTTTCTTTTAAAAGGAACTTTTACAACTTCAGTACCTATAAATAAATCAAACTATATGCAGGTCAGGTGCAGTAGTACAAAAAGGCTTTGATATCAGGAGAGTAAGGTGACAGTTTTACAGCAGGACAGAAAGGCGGGATAAGGCCTGATGAACATTAGGTAGCCTGGAGGAGTTCACCAATGAGGAGCGAGTGCTTTTCCTCCGTTTCGTCTCTGGCCGGTCCAGGTTGCCTTCCAACCCAGCTGATATCACGCAGAAGTTCCAAATCATCAAGGTTGATAGGGTGAGGTCATCGCTCACAGAAATAACGAGCCTGTTGACGAGGGCATCTCCCATGCCATGCACATTATGCACTGAACACAGACTTCTATTCGCCAAACCTGTAAGGCAGTGTACTGTACTGTTTATATGTTGGTTGAAATTAAAGATATGTGTAGTTTTGGTTTTCCAAATGTGCAAGGTGTTGTAATTAATGCAGTGCTTACTCTGAATCAACACTACAGGGATACGGAATAAAAGTTTTTCAAATAAAAATAAAGTAACTAAAAAAGTAACTTTAAAAGTAAAGTAACTAAAAAAGTAACTTTAAAAGTAAAGTAACTAAAAAAGTAACTTTAAAAGTAAAGTAACTAAAAAAGTAACTAAAAAAGTAAAGTAACTTTAAAAGTAACTAAAAAAGTAAAGTAACTAAAAAAGTAACTTTAAAAGTAAAGTAACTAAAAAAGTAACTAAAAAAGTAAAGTAACTTTAAAAGTAACTAAAAAAGTAAAGTAACTAAAAAAGTAACTTTAAAAGTAAAGTAACTAAAAAAGTAACTAAAAAAGTAAAGTAACTAAAAAAGTAACTTTAAAAGTAAAGTAACTAAAAAAGTAAAGTAACTAAAAAAGTAACTTTAAAAGTAAAGTAACTTTAAAAGTAACTAAAGAAGTAAAGTAACTAAAAAAGTAACTTTAAAAGTAAAGTAACTAAAAAAGTAACTTTAAAAGTAAAGTAACTAAAGAAGCAACTTTAAAAATAAAGTAACTTAAGTAAAGTTATGACTTTTCGACATGGTACACTGACTTTTTCATGACTTTTTTCGACATCCTATACTATGCTGTTTATAACTCCGCAGCAACTCCCTTCATCAACATCGATTGTCTTCCTTCAGGATGGAGTCCAATCGCCAAAGACGTTGCACTATTCACATTTGTACAATGTGTAATAAATTATTGTGAAATTCTAATGAAGTCTCTCCTGATTGAATGACTTTTTTGACTGTTTTTCGACTTTAACCCCAGTAGAACAAACTGAAAAAACACAATTGGGTTTCATCATTAAATTCTTTTCTTTACTGCATTTGCACATATTTCACTGAACACACAGAAGTCCAGAAGCATCCAATACATAAACTGACCGATGAAAACAAGGTAAAAACAATACGTCTGTAATAAAATACACTTTCATGTTCTTATATGCATAATATAAAAACAATAAAGGAAAATATTTAAATTGCAGTAATTACTATTTAAAAAAGGCATTTTCTTTTAAAAGGAACTTTTACAACTTCAGTACCTATAAATAAATCAAACTATATGCAGGTCAGGTGCAGTAGTACAAAAAGGCTTTGATATCAGGAGAGTAAGGTGACAGTTTTACAGCAGGACAGAAAGGCGGGATAAGGCCTGATGAACATTAGGTAGCCTGGAGGAGTTCACCAATGAGGAGCGAGTGCTTTTCCTCCGTTTCGTCTCTGGCCGGTCCAGGTTGCCTTCCAACCCAGCTGATATCACGCAGAAGTTCCAAATCATCAAGGTTGATAGGGTGAGGTCATCGCTCACAGAAATAACGAGCCTGTTGACGAGGGCATCTCCCATGCCATGCACATTATGCACTGAACACAGACTTCTATTCGCCAAACCTGTAAGGCAGTGTACTGTACTGTTTATATGTTGGTTGAAATTAAAGATATGTGTAGTTTTGGTTTTCCAAATGTGCAAGGTGTTGTAATTAATGCAGTGCTTACTCTGAATCAACACTACAGGGATACGGAATAAAAGTTTTTCAAATAAAAATAAAGTAACTAAAAAAGTAACTTTAAAAGTAAAGTAACTAAAAAAGTAACTTTAAAAGTAAAGTAACTAAAAAAGTAACTTTAAAAGTAAAGTAACTAAAAAAGTAACTAAAAAAGTAAAGTAACTTTAAAAGTAACTAAAAAAGTAAAGTAACTAAAAAAGTAACTTTAAAAGTAAAGTAACTAAAAAAGTAACTAAAAAAGTAAAGTAACTTTAAAAGTAACTAAAAAAGTAAAGTAACTAAAAAAGTAACTTTAAAAGTAAAGTAACTAAAAAAGTAACTAAAAAAGTAAAGTAACTAAAAAAGTAACTTTAAAAGTAAAGTAACTTTAAAAGTAACTAAAGAAGTAAAGTAACTTTAAAAGTAAAGTAACTAAAAAAGTAACTTTAAAAGTAAAGTAACTAAAGAAGCAACTTTAAAAATAAAGTAACTTAAGTAAAGTTATGACTTTTCGACATGGTACACTGACTTTTTCATGACTTTTTTCGACATCCTATACTATGCTGTTTATAACTCCGCAGCAACTCCCTTCATCAACATCGATTGTCTTCCTTCAGGATGGAGTCCAATCGCCAAAGACGTTGCACTATTCACATTTGTACAATGTGTAATAAATTATTGTGAAATTCTAATGAAGTCTCTCCTGATTGAATGACTTTTTTGACTGTTTTTCGACTTTAACCCCAGTAGAACAAACTGAAAAAACACAATTGGGTTTCATCATTAAATTCTTTTCTTTACTGCATTTGCACATATTTCACTGAACACACAGAAGTCCAGAAGCATCCAATACATAAACTGACCGATGAAAACAAGGTAAAAACAATACGTCTGTAATAAAATACACTTTCATGTTCTTATATGCATAATATAAAAACAATAAAGGAAAATATTTAAATTGCAGTAATTACTATTTAAAAAAGGCATTTTCTTTTAAAAGGAACTTTTACAACTTCAGTACCTATAAATAAATCAAACTATATGCAGGTCAGGTGCAGTAGTACAAAAAGGCTTTGATATCAGGAGAGTAAGGTGACAGTTTTACAGCAGGACAGAAAGGCGGGATAAGGCCTGATGAACATTAGGTAGCCTGGAGGAGTTCACCAATGAGGAGCGAGTGCTTTTCCTCCGTTTCGTCTCTGGCCGGTCCAGGTTGCCTTCCAACCCAGCTGATATCACGCAGAAGTTCCAAATCATCAAGGTTGATAGGGTGAGGTCATCGCTAACAGAAATAACGAGCCTGTTGACGAGGGCATCTCCCATGCCATGCACATTATGCACTGAACACAGACTTCTATTTGCCAAACCTGTAAGGCAGTGTACTGTACTGTTTATATGTTGGTTGAAATTAAAGATATGTGTAGTTTTGGTTTTCCAAATGTGCAAGGTGTTGTAATTAATGCAGTGCTTACTCTGAATCAACGCTACAGGGATACGGAATAAAAGTTTTTCAAATAAAAATAAAGTAACTAAAAAAGTAACTTTAAAAGTAAAGTAACTAAAAAAGTAACTTTAAAAGTAAAGTAACTAAAGAAGTAACTCTAAAAGTAAAGTAACTAAAAAAGTAACTTTAAAAGTAATGTAACTAAAAAAGTAACTTTAAAAGTAAAGTAACTAAAAAAGTAACTAAAAAAGTAAAGTAACTTTAAAAGTAACTAAAAAAGTAAAGTAACTAAAAAAGTAACTTTAAAAGTAAAGTAACTAAAAAAGTAACTAAAAAAGTAAAGTAACTAAAAAAGTAACTTTAAAAGTAAAGTAACTTTAAAAGTAACTAAAGAAGTAAAGTAACTAAAAAAGTAACTTTAAAAGTAAAGTAACTAAAAAAGTAACTTTAAAAGTAAAGTAACTAAAGAAGCAACTTTAAAAATTAAGTAACTTAAGTAAAGTTATGACTTTTCGACATGGTACACTGACTTTTTCATGACTTTTTTCGACATCCTATACTATGCTGTTTATAACTCCGCAGCAACTCCCTTCATCAACATCGATTGTCTTCCTTCAGGATGGAGTCCAATCGCCAAAGACGTTGCACTATTCACATTTGTACAATGTGTAATAAATTATTGTGAAATTCTAATGAAGTCTCTCCTGATTGAATGACTTTTTTGACTGTTTTTCGACTTTAACCCCAGTAGAACAAACTGAAAAAACACAATTGGGTTTCATCATTAAATTCTTTTCTTTACTGCATTTGCACATATTTCACTGAACACACAGAAGTCCAGAAGCATCCAATACATAAACTGACCGATGAAAACAAGGTAAAAACAATACGTCTGTAATAAAATACACTTTCATGTTCTTATATGCATAATATAAAAACAATAAAGGAAAATATTTAAATTGCAGTAATTACTATTTAAAAAAGGCATTTTCTTTTAAAAGGAACTTTTACAACTTCAGTACCTATAAATAAATCAAACTATATGCAGGTCAGGTGCAGTAGTACAAAAAGGCTTTGATATCAGGAGAGTAAGGTGACAGTTTTACAGCAGGACAGAAAGGCGGGATAAGGCCTGATGAACATTAGGTAGCCTGGAGGAGTTCACCAATGAGGAGCGAGTGCTTTTCCTCCGTTTCGTCTCTGGCCGGTCCAGGTTGCCTTCCAACCCAGCTGATATCACGCAGAAGTTCCAAATCATCAAGGTTGATAGGGTGAGGTCATCGCTAACAGAAATAACGAGCCTGTTGACGAGGGCATCTCCCATGCCATGCACATTATGCACTGAACACAGACTTCTATTCGCCAAACCTGTAAGGCAGTGTACTGTACTGTTTATATGTTGGTTGAAATTAAAGATATGTGTAGTTTTGGTTTTCCAAATGTGCAAGGTGTTGTAATTAATGCAGTGCTTACTCTGAATCAACACTACAGGGATACGGAATAAAAGTTTTTCAGATAAAAATAAAGTAACTAAAAAAGTAACTTTAAAAGTAAAGTAACTAAAAAAGTAACTTTAAAAGTAAAGTAACTAAAAAAGTAACTTTTAAAGTAAAGTAACTAAAAAAGTAACTTTAAAAGTAAAGTAACTAAAAAAGTAACTAAAAAAGTAAAGTAACTTTAAAAGTAACTAAAAAAGTAAAGTAACTAAAAAAGTAACTTTAAAAGTAAAGTAACTAAAAAAGTAACTAAAAAAGTAAAGTAACTTTAAAAGTAACTAAAAAAGTAAAGTAACTAAAAAAGTAACTTTAAAAGTAAAGTAACTAAAAAAGTAACTAAAAAAGTAAAGTAACTAAAAAAGTAACTTTAAAAGTAAAGTAACTAAAAAAGTAACTAAAAAAGTAAAGTAACTAAAAAAGTAACTTTAAAAGTAAAGTAACTAAAAAAGTAACTAAAAAAGTAAAGTAACTAAAAAAGTAACTTTAAAAGTAAAGTAACTTTAAAAGTAACTAAAAAAGTAAAGTAACTAAAGAAGCAACTTTAAAAGTAAAGTAACTAAAAAAGTAACTTTAAAAGTAAAGTAACTAAAAAAGTAACTTTAAAAGTAAAGTAACTAAAGAAGTAACTCTAAAAGTAAAGTAACTAAAAAAGTAACTTTAAAAGTAAAGTAACTAAAAAAGTAACTTTAAAAGTAAAGTAACTAAAAAAGTAACTAAAAAAGTAAAGTAACTAAAAAAGTAACTTTAAAAGTAAAGTAACTTTAAAAGTAACTAAAAAAGTAAAGTAACTAAAAAAGTAACTTTAAAAGTAAAGTAACTAAAAAAGTAACTTTAAAAGTAAAGTAACTTTAAAAGTAACTAAAAAAGTAAAGTAACTAAAAAAGTAACTTTAAAAGTAAAGTAACTAAAGAAGCAACTTTAAAAATAAAGTAACTTAAGTAAAGTTATGACTTTTCGACATGGTACACTGACTTTTTCATGACTTTTTTCGACATCCTATACTATGCTGTTTATAACTCCGCAGCAACTCCCTTCATCAACATCGATTGTCTTCCTTCAGGATGGAGTCCAATCGCCAAAGACGTTGCACTATTCACATTTGTACAATGTGTAATAAATTATTGTGAAATTCTAATGAAGTCTCTCCTGATTGAATGACTTTTTTGACTGTTTTTCAACTTTAACCCCAGTAGAACAAACTGAAAAAATACAATTGGGTTTCATCATTAAATTCTTTTCTTTACTGCATTTGCACATATTTCACTGAACACACAGAAGTCCAGAAGCATCCAATACATAAACTGACCGATGAAAACAAGGTAAAAACAATACGTCTGTAATAAAATACACTTTCATGTTCTTATATGCATAATATAAAAACAATAAAGGAAAATATTTAAATTGCAGTAATTACTATTTACAAAAGGCATTTTCTTTTAAAAGGAACTTTTACAACTTCAGTACCTAAAATAAATCAAACTATATGCAGGTCAGGTGCAGTAGTACAAGAAGGCTTTGATATCAGGAGAGTAAGGTGACAGTTTTACAGCAGGACAGAAAGGCGGGATAAGGCCTGATGAACATTAGGTAGCCTGGAGGAGTTCACCAATGAGGAGCGAGTGCTTTTCCTCCGTTTCGTCTCTGGCCGGTCCAGGTTGCCTTCCAACCCAGCTGATATCACGCAGAAGTTCCAAATCATCAAGGTTGATAGGGTGAGGTCATCGCTAACAGAAATAACGAGCCTGTTGACGAGGGCATCTCCCATGCCATGCACATTATGCACTGAACACAGACTTCTATTCGCCAAACCTGTAAGGCAGTGTACTGTACTGTTTATATGTTGGTTGAAATTAAAGATATGTGTAGTTTTGGTTTTCCAAATGTGCAAGGTGTTGTAATTAATGCAGAGCTTACTCTGAATCAACACTACAGGGATACGGAATAAAAGTTTTTCAAATAAAAATAAAGTAACTAAAAAAGTAACTCTAAAAGTAAAGTAACTAAAAAAGTTACTAAAAAAGTAAAGTAACTTTAAAAGTAACTAAAAAAGTAAAGTAACTAAAAAAGTAACTTTAAAAGTAAAGTAACTTTAAAAGTAACTAAAAAAGTAAAGTAACTAAAAAAGTAACTTTAAAAGTAAAGTAACTAAAAAAGTAACTTTAAAAGTAAAGTAACTAAAAAAGTAACTTTAAAAGTAAAGTAACTAAAAAAGTAACTTTAAAAGTAAAGTAACTAAAAAAGTAACTAAAAAAGTAAAGTAACTTTAAAAGTAACTAAAAAAGTAAAGTAACTAAAAAAGTAACTTTAAAAGTAAAGTAACTAAAAAAGTAACTAAAAAAGTAAAGTAACTTTAAAAGTAACTAAAAAAGTAAAGTAACTAAAAAAGTAACTTTAAAAGTAAAGTAACTAAAAAAGTAACTAAAAAAGTAAAGTAACTAAAAAAGTAACTTTAAAAGTAAAGTAACTTTAAAAGTAACTAAAGAAGTAAAGTAACTTTAAAAGTAAAGTAACTAAAAAAGTAACTTTAAAAGTAAAGTAACTAAAGAAGCAACTTTAAAAATAAAGTAACTTAAGTAAAGTTATGACTTTTCGACATGGTACACTGACTTTTTCATGACTTTTTTCGACATCCTATACTATGCTGTTTATAACTCCGCAGCAACTCCCTTCATCAACATCGATTGTCTTCCTTCAGGATGGAGTCCAATCGCCAAAGACGTTGCACTATTCACATTTGTACAATGTGTAATAAATTATTGTGAAATTCTAATGAAGTCTCTCCTGATTGAATGACTTTTTTGACTGTTTTTCGACTTTAACCCCAGTAGAACAAACTGAAAAAACACAATTGGGTTTCATCATTAAATTCTTTTCTTTACTGCATTTGCACATATTTCACTGAACACACAGAAGTCCAGAAGCATCCAATACATAAACTGACCGATGAAAACAAGGTAAAAACAATACGTCTGTAATAAAATACACTTTCATGTTCTTATATGCATAATATAAAAACAATAAAGGAAAATATTTAAATTGCAGTAATTACTATTTAAAAAAGGCATTTTCTTTTAAAAGGAACTTTTACAACTTCAGTACCTATAAATAAATCAAACTATATGCAGGTCAGGTGCAGTAGTACAAAAAGGCTTTGATATCAGGAGAGTAAGGTGACAGTTTTACAGCAGGACAGAAAGGCGGGATAAGGCCTGATGAACATTAGGTAGCCTGGAGGAGTTCACCAATGAGGAGCGAGTGCTTTTCCTCCGTTTCGTCTCTGGCCGGTCCAGGTTGCCTTCCAACCCAGCTGATATCACGCAGAAGTTCCAAATCATCAAGGTTGATAGGGTGAGGTCATCGCTAACAGAAATAACGAGCCTGTTGACGAGGGCATCTCCCATGCCATGCACATTATGCACTGAACACAGACTTCTATTTGCCAAACCTGTAAGGCAGTGTACTGTACTGTTTATATGTTGGTTGAAATTAAAGATATGTGTAGTTTTGGTTTTCCAAATGTGCAAGGTGTTGTAATTAATGCAGTGCTTACTCTGAATCAACGCTACAGGGATACGGAATAAAAGTTTTTCAAATAAAAATAAAGTAACTAAAAAAGTAACTTTAAAAGTAAAGTAACTAAAAAAGTAACTTTAAAAGTAAAGTAACTAAAGAAGTAACTCTAAAAGTAAAGTAACTAAAAAAGTAACTTTAAAAGTAATGTAACTAAAAAAGTAACTTTAAAAGTAAAGTAACTAAAAAAGTAACTAAAAAAGTAAAGTAACTTTAAAAGTAACTAAAAAAGTAAAGTAACTAAAAAAGTAACTTTAAAAGTAAAGTAACTAAAAAAGTAACTAAAAAAGTAAAGTAACTAAAAAAGTAACTTTAAAAGTAAAGTAACTTTAAAAGTAACTAAAGAAGTAAAGTAACTAAAAAAGTAACTTTAAAAGTAAAGTAACTAAAAAAGTAACTTTAAAAGTAAAGTAACTAAAGAAGCAACTTTAAAAATTAAGTAACTTAAGTAAAGTTATGACTTTTCGACATGGTACACCGACTTTTTCATGACTTTTTTCGACATCCTATACTATGCTGTTTATAACTCCGCAGCAACTCCCTTCAACATCGATTGTCTTCCTTCAGGATGGAGTCCAATCGCCAAAGACGTTGCACTATTCACATTTGTACAATGTGTAATAAATTATTGTGAAATTCTAATGAAGTCTCTCCTGATTGAATGACTTTTTTGACTGTTTTTCGACTTTAACCCCAGTAGAACAAACTGAAAAAACACAATTGGGTTTCATCATTAAATTCTTTTCTTTACTGCATTTGCACATATTTCACTGAACACACAGAAGTCCAGAAGCATCCAATACATAAACTGACCGATGAAAACAAGGTAAAAACAATACGTCTGTAATAAAATACACTTTCATGTTCTTATATGCATAATATAAAAACAATAAAGGAAAATATTTAAATTGCAGTAATTACTATTTAAAAAAGGCATTTTCTTTTAAAAGGAACTTTTACAACTTCAGTACCTATAAATAAATCAAACTATATGCAGGTCAGGTGCAGTAGTACAAAAAGGCTTTGATATCAGGAGAGTAAGGTGACAGTTTTACAGCAGGACAGAAAGGCGGGATAAGGCCTGATGAACATTAGGTAGCCTGGAGGAGTTCACCAATGAGGAGCGAGTGCTTTTCCTCCGTTTCGTCTCTGGCCGGTCCAGGTTGCCTTCCAACCCAGCTGATATCACGCAGAAGTTCCAAATCATCAAGGTTGATAGGGTGAGGTCATCGCTAACAGAAATAACGAGCCTGTTGACGAGGGCATCTCCCATGCCATGCACATTATGCACTGAACACAGACTTCTATTCGCCAAACCTGTAAGGCAGTGTACTGTACTGTTTATATGTTGGTTGAAATTAAAGATATGTGTAGTTTTGGTTTTCCAAATGTGCAAGGTGTTGTAATTAATGCAGTGCTTACTCTGAATCAACACTACAGGGATACGGAATAAAAGTTTTTCAGATAAAAATAAAGTAACTAAAAAAGTAACTTTAAAAGTAAAGTAACTAAAAAAGTAACTTTAAAAGTAAAGTAACTAAAAAAGTAACTTTTAAAGTAAAGTAACTAAAAAAGTAACTTTAAAAGTAAAGTAACTAAAAAAGTAACTAAAAAAGTAAAGTAACTTTAAAAGTAACTAAAAAAGTAAAGTAACTAAAAAAGTAACTTTAAAAGTAAAGTAACTAAAAAAGTAACTAAAAAAGTAAAGTAACTTTAAAAGTAACTAAAAAAGTAAAGTAACTAAAAAAGTAACTTTAAAAGTAAAGTAACTAAAAAAGTAACTAAAAAAGTAAAGTAACTAAAAAAGTAACTTTAAAAGTAAAGTAACTAAAAAAGTAACTAAAAAAGTAAAGTAACTAAAAAAGTAACTTTAAAAGTAAAGTAACTAAAAAAGTAACTAAAAAAGTAAAGTAACTAAAAAAGTAACTTTAAAAGTAAAGTAACTTTAAAAGTAACTAAAAAAGTAAAGTAACTAAAGAAGCAACTTTAAAAGTAAAGTAACTAAAAAAGTAACTTTAAAAGTAAAGTAACTAAAAAAGTAACTTTAAAAGTAAAGTAACTAAAGAAGTAACTCTAAAAGTAAAGTAACTAAAAAAGTAACTTTAAAAGTAAAGTAACTAAAAAAGTAACTTTAAAAGTAAAGTAACTAAAAAAGTAACTAAAAAAGTAAAGTAACTAAAAAAGTAACTTTAAAAGTAAAGTAACTTTAAAAGTAACTAAAAAAGTAAAGTAACTAAAAAAGTAACTTTAAAAGTAAAGTAACTAAAAAAGTAACTTTAAAAGTAAAGTAACTTTAAAAGTAACTAAAAAAGTAAAGTAACTAAAAAAGTAACTTTAAAAGTAAAGTAACTAAAGAAGCAACTTTAAAAATAAAGTAACTTAAGTAAAGTTATGACTTTTCGACATGGTACACTGACTTTTTCATGACTTTTTTCGACATCCTATACTATGCTGTTTATAACTCCGCAGCAACTCCCTTCATCAACATCGATTGTCTTCCTTCAGGATGGAGTCCAATCGCCAAAGACGTTGCACTATTCACATTTGTACAATGTGTAATAAATTATTGTGAAATTCTAATGAAGTCTCTCCTGATTGAATGACTTTTTTGACTGTTTTTCAACTTTAACCCCAGTAGAACAAACTGAAAAAATACAATTGGGTTTCATCATTAAATTCTTTTCTTTACTGCATTTGCACATATTTCACTGAACACACAGAAGTCCAGAAGCATCCAATACATAAACTGACCGATGAAAACAAGGTAAAAACAATACGTCTGTAATAAAATACACTTTCATGTTCTTATATGCATAATATAAAAACAATAAAGGAAAATATTTAAATTGCAGTAATTACTATTTACAAAAGGCATTTTCTTTTAAAAGGAACTTTTACAACTTCAGTACCTAAAATAAATCAAACTATATGCAGGTCAGGTGCAGTAGTACAAGAAGGCTTTGATATCAGGAGAGTAAGGTGACAGTTTTACAGCAGGACAGAAAGGCGGGATAAGGCCTGATGAACATTAGGTAGCCTGGAGGAGTTCACCAATGAGGAGCGAGTGCTTTTCCTCCGTTTCGTCTCTGGCCGGTCCAGGTTGCCTTCCAACCCAGCTGATATCACGCAGAAGTTCCAAATCATCAAGGTTGATAGGGTGAGGTCATCGCTAACAGAAATAACGAGCCTGTTGACGAGGGCATCTCCCATGCCATGCACATTATGCACTGAACACAGACTTCTATTCGCCAAACCTGTAAGGCAGTGTACTGTACTGTTTATATGTTGGTTGAAATTAAAGATATGTGTAGTTTTGGTTTTCCAAATGTGCAAGGTGTTGTAATTAATGCAGAGCTTACTCTGAATCAACACTACAGGGATACGGAATAAAAGTTTTTCAAATAAAAATAAAGTAACTAAAAAAGTAACTCTAAAAGTAAAGTAACTAAAAAAGTTACTAAAAAAGTAAAGTAACTTTAAAAGTAACTAAAAAAGTAAAGTAACTAAAAAAGTAACTTTAAAAGTAAAGTAACTTTAAAAGTAACTAAAAAAGTAAAGTAACTAAAAAAGTAACTTTAAAAGTAATGTAACTTTAAAAGTAACTAAAAAAGTAAAGTAACTAAAAAAGTAACTTTAAAAGTAAAGTAACTAAAAAAGTAACTTTAAAATTTTAGAGCATGGTCCCAAGACATTTTTTTTTATGTCTTCATATGATACACGTGCCTACCAAATTGCATACATGTAGGTCAAACGTAGCGCTGGGGCTGCGTTTTTGAATATTTGTAGGGGGCGCTATCGAGGCAATTTGAAAGGGTCAAGCCAAAAAGCCATATGAAATATTTATTTCCATCACCTATGACACCTGTGCAAAGTTCCAAGGCTTGTTGAGCATCCTAAGCCACAGAAAAATAAGCTTCATTTTTCATGGCGAATGACGCGTTGCCACGGCAACAGCGTTTAACAACAACTCACAATATTCATGATGAAGCATCATCATTGTCTTACAAATTACCTTACCATATTTGAGAGTGATCTGGGCAACTTCCTAGTCGAAGTACATCAAAGTATAAAACTTGTCATTTCCTTGTGCCAGTAGGTGGCGCTATGACTTTGTGAAAATGTTGGCATGGAGATGTGTTCAGGCCTGGACCAGCATCATGCAAAACAAGATTGGGGCAGATTGAATAAAGTACCTTGTAGTTACAACAACTTCCTCTTTCATGGCGAACGGCACGAAATGTGCCTGACATGGGCGCCACATAAAACGAAGGTCGTTCAATGTCAGTACACCATTTCAGTAACTTTTCATCATTAATGTCTTTAGATCATCTTGACCAAATTTGAAGTTGATTGTATAAATTCTGTGGGAGGAGTTCGTTAAAGTACAATGCCTGAAAACTATGAAAAATGCCGAAAAATGCAAAGAAATGAGAGTATTACTGCATTGGCCCCTAGTGGTTGTATGGAATACAAATTTGAGGGTATGTTACAGGACACAATGTGAACATATGCTACAGATTTCGTGATGATAAGCCACATGGTTTTGAAGTTATATATATTGCTGTAGAAGGCCAACTCCTCATGAAATTCATTGGTCCATATATTCTTAATGCAAGATATCAAGAAACTTTTCATAACTTTTGATGATATATATCCAATAATGATTCACAGCAAATTTGGTACCAATCAGACCCAGGGTCTAGGAGAAGTGATTTTTTTTTTATTTTTACAAAATTCAAAATGGTGGAACATTTTGGTAGGCGGAGCTTAGGGTCCCGAGAGGATTTTTTGTAGAACTCATTCAGTTGCTCATGTCTGTAAAATCTTAAGTAATTTGGACATACGGGCTGTTGGGGCTTGCCTTTCCATTATCTAGGTGGCGCTAGCGAGTAATTTTGTATGCTCGAGCATTGGACCCATAAAATATCAAAATTTCCCGCAGTCCCGATATGCTCGCCAAATATGGGGAGGTTGGGGACATGTCCCTTAAACGGTTTTTCATCATAGGGTATAATAATAATTCCTACAGATACAATAGGGACCTCGCGGACCCGACGTTGTCGGTGCTCGGGCCCTAATAATAATAAACATAGCGATTACAATAGGTCCTCCGCTCCGACTACGTCGGTGCTCGGGCCCTAATAATAATTAGTCATTTTAATTGAGTAGCTTTTTTCCAAAGATTATTTAGCTAAAAGTACATTGTGTTATAAATTGCTACTATTTTACCCAAAACTAGCCAAACCGAGATCACATTAATATTAATTCTCCTTTAAACAGAAGTTTGTATTATTTGTACGAGGCTTTAAGCCCTCAGGAGCAGCTCCGGGATCTTAAACACATATGAATTAGTGACCAAACGGCTGAACTTCCAGGTTCATCATGTGATGTCAGACCTGCAGACAGACAGACAGACAGACAGACGGGTCGTTTTAATCCGTCTACGGAGCTTCTGTTAAAGGTGAGCGCTGCACCTGCTGCGCGTGACGCTCGCTCCATGTGTCACCACCTGGTTTAAAAGAACCGGAACCGAAACTTACAATACGAACACTAGAGCATGTATATATTATATTTATATTTTTACATATATTATACAGTATATTAATCCTCTCGGATACTTTTCTACAATAACTAATGTCAATACAACAATAACAACAAAGCACTAATCTTACATTATGTATCGAGTCTTTGTTTATTTTGTCAAAAACAGCCTTTAGTCAAAAAATTGTCTCAAATGACTTAAAGATGAATAAATTATAAATGTGTCACATCTACGGTCTGTCATGTCGGTTCTCTTGAGCTCATCCTCGTGTCCCGTGTTAAACCCGTTTCCCGGTAACTTCTCCCGGTCCCTCGTTGGGATGCTGTGCGCTACATCGGCGCGGGTGCGCGCAATTACGCAATACCACCCCCCCCCCCCCCCGCGCTATAACCGGATCAGCGTCTCTCCTCAGCGGCTCCGGTCCTGCACCCGAACTGACACCGGCCAGCTCCTCAGGTACGACACATTATGCACTGAGGAGGAGGAGGAGGAGGAAAGGGGGGGGGGGGGGGGGGGGGGGGGGTGATGATGATGATGCTATCAGGAAAACAAAATGCGTGTTTTGTGCAGCGGCTGTTTTTTGGGGATTGTTGTTGTGATGCACGCGGCTGGCACTTACTACGCATCCAGACCGATGAGAACATGGCGGAGGAGCGCTGACGTGATCTGCTGAACCCTGAAACTCGTTTCATTCATCGCGCTACCTGATGATGATTATTTAGTTTGTTTTTAACGTGTTGTCTCATTTCATTTGCACATTTAAATCGCACTGCGGCAGCTTTCCGGTGACGTTATACGCGAAGGAAGAGTTAAAACGCGCGTGTGCAAATGTTGTCCGAGTTCACCTGGACAGGTCTGACGGAGATCATGTTACAGCGGGATTAAAGTCCACCTGTGCAGCTCGGATCACACGAATCCTCTCATTTAGAAGAGCACTTTGGTTGTTGCATTCAAAGATGTCACCAAAACACTCCTGCAGAGTTCACCAGTGTGTTTACTTTCCTATGCGTGTGCGCGTGTCTGAGAAATGGCTGCTGCACGGTCGGTGGATGGGGACCTGACAAAATGGTGGATTGTGGCTTGAAGAAGTGAGGCTGTAGTAAAGTCCTGAAGAAGAAGAAGGATGGTGCTGCAAACATTAGAGGATTGTTGTTGTTGTTGTTAGGAGGAGGAGGAGGAGGAGGAGGAGGAGGAGGAGGAGGAGGAGGAGGAGGAGGAGGAGGAGGAGGAGGGGGGGGGGGGGGGGGGGGGGCGGAGGGTTGGCTCACTTCAGCTCCATTGATGCTTTAATGTTGTGACGCTCTGTTTAAGAAAAGGAGGGAACAGACGTCACATTCAGCTCCTTAAGCTCTGATGAACTCATGAAAACAGACGCCGCTCTTCTGCTGCAGTTCACATTCTCCCTGCGACAGTCTTCTACTCTAGTGTGATGCATTTTCTCAGTGTTACATTACAGAACACTAGTGACAGACTATCATAACCCTCCCACGATAACTCATGCGCTAAAGGTTCCCCCCCCCCCCCCCCCCCCCCCGTGTGTGTGTCTGTGTGTGTGTCTGCTGTACTAACTTTGTAACTTAACGCCGGTTGAAGCTTGACAGACCGCCCCCTCCCCCCATCCTGCTGGTTCACCATGGGGAAGGAGAAACTCCACATCAACATCGTGGTGATCGGCCACGTCGACTCTGGCAAGTCCACCACCACGGGACACCTCATCTACAAGTGTGGAGGCATCGACAAGAGGACCATCGAGAAGTTTGAAAAAGAAGCTGCCGAGGTGAGAAGAGAAGAGAGAGACAGAGAGAGATCAGGACGTCCTATAACACACCTATAACACACCTATAACACTTCTTCTTCTCTCCCTCAGATGGGTAAGGGCTCCTTTAAGTACGCCTGGGTTCTGGACAAGCTGAAGGCGGAGAGGGAGCGCGGCATCACCATCGACATCTCTCTGTGGAAGTTTGAGACCAGCAGATACTACGTGACCATCATCGACGCCCCGGGTCACCGGGACTTCATCAAGAACATGATCACCGGGACCTCCCAGGTCGCTCACCTGAACATTTTAAAAGTTTTGTTTGTGTTTAATATCGTTTTTTAGTTGCAGGACTTTGTTTTGATGCATTTGTTTTCAGTGGTTTAAATTTAGGAGCAATTAGTTTGAGTGTATCTCAAACCAAGTTTATCAGAATCAGCTTTATTGGCTGCGTAGCAAAGATGAACGTCTATAAGTCAGCAGGAGGCTCGTCAAAGAACACTTGTTGTTTTTTCGTCTTCAGGCAGACTGCGCCGTGCTGATCGTGGCGGCCGGCGTCGGAGAGTTCGAGGCCGGCATCTCCAAGAACGGGCAGACCCGCGAGCACGCCCTGCTGGCCTACACCCTCGGGGTGAAGCAGCTCATCGTGGGCGTCAACAAGATGGACTCCACGGAGCCCAACTACAGCCACAAGCGCTACGAGGAGATCGTGAAGGAAGTGAGCACCTACATCAAGAAGATCGGCTACAACCCCGACACCGTCGCCTTCGTGCCCATCTCGGGCTGGAACGGGGACAACATGCTGGAGCCCAGCCCCAACGTGAGTCCGGCTCCTGTGGAACATTAATGCAAATGATGTAAAGAGTGAGTTAGAATCAAACATTTGAATAGTAATTTGCGTGGCCAGGCGGGATGAGAAGCTGCAGCTCAGAGCTCATGTTTACTTGAGTCAGCATTTCTGCAGACTTTGCCCCAAGGGAATTACCCACAATTCAGAGCAATGTGACACTAAACTAGTGGAAGTCAGAGACGTAAGAAAAAGGTAAACAAAGAGGACGGCACATGTGTGGTATTGGATTTACTCAGAACCATAAAGGATGAAAGATGGAACATGAAAACACATGAAGTGTCAAACACTTCATTTAGTTATTGGAGCGGTTTGAAGTCAGATAAACCTCTGATGGTTCAGGGTTTGAGACCTTTGTGTTCTGCGGTATGTTGAGAAATTGTTGCTTCTGGCCACAGAAGCCGAGGTAGCAAACTGTGCACAAGAAGTCACAAATTTTCAGTTTGTTTACGTTTTAATGAATCTCAAATCATCTCCCTGTTCTATGTTGATTCTACGTCGATCTTCCTTTATCGTGACGCACGTTGTGCTGCTGTTCTTGTGTTAAAGGTGCAAATCAAGTTTATTATAATATCAGAAAACTGCAATATCTAGCTAACATTAGCCAACCGTAAGCGACGGCTGTAGCAGCAAATATTAGTATTTTTATTGCTTATGAATTTCACATTTCTTTTCAAATTCTTCAATCAAAAGATTCTTACTTTTATTACAACATTATGATTGACCATAATAATCTAATGTCTCTCTTCTACTGAGGCCATAAGCTTCAAAACCTCTGAACCGAACGATAACTGTGTGAAATGTACAACACAGTCCGTTATGTTCTTGTCTCCAGATGACGTGGTTTAAAGGGTGGAAGGTCAACAGGAAAGAAGGCAACGCCTCAGGGACCACGCTGCTGGAGGCTCTGGACGCCATCCAGCCACCCACCCGCCCGACCGACAAACCTCTACGTCTGCCTCTGCAGGACGTCTACAAGATAGGAGGCATGTAGCGAGACATGAACCGTAGCAGGAGAGCGGGGGTTTGTCAAAGCTCCCTTTTAACGTCTGAACGCTCTCCGTGCTCCTCAGGTATCGGCACGGTGCCGGTGGGCCGCGTGGAGACGGGCGTGCTGAAGCCCGGCATGGTGGTGACCTTCGCGCCCGTCAACGTGACCACGGAGGTGAAGTCGGTGGAGATGCACCACGAGGCGCTGACGGAGGCGCTGCCCGGCGACAACGTGGGCTTCAACGTCAAGAACGTGTCGGTCAAGGACATCCGCCGCGGCAACGTGGCCGGAGACAGCAAGAGCGACCCGCCGCAGGAAGCCGCCATCTTCACCGCTCAGGTAGCCAAAAAATATCTTTTTATAGAAATGAAACGTGAGCTGATTAAACCAGCTGTTTAACTGTAACTATTTATAGTCTTGAGGAACATTTGTTCACTCTGCAATTCTGTAAAAGTAATCGATGAAAGATAATCACTGAGATCTTTGTTTGACAGAGAATGTATTCTAAAGATTTAGGAACTCTAACAGGCCGCTCACGTCGTCTCTTTGCCTCTTCGTCTCTTTGCCTTTTCGTAGGTGATCATCCTCAACCACCCGGGTCAGATCAGTGCCGGCTACGCTCCCGTGCTCGACTGTCACACCGCTCACATCGCCTGCAAGTTCGCGGAGCTCAAGGAAAAGATCGACCGGCGCTCCGGCAAGAAGCTGGAGGACAACCCCAAATCCCTCAAGTCCGGAGACGCCGCCATCGTGGACATGGTTCCCGGCAAGCCGATGTGCGTCGAGAGCTTCTCCGAGTACCCTCCACTTGGTGAGTTCCAGGTGTAGAGCCCGCTTACCTCCCTCCCATCATCAAAGGCGTTGTGTCTCTAGATGAAGCTTCTTTACTTCACCTTGCAGGTCGCTTTGCGGTGCGCGACATGCGTCAGACGGTGGCCGTCGGCGTGATCAAAGGCGTGGAGAAGAAGCTCTCCACCACCGGCAAAGTCACCAAGTCCGCCCAGAAGGCCCAGAGGACCAAATGAATGTCGTGCTCCTCTGCCGACCCGAAGGTCTCCCAGGGCAGGACATCGGCCGTCCGACTCCATCCGACGATCGGCCGCTTCACCTCGATAGTCAAAGACTGGTTAATCATCACAATGCACCGCAAAAGCATTCGAAGGAAAGAACGACGTTTAGATCTCAAAGTCCTTTTGAGGCAACACTCCCGACTCCCATTCTCAGTGGTTAGATTACCATCAACGTCACGATGTAACATCAAACTGATAGTTTTAAATGTGCACTGTTGATTTAGTTTGTGTAGATACCTTTTCGGTGCTTATGGATGTTGAGACGTTTAGAGGTACTGAGACGTATCGCCGCTCCAGCTCCTCTGGAGTCACCGGTGTCTTTTTACGTGGTTCGTGTTTTGTCCTGCTTTTAGTGTTTGTTTGCAACTCCACGGTGCTCTGTAGGAGCAAGATGTTAAAAACCATGTTCTTCCAAGTAGTAGATCAGTAGTGATTTGTTGTATCTAAGCTAGAAAAAGCACTTAAAACAGACGGTCCACATCTGTCCCCCCCCCCCTGAGGGACTCTGAGTAGACCGCCTGTTGATCCTTAAAGCACTTTGATTGGCGTTTTGCTGACTTTGCACTTGCACTGGAAAGCTTAAATTGGCATAAGCTGCTGCACCTTACTGTAAGATGGCATGAGCCTCTTTGCAACATTAAACATGTTTCAACCAAAATGGTCTTTTAGTCTTTTTTTTCTAAGTGTGCGGCAGAGAAAGAGTCGGACCAAATGCACACTTGTGTCCACAAGATGGAGCCATCGGCACAGGAGTTAGATCTTTGAACAGATTGTCACGTGATCCTACAAACCAGATAATCAAATGGGTGACGTGTTTTGAGCGGGCGTGTCAGAAACTCTTTACCTCTTGACGGATCAGTTTCATTCCTCTCATTGCACCGTCATGACTGGCAGAGGGAGACCACGCAGGGCAAAGAGCCCAGACACCAAGTCTGCCAACAGCAAAACTATTCCAGAGGAAGTGTCTCTGCAGAACGGCACCGCAAAGGAAAGGAAACCAAAGGCGCAGAAAAAGGAGGAGAGCCCACTTCAAGACAGGACCACAGAGCATTTCATAGTGGAGATCAGCAGGCAGCAAAGTGCAACTACTGACAACAAGAAGGCTCCCGTACGATGCACAAAAGCCAAAAAAAAGACAGAACAAACTGCAGAGGAGATAAGGAAGACGCAGCCGGAGACACCAGAGGATCCTCTAAAGGCCACAAAAGTAAAAAGATGTGTTGGGAAGAAGGCCACATCCCCAGAAGAAGCTGCAGAGGAGACGACAAAGACACAGCCAGAGACACCAAAGGATCCTCTAAAGAGCATCAAAGTAAAAGGATGTGTTGGCAAAGCCAGATCACCGGGACACATCACAGAGACGCCAAAGGAAACCCCGAGGGCTTGTGTACCACCCGTCCGGTGTGGAGACAGAGAGCACCCCGTCCTCCACACGACTCTGGAGAACCTGAAGATCAAAAGGGACGAAAGATCGGACGCGGCGGAAGTCGTCAATAAGATAGTAAAAGCTATAGTTGAGCATTTGAAAGAGAAAAGCCAGAGCTTCAAAGAAATAGAACCGCCGCTACGTACCGGAAGCTACTATGAAAACCTAAAGGTGAGTCTTCTTCAGACGCTGTATTTGGGGCCATGTGAGCACTTTGAACTACGATGTCATTTGTATAATTTGTTTGCATGCAGATTTCTAATCCCGACGAGTTCGACGTCATGCTGCCGGTTCCTGTCGACCGAGTGAACGTTGCTCCGTTCGGAGACGACGGAGCTTTTTACAGCGTGGAGTTAAAACGAGGGAAGAGTCCTCTGGAGAAATTTCAAAAGACCGGCGGCACTTTATCCGCCAGTGAGATGCTCAAAGAGTTCAGGGACGAGGTGAAGAAATCCGTCAAGCAATTTACAGGTGAGTAGAGCAACTTCTTTAAAGTCTTGGGTTGGTCTACTACCCTAATATCACAAAATCCAAAGAAACTGTCATTAGACCGCGGTTCTCACACTAGTCTATAATAATACATTCACGCAACATTTCGATTGTTTCTTTGTTCTTTCAGAATGGGAGGTGACAAAAAAGAAAAAAGGTTGCCCCGCCGTGACCCTGTTGACAAAATATCTACCGATCCCCATTTCACTGGACATCGTCCTCAGCATCGTGGTTCAGTCCAGCTGGCCGCCTTTCACCAAAGAAGGCATCAAGATAGACGGCTGGCTGGGAACCAAAGTGAAGCAGCAATACAAGCGACTGCCGTATTATCTCGTCCCAAAATACGAAGGCATGGGTACGGTGGAGTGTGACGGGGTCCTGGCCAAAGGTAAGCTAGTTGCTACACTGTTATGAATGAAATCCAGAACAAAAAGAAAGCCACGGTTCAAGTTCCCCTCCGGGTGTTTTTGGCAGATGTTTGGCGGGTTTCGTTCTCACACGTTGAGAAGCTCATGCTGCTGAATCACGGGTCGGAGAAGACGTGCTGCGAGAGAGAAGGAGAACGCTGCTGCAGGTTACAGATGTTTTAACAAACTCAAATCCTCAAGCCATCTTGAAATACAGTTACCTCAAAGTTTCTTTTGTCTTTTCAAACAGGAAGGACTGTCTGAAGCTCCTGAAGCATCTCCTCAGTCTCTTGAAGGAGGAGGACTCTTCTTTGACCAAGTTCTGCTCGTACCACGTTAAGACCACGCTGTTACACGCCTGCTGCGCCAGAACCAAGGACGCCGACTGGAGGGCCTCGAGTCTGAGCCGCTGTTTCCTGCTCCTCCTGGGGGACTTCGTGGAACATCTGGAAAGAGGCGTTCTCCTCAACTTCTTCATCCCGACTCAGAACCTGCTCTCTGGTCCCGGTCTGAAGAAGTGCAGAAGTCTGGCTCAACGTATCGAGGCGGAACGCGACAACGGATTTCCTATTTTCAAGTGATAACTGAACTCAGGGTAATAGAAATATCATTTATATAATTTATATGTCAAAACATTGATTAAAAGTCATAGTATAGTATGTCAAATAAAGGCATGAATGAGTCATATTGAAGTTTGTTGATATTAGTCATCTTATGTGATGACGTTTTATACGTGACATGCTATATTTTAATAACTATTTCCAAAATACTATATTATGACGGTAACATGTTATTATTGTCTATACCAACTTTTTTAGTACAATCACATGTCAACACAACAAACTACTTCTTTAATGTCATATTATACTGTGACAAATAACACAATGGCAGTTTACATAAACGTAATCCTTTGTCTTTATGGTTCTGTGTTGCAGGATCCGGAGCTCCATCTGGTTTATCATCCACTCCTGTCCCTGTTCTCCAGCGTGGACACATCAACACACATGACGGATTACAAGCTTTCACAATTGTTCTTTGTAAATAAATGCATTTGTTACTTTTTGAACTTGTCAGGTCCATTTCTGTCAGTCTAGGGGTGTGATATGTTTTAATGTATACTGTTATAACATATTGATTAAAGTATTAGTATAACATGTTAAATAATAAAGTCATAGTATTGACTGGACTAAAGGCATGAATGCTGCTGATTTAACTTCAGTTCCAATGATTGTACAAATACCCTGAATACAACATTTTGCTAACGTTTGTACTCGAGCAGCCGGCTCCGTCGTCAGAAGTATTGACAGTGTTTCATCATAACCGTGATGACTCGCTGTTCAGCACTTCTGCATTCATCAAACAAAGGATTATGAAACGGTTTAAGTTTTACCAGAAACTGCAGCGGCGCTCCGGCTTTTGATTTCATGCTCGCCTATAAAAGTAACTTCCTGTTCACTGCAGACGACTTGGACTTAATCCGGGGAATCACTTCCTGTTCAGACAATTTGTTTTTTCAAATAATTGACGGTTTGCCTTTTAGTGAATGATAATTATAAAACATTTACCTTCTAGGTTAACGTTTCCCATTATTGTGAAGGTGCAGATTTAATGATGACCGCATCGTGAGCTTCAATAATACAGGGCGTCTTGTCTCTTTAAAAAGGAGATTTTATTATAGAGGTTTCACGTCTGCATTACATAAACAAAATGTGGTCGGTGAGTTTACAGACAGAAGAAAGTGTCACATTTTAAACATTTTTTAAAACAGGAGTGCAACACAATGAGGAGTAACGGCCTCATCGGTAATCCAGCAAAAACACAAACAAACCGCTTTCAAATCAAAGAAAACAGATAATGTACATTCAGGAGAAATCACAACACAGGTATGAGACTCTGCTTCAGCCTGTTGAGAGAAATAGAAACAAAAACACATTAGAAAATCAAGATTAGTCCTCAATTATTATTAAATTCAGAATACCAGACAGATTTAAAAATTCATTACTGGGGCGTTCAGTCAAAAATCAATCTCTGACTTCATACCTCATGAGTTGAATTTTGACTCGTTAACGTTATGAACGAGCTAGAATGTGGTTACATTTACTAGAATGATCGACCAACCATGTGACCTGTAGGACGACCACCTCTCCTAAAGACAGACATCTTAAAAATAAACATCCAAATGATTTTCTGAAGATTATCCGGTTTCAGTTTCCACCCTCAAACTTCAGTTTTCCCATTTATTAATTAAAAAAATGCATGTATTTATTTTGGACCAAAAGTATTGAAGTGGTGGACGACCTTGTTTGTTAGCTACTTAATCATCAGAAGAGATGTTTATTTTGGATTTCTTTAGGAGGGGAGGTCCTCTCCCGTCTCCTGATTGGTTCATGGAGCACTTTAACATGAAGGGAAAAAGCTAAAAGTAATTTCTGACTGAATGTTTGATGTCTAGCGTTAGTGTTCATGTGTGGACTTACGTGGACAGTCGTGCATTAGAAGGCCCAGTTATCGCTTCGATCTCTGCCTCCTCTCCCTCCACCTTCTCTCCTCCCTCCTCCACCAAAACCTCCTCCTCCACCACCTTCTCTCCTCCCATAACCTCCTCCTCCTCCTCCTCTTGGAGCGGCCAAGTCTTTCTCCCTCTTGTGCTTCTCGTATCTCTCTGCCATGAGCACCAGCTCCTCGGGGACCTCCTGCAACAGGATTCACAAAGACTTCATGCACGTTACGACGGTTCACTGGATATTTTATTAAAAACTTGATAAATGTAAATAACAACATGCTTCCTAATCAACGGCAGTAATCAGCTTTCAGGCTGTAAATACAACATTTCCTCCTGATATAGTAACGTTTATCACAATATTTTCTTCTTCAATACAAAAACTAAAGCCTTCTATGGTTTATTGATAAATACAGAATCCTGTTGGTCAGTGAATTACCAAGACAAGATATAAACCACCATCTTTAATCATGTTCTTAACAAACTTTCTGTCACTCACATTGTATGTGTGGTCAAAATAATAATAGTAACACTGACCTGTCCCGCTCGCTCCAGGATGTGAATCAGCTCCGGGGCCATTCTCCAGTTCTCTCTGGTGATCAGGGTAACAGCAGCGCCTGAGCGTCTGGCACATAAATGCATCGACATTAACTACTGAATACTCAGGAAGCAGAGACCGGCAGTGAGTTACAATCATGCGACCGCAGAATAAAGTGATCTGTAAACACTCTTACCCTGCTCGGCCCGTGCGGCCCACGCGGTGGACGTACTCCTCTATGTTACGTGGGAAGTCGTAGTTAAAGACGTGAGTTATGTCGATGACGTCCAACCCTCGAGACGCCAAGTCTGTGGCGACCAGGATACGAACTCGGCCTGGAAGACGAAGAAGAAACAGTTATTCTCTGGTCAAATTAAGCCTCATCGACTTCAAGATCACCAGCTGAATGCCAACATATTTAGGTTTCAGTCCGGGTCTATTCTTAGGACTGCTCCCTCTGTAACGTACTCTCTTTAAAGTCCTTGAGGGCCTCTTCACGGTCACACTGCTCACGGTCACCATGAAGACTCTGCACAGCCAGACCCTGCAGACACATGTCGCTGGACAGGTCGTCGGCCCTGAGAGAGCACAGACATGCACACAGGAAGTAGTGTGTGTGTGTGGTTAACACCGGTATTTACCAGGAACTGTGGGTGGAAGCTAAAAGCAACAATTTACTCCCTCGTTCACGAGGCAGACGTTAGCGACTGATTCCTACTCACACAAGCTTCTTGCCCACAAAGACGAGGACTTTGTCCAGAGGCTGCATGTTTCTGATGAAGTCAAACACGTAGGACTTCTTCTCGTCTTCGTGGACGATCAGCACCGTCTGCTGCACCGTGTTAACGGCCTGAGAAACAAGGGTGGGACGAAGTGCGAACATTAAAGTCGACACAACAGATAAATGGTTTGACTGCATTCGTCTCCACTTACCGCCAAGTCCAGAGTGCCCACATACACCATCATGGGATTCTTCAGATAGGATTTGGCTAATCGTCTCACACCGGTGGGCCAGGTGGCACTGCATCATGGGAGTTTAAGAAGGAAGAGGAAGCTCAATCTCAACAACACGTCAAAGTAAATCTCCATAACACTCCATACATGCTCTGCAATGTAAAAGCTTTACAGAGGGAGCTGCATCAGTACTTGTTTAAGGTGCTCCGTGTGATTTGTACCTGGTCATGACGGTCTGTCGGTCCGGCCGGATGTCCAGGAGAATCTTCATAATCTGGGGTTCAAAGCCCATATCTAGCATCCGGTCCGCCTCGTCCAGCACCTTTTCACAACGATCAGAGTTATTAGATGCAACCTATCGGTACCGATCCATCTTTCTCTACATTGGTTTGTGCTCACACCTAAAAAGGCCCAAATGCATTCGTGTCAAAGACACTTTACACCCGAAGAATTTCACTGAGATGCACGGACACAAACGGCTCACCAAGTAGGTGATGGACTGCAGATTGATGAGCTCGTTCATCTGCAGATCGTTCAGCCGGCCCGGTGTGGCGATGACGATGTCCACGCCGCTCTTCACCAGAGCGATCTGAGCTCTCCTGTCTCCTCCGCCGTAGATACAGACACTGAGATAAAGGACAGAGAGGAGGGAACAGTCATGGTCATGTCAAAGAAATATGAATTATATTAATATGCTAAGCTCATTCGTAATGACTTGTGATACATTAAAGACTGCTGGACCTTTTGTAGCCCTTATAGCGATACTTGCTGCACTCGGTTTCGATCTGCAGGGCGAGCTCTCTGGTGGGCGTCAGCACCAACATGCCTGGACCACCGCGCTCGGCTTTAGGCCTAAAAGAAAATAAAAGAGTAGTTTCAACGATAACATTGCTGCTTAAAGGAATCAAGATGTTAAGCTGAGGAGACAGAAAGGAGCTGTGCTCACACAGGCTGTCCGTCCATGTGGATGAACCCTGGCAGCAGGTAAGCCAGAGTCTTCCCTGTTCCAGTCTGAGCGATGGCGATCACGTCATCTCCACTCAGAGACACCGGCCACGCCTGAGACTGGTGAGGAACCAACAAAAAGCACCGTTGCGCATTTAGAACCAACTACATACATACATATAAATATATATAAATACACTACTGGTGTAAGACGTAAGAGAGTCCACGGATATAACAACATTCAACTTAGTGGTTAAAGGTGATATTATCTTTAATAGCTTTCATTTTCAGACGGGCAGATTGTGTCAGAGCAAATGCCCTGAGACACCACAACAGTTGTCACAATTGTGACTCAAGAGGATGCACACACACAGCTTCAGAGGTATAATCATTAAACGCAGGGCGGACCAAAGAAGAGGGTGCGGCAGTACATCTGATTAAGAACTACCACAGGATTACAGCAGGTTTGTCAACCATCTGCATTATACAGATTGTGCAACAAGCTTATTCAAAACCACAAGCCAGCGATGATAGATCCCATTTGACTGAGCCTCTTACTGCGAAACGAAAGTGAAATCAGAGAGAGATGATGCCGTTTCATTTCCTCTGGAAAACTACGGAAACACCCAAAAACCAGCCCAGAACACACCTGTGAGAGGAATCACAACACGCACACTGATCTACTGGGACTCCTGGGTTTGGTGCTAAGATATAAAAACATGTCTGAATGTTTGAAACACTCATTCTTGGCCATGTCTTTATGTTTCATAGAACAGAAATGAATGGAAGAGAGAGGTGTAAAGATAGAACACTATAGAATCATTTCTCTAGACAGACGGCTTTAACTGCAACTTCAGACAAAATCCCTCTTTTGTTTCCATGCATCACTTTCTAGATAAAGATGTGCAGAAACCCAAACATCTCTGATGCAGCCACAATTAAAAAGGATTATATATATATATATAAAATATATCTTTGATATACATAGTAAAGAAGGAACAATGTGTACCACACTTATTGGAAAACGGTCTTTGGCCAGTACGTATGTTAGGGCAATATTTACAAAATCAAATATCACAATATTTTAATTCATCAGTAATGTGGATATAAGACTAATTAGGTAAAGGCAACTAATAAAAGAGCATATTACGCTATCTAGTCTCATATCCTGATATTAGGACGGATAGCAGACCTTCAAACACTGAATAATTAAACAAAGAGTTCAACAGCATCTCATTGAAGTGCAAAAAGTATGAATGAAATAAACATTTTGCTCAGTTCTCCACATAATGTGTCAAAGATTTCCTTTCTTTTCTGCTTTTTTTGGGGGAGACTATAACGGTGGAATAATAATTTTAAAAGTTTCAGTATTTCCTGTTAAAGCTGCTGATAATACGGGTATTTCCAAATATGGGTCCTTGTGAATCCCGGGGATAACCAGCATACGAGTATTGAGGCAGGTCACTACAGCGGTGCTTAAATCTAACACATCATTGGAGGACTTGGGTTCGTTTTTTATTCTAAAATATTGTGCTGATACTTCAGAAGCTTGACCAGTGGCAGCCTGAACCACAGGTCCATACCTGGATGGGGGTTGGTTTGACAAAACCAACACGTTCTATATTCTCCATGATCTCTGGATAAAGATCGAAGGCCTCCAGGAAGGTGCGACATGGATTTGGAACGGGCCGCTTCTCCCCCTCCTCCTTCAGGTCGTCCACAAAGATATCGTTGTTCTCCTTCCTGTGGAAAAATATAATGCAAACAAGAACGTTGTGGAACTGGTTGAACGGGTCGAGGGCGGTTTGATACCAAACCACACCGCAGACAAAGAGGAATACACAGTGTGTTGAGTGCGGTTTGTTTACCAAAAACACATTTGGTCCAAACGCCACATGAAAGTATATTATGTGCTATTGGTTGTTT
Source organism: Pholis gunnellus (assembly GCF_910591455.1). Classification (NCBI taxonomy): domain Eukaryota; kingdom Metazoa; phylum Chordata; class Actinopteri; order Perciformes; family Pholidae; genus Pholis; species Pholis gunnellus. The sequence continues at coordinate 21,743,412 of NC_136538.1, forward strand.
CTATTCTTGCACAAGTTTATCAAATAATACTCTTTCAATGGGAAATAAATGTAATAAACAATAATTTGTATAAGATATTGACCCAGAGACAGAGTGCTGACTAATAGTTTATATAAACGTTATCTGTCCTGTACAACCTGATTTTTCACTCAATCTATGTCGTCAAATACTTTTCCTTTATTCACCAGCAACGCTCAATCACCCCGATTACGAGGCCCTGAAGATTGAGACTACTTTAGGCTTGCAAGCATCTACATGACAGATGTGTAAACAGTTTACTGACAGTACTGCAGTCAGACCTGCTCAGAGAACACGTGAAGAGGTGGAGAAATGGTGCCACCTACTGGTCTGAGGCTGTAATGGAAAACAATGCAGACCAACACACACCTATTGGAAAAGTGTGCCTGTCAATAACACCCTGAAGAGTTATGGCATTTGTCTCTGTTCTCTCTACTCTACTACTGTAGTAGTACAGGTGTTTAGCATTGTATAATACAAGGTAACACTGGCACATTTACCTCCATTCACTGACTTCCTCTGCTGTGAGCATGGAGACGCTCTCTGCCTCAGTGTAAAAGTTCTTCTTCAAGGGGGGCAGGTCTGAAGGAAGTTAAAAATATTAAAGAAATTGTGCGAATAAGAAGCGAACACATCACTTCTTTAGTACTTGTGGACTTCAGTGTACGTAGAGTAGTGACAATATTTGAGTCCTTACCTTTCCACTTGAGCTCTTGATACTTGTCCTTGTTCTCCCGGATGTCGTTCCAGTCGATGGATGGAGGAGCTGGGGTTATCGCCGAAGCCTGAAGTTCTACAGTGGACCAGACAGAGCGTTCCTTTACTCCTCCATCATCTCCTGTACCACCTCCTCCTCCGTAGCCTCCTTCGTCAGCTTCCCCTCTATAGCGTCCTCCACTAGCTCCCCCTCTGTAGCCTCCTCCACGATCTCCCCCTCTGTAGCCTCCTCCACGATCTCCCCCTCTGTAGCCTCCTCCACGATCTCCCCCTCTGTAGCCTCCTCCTCTAGCTCCTTCTCTGTAGCCTCCTCCACTAGCTCCTCCACCATAGTCTCCCGCCCAACCAGGATCTGAAAAACAGATCAGTCGATGCAGGAGATCCATTTTCATTTATAAACCGCACAACAGTGGTGTTCCCAATAAGTACGGGTACCGAAACCCGGTATTAAAAACAGGCACTTAGGAGGGTAGAAGAAGTGTCAACTGAAGGATATAATTGAGAATATCAAGCAACTGTTGCTTAGAAGAAGAAGTTATTTCACGTTGCCACAACTTATTCTGAATTATGCCTATTAATCAGCGTGGCCCTGCTAAAAAAACAACAACGATCAAAAATCCTTTCACATACGGCAGGAATCAACCCACTATTTCTGGAGAAAAGACTTCGTACCGTTGCGAGGTCGGAAGTTGCGATCTGCCAACAGGTCTTCAATCATCTCTTTGGCCTTCTGCTGGGCGGCAGAGGATCCAAAGAGGACCACCTCACCTTCAGAGTCGCCGTTGTTTATCTGGGAAAACAAACAAAAAGAGGGAAAACTGACATCCTATACATGCTCTGTCAATAGTTCCATTAGTTGAATTCTGAAGATGATTTACAGCTTGATCTGCTTTTCTGGTGTTCTTTCAGAAAACTTTAAATCTATGCAGTTCATTGCAGGTTAAACCATCTTGAATTGGCCCTGACCCCCTTTGGAATGATGCTGGTTTTGTCCTCTTGGACTTGACTCTACCTCAACTAAAGAGGGTTTTTCCTGATAAAAGAAAGATGATTTTCTGTGTACGTGTCATGTAGGTACGGGTGATGAGCGTCGGGGTCATTCATATATTGATAACAATACAGATCATGATATGACATGTTTTCTGGTAGCACAATAAATAAATAGTCTACAGGAAATAACCACATGGTAGAGTCTATTGTTTTGTAAACTCCTGTGTGAATTAATTAAAGTCAAATAAAGTGTAGTATTTTCTCATTTAAAGTTATTGTGAGGAACTTTTACCTAGTTATGAAACAGCCTCTTTGTGACATACATAAAGACCCTGCTGCAGGAAAAATTAGGTTTTCTGTAGGGACTGGTACTTGGACACACTTCTGCTTTTAAATGCAAAATTAAAGTTGCTCATGGTAGCTTTCATTGAGAACCTTCGGGCTATATGAACCTAACAGCTTCAAGTCACATTAAGAGAGAAACGTATGTTTCCAGCTACCCACTGACTATGTCCACATGCACACAAGTAGAGCAAATAGATTAAGGTAAGAGTTTAACACTTAGTTAGTGTTTATTATATAGAAGTAAGAGTTGGAATAAATAAAAAGTCAGCGTAGAAACATTGCAACCAAAGCAGATATTTACAAGTATTCATTCGTGGATTAGTAAAGTTAACAGTTGTGATAACAGATAATATGAGTTCTGTCTTTAACAATCACAGCCAACTGTTGACATTAGTTTACCTAATTTAACTTAATTAGTTATTAAACAGTATACCAACAGTTTAACATTTTTAAATGCACACTATTTTTGGCCACATAATATCACTAGTTTCAAACCGACAATAGTCAACTTACCTTTATCCTAGCACCGGTGCTCTCTTCAAGTTCACGAATTTTGGCTCCTCCGCGACCTTTAAACAGGATTAAAAAGTATTAAGAATATGTCCAAAATCTAACTATATGTATATATCTATATGTAATTTATGGAACATACCCTCCACTAATGTACAAGTCATTCCCACACACTTAACTATTAATAAAACATGTCAACATCTTAAACCATCACACCATGTGGACCTCATAAACAAGCTAACTAGCTAACCCTCATAAACAAGCTAACTAGCTCGCTAACTTCCGCTCTGCTAACGCTAGCTAACATTAAGTCAAACAGAATTTAAGCTAAAACTCCCAACACAGAGTTTTTCATTTGAATTACTGCTTTATAAACCTACCTATTATCCTCCCAACTGAAGCATTTTCCACAGTGAAAGTCACAGCCTGGGAAGAGTCCGACTTTCCATCGCCGAAGGTTGGTCTTCCAGGGCCTCCGCGGTCCGTGCTCCGGCCGTATGGGCGAACTTCACCGCCGCCTCTCCGACTCTTATACTCGGAACCGTCGCCATTACGATCCGCTCTCCACTCTCTAGAGGCTCCGGAATTGGCGCCATTTCTTACCCCGGAAAATACGTCTTGTCCTTGACTGTCGTTGTGTGGTGGTTTCCATTCAGTTGGAGCTGTTATTGCGGACTTCGTGATAGCAACGCCGCCCTCGCTGTCGTCCTCCTCCCAGTCAGACATTTTGAATTTGGCTCCCGCAACGGTTAGCTAGCTCGAGCTAGCCAGGCACCAACGGCTAATTAACTGTCAATCAATCAAGAGGCATTCACTTCCTCTCTGTAAGCTCAGACTTCCGAGCTTTTGATAATTATTGTACGTGTAAACCCTGGAATTTAATTAATAAAAAGTATAAAAGTAAACGTAAAAATGTGGAGACATTTAGGAAAATATCCCTATATATATATATATATATATATATATTAGATAGCATACCTTTCCATCCACTATCCTTCAACCTGAGTTTATAAAATCCTCATTCCAAAAAGGCAACATGACATCTGCTTAAATTGCTAACTTTATTTGATTTTTATATATATAAACATTACATTGCTAAAGAAAGACACAACAACCAAAAACAGTTTAGTTAATTTGTACTTTATTAAAGAATAATAAAATTATTTTTGCATTTCTCATCCAGAGAACATAATGTGCACTTTAATAAATTAATTTCAAAGAAAAATAATAATGTTAATTAACATTGTCAAGCTTTTAAGGCCCAGTTGTGTAATAAATTACCATTCAAGCAGTAGAGAAATTGTATTAATAGCCATCATATAAAGTCCTGGACCAAAGCTACATGACTTAAGTAAACTGGATGCCCAAAATTGAGCAGATCGACTTCAACTATGCAGTATGTTGTAGCTTTAGGCAAACAGGACAGTTATAGCCATGTGAAGAAAAACAAAATAAACATTTCATATGCAAGAAAGGCACCCTTAATTAAGCAATTTACAGATTGCAAAATGTGAGTTTTATGAGGTTCCCCAACTGGCTGAGTCCACAGGGCGTTTCCTTGTGTTCGATATCTTGCTTCAGAATAACAGAAAAGTTTTGGTTTGGCCTTTTTTTTTTTTCAGCAAAGCTCAATCAATAACTACGACAAAGTCTACTTTAATATTAAGCATTAAAACTATACCATGTCACATTTTCAGGCTCCTCAAACTCACCAAAAAACAACAACAACTGTGCTTTCATCATAACAGCACAACGTCTGCATGGGCTGTAGAATATTTAAATAAAAAATCAATCTACAAGTGTTAACGACATTTGTCATTTGTTAGGAGATAATACTTGTTATATTCTACTACAGAATATTAATTTGATAAGCAATGCACTTAACATTCAAAACAAAGGGAGTACAACTGTAAATTAACAAATAAAGGTCGTCATTGACGTATTAAAATACATTTTTAAGACTGCTGAGACCCCTTAAGACGTAAACATGCAAAAACTACGAAGCAAAAAATTTCAAAATGAAGATGGCTGACAAAGTTTTGTGCATAATTCCCACGAGCAGGATGACATTGAAAACAACGTGTAGTGTGTTAGGACAGTGTCATTTAAGAAACACACAATTTTTCCATAAACCTGCCAGTGAAAAGTTCACAATCTGAATATGGAATAAATGCACCAAAATATAAAATGTGTGCCATTTTTAAGCTAATAACCTAAATGGTTAAATAGGGTAATTATAAGGTGAGGAGGGAGAGCATGCACATTCACAAATCCTGGTAAATTAAAGCCTCAATGTGTATTTCTTTTGAGGGGGGAGCAGCAGAAGACTTTAAAGAAGATTCAAATCACAAAATATGAATTAGGATTTAGTATTTAGATCACAGGGCACATGTATTTTCTCATCTCTCTCCTCTTCTAAGTAAATATATGAAATGTCAGCAGCAGAATGGACACATGGATCAAGTAACAACATGCAAAACTGTAACCAACAACAGTGCATGTGCAGTATATTGTAATCACGAGGTTCCTCAAGGTGAATCCAAACTAACCTGCCATCGTCACCCTGTAACACCAGTCTACCAGTCTACCAGTCTACCAGTCTACCAGCCTACCAGCCTACCAGTCTACCAGTCTACCAGTCTACCAGTCTACGTGGCTCTGGACCGGCTGGAGGGAATACGTTCAGCCCAGCAGCCGCTAATCTTCATTATCGATGCACAAGGTGCAAACCAGCACCCAGTAAAACAGACAGGGATTGTCCAAAAAAAATACCTTAAAAGGTTTAAATGTAACACTAAGTGGGTTCTCCACACGACTACTTTCAAATTAGTTCAAAATACGATAATGTTCCTATAGGCAGACTTTGTTTCGTACTCTTTTGTTGAAGATCTGGAGTTACTTTCACGTGCAGAAGGACGTCCGGGTGTGTGTTGGAACAGCTTAGACGTGCAGCGTCTCATGCTCGGCTCATTCACCGTTCAGACCATGAGAACATATTATGTACAATTGTGGGTGTTTATTTTGATGCTTTTTACTCCTTGATTTGAACGTCTTCCAGGCTCTTCCCTCACAAGATGAGATGTGTTTTAATGTTCCATCTTTAACCCTTAATGTGTCTGAGTAAATGTAATATTCCGGGGTGAACCACACGTGTGCCGTCCTCTTTGTTTACGTCTCCATGCTTCCATGTGTTTAACGTTACATTGCTATGAATTGTGGGTAATGCTGATTTATGGAAAGTGTTCATGAAGGCTTTAACATGTCTGAGAGAGTCTTCAAACACTGGCTGCTTTGACAGAGGAACAGAAGTAAACCCTGGTGAGTGAGGGGACTGGGATTGGGCTTAATGCACTGGGAATACTGTCCAAACCATCGCTGGTTGTAGAAAATAAACAGAACTTGTGTTCTGATTACATGCTGAGGGTTTTAACTCTTTTTATATTATAGTTCAGCTATTCCCATCACACCAGGCGCTGGCCTCTCCTCTCAGTCCTGTGTGTTTTGGGGGGAAACAGTCCGTGCAGTGATATGTATGAAAGTAAAAAGATGACGTCACATCGCCAAAGACAGACATTGAACAAAGAGAGTGAGCGGCTCTCCTCTTCATCCAAGAAAGTCTCTGAATACAAGTGAATGATAGTGTGTGTGTGTGTGCATGTACCTGTGTGTGTGTGTGTGCTACTGGTTTCACTGCATGTTAAGAAACTAACGGTTGAACTTTAGCTTCCAGTGGCTTGTTTGAGGTTTAACTACATTCTTGTAACTTGCACCTTTGTTTTGGCTGTGAGACAATCAAACAGTATTTATTCACTCAAGTACTCGTCAAGGTGTTCTTTCATTTATACCACGAACACGCCTGCTTGTTTCTGCCCAAACTGGCTTCTTTGGTTTGGGTTTTATGTTCAGACGTAATAAGTTGGACTAAACTATTTTAAAAAGAAAGTTAACATCAGTTTGTTTTTTTGGTGAATCAAATTATTTGATTTGCTTCTAGGCTCAGAAATCACAGTTAACCTTCCGTGTTATTTATGATAAATTTGATCTATTTTTATTATTATATGATTAATATATGATCGATGTGAAACAAACTTTTTTTGTCGGCAAAAATCCAATAACATCAAAGCAATTACTCTTAAATGAAGGTTTCTTTTGTATTTGTGTTTTTTGCCTATTCTGTTTTAGGTGAAAATGCCCACTTTCATGCATACTTTTCATACGTCCCTATACTTTATGGTAATTTCAGGACCCTGTACAAAGTATAAAACATTATACAATCTGCATGAAAAGTGGACACAATCATGTTGGACAAAATATAAAAACATCGTATGTCCATGTATGAGGCATTGACTGGACACACGCAAAATAATCTGTATAGTGTCCGGTAGAAATACTGTAAAAGTGGTTTCCCCAACAATGATGTGTACATACAGTATGCAAACGTGTGTGTGTGTGTGGTTATGCCAGCTGTATGTGTGGGGGCTGACTGAGAAACTCTGCGTTTCCCTTGGGGTGAGGAGCAGACTCCCCCGCAGTCTGTAAGAGGTCTGAGGGGCTGCTGTCGGGTCCCTGTGACAGGAAGTTGAAATGTTCTCCCTCCGGCTCCAGCTTGCACTTCCTAATGAAGAGTTCTGTCCCGTCCCAGTCGCTGAGGTCACCGTGGGCGTTGCCACGTTTGCTACCGTTGCCGCCGCCGCTGTTGTTGAGGCCGGTGGCGTGGTTGATCAAAGGCTGGCTGAGGTTGTGCACGGAGAGGGACTTCCCGAGGCCTCCTCCCCAGTCTGAAGAGCTCTCGTCCGGGCTGGACGAGAGCAGCAGCAGGGGGTTGACCTCCAGGCTCATGTGCCTCCTCCAGACCCCCTCAGATTTCAAGCCAGTCTTCTCCCGCAGCAGCACCCCTCTCTGGGCGGGGCCCGCCTCGCCGTCCGCTTCCTGGTCGGCATCCAGACCGGATCCCACAACAACAGAGGGGCCCAGGCTCCCCTCAGCTCGCACATCATCTGGGACGGGCTCAGCGGAGCATCGGAGGTGGGACGGGTGCACCACGGGGGGCAGCCGCAGGGTGAAACCACCCGTCGAGGGAGGCGGGGGTGGCAGGTCGGGGAAGTGTGCTCTTTTGGAGGTACAATTGGGGGTGACCAAGGTCGGGTAGGGGCTGTCGGGAGGCAGCAGCGGTGACGGGGAGAGCGAGGCCGTGGACGGGGGGTAGGATGGAGGTGCCGAGTCGGGGGGGCAGTCGTCGTCGACGGGTGCCAGGATGAGACGCAGGCCTCTGTGGTTGGTGCCGAGAGAACGGTGTATTCCCCCGTTGCCGTCTCCGCCGCCGCCGCCGCCGCCCACCGGATCCCCTCCATCCCTGATGATGGAGGTCTGGTAGTCAGAGTGGTGGTGCTGGTGGTGGTTGTCCAGCTCGAACAGGGGCAGGGAGGAGAGGGTGAGCCCCGTGGGGCCTTTCTGCAGGACTTGACGATAAACGTCCAGCAAAGAGTCCAACTTTGATTCAATGGAAGTCACCTGGGAACAGAGTAAGAGAGGGACAGACAGACAGAGACAGAGAGGGAAGCTTAAAGGGCTGCAAAGCAATTCTATTGAATTTTATATTGACAGATCCGTGGTGTTTCCACACGTTGGTCTCATCCAGCATTCGCAGCTATACCTACGAAAATTCATAATTCGTAGATATCCCATGAAATATTTCTGTTATCCACATAATCATAAACGAGGAAGTGCAAAGACTGCAGAAGCCCACACTAGAAGTCAATGTTGATTTATTTGTCACATAACTTGTGTACTTCAGTAACAGCACTTCTGTAGTTATTCTAACCCAAACCAGATCTTCTTCTCAACTAGTTCTGTTGTCTAAACCTAACTAAGTAGTTATGTTGCATCAACCTAACGAAGTTGTTTCCTGTGAAGACAGAAGTTTATTTTGGATTCATGTAACGAGCAGAAATTGACACGTGTTGCTGGACTTTCGTAGGAAAACGCACAAAATATGAGGAGCAACTTTTTCGCAGGATATCAAACAAACAATGAAGATACGTTGGTTTTCAAAACAGAAGTCAGACCAGAAAGTGAATTTGGGAATCTCAGTACCAGGAAAAAGTAATCCCTGAGTCAAAAGCTTCAAATCAGATCCACGCAGATCTACCATCCACATTATAGGACGATCACATCTCACATAAAGGACAGTGCTGATGTTTTTGGGGGGTTTTCTTCTAAACTCACCTGTCTCTCCACCTTACACACACGGCCCAGCATGCTCATGCCCTCCAGAGAATCTCCATCTGGGTGCAGTTTGTCCCTCATCTTCTTATCCACAGGAATCTGGCCTTTTCCCAGAATCTGATCCACCCTGACACACACACACAAACACACACATACTGGTGTTAATATATTTAAAAATAATGATCTTGTAATAAAAGTAGGCGCCCAAGCTTCATCTCAGGTTATCCCAAGTGAGGAAACACAACCTAAAGCGCCAGCAGGATGTTAAGATTAGAGTTAGTAAAACACACACACAGGCTGTATCAGTGTCCTCCTTTAAAATACCCTTTAACTCCAAAAGTGTCAACGAAACACAGCATCTTCAGACTGGGTTCCATGTAATTTGCATGGGTTTCACAAAAGAAACCAACATGCAACAAAAACAAAAATCTCATTTTCACACGTCACAAAGGAAAAAAGAGTAAAAGCGTCAAAATCAAGTTCACGAACATAGAACGTTCAAAGCAAACCTCGCTCTGTGGCTGCTGGGTTCAAACTTGGTATCTTAAGCTTGACAATGCTTTTTTTTTTTAAATTCAAATAAAATTCATCAGCCACATCAGTTACAAGAGGTGTGTTTAAGTCCATCCCCATTTATTGTTTATTTCACTTTCTATTCCAGTACAAACATATAATTGTTTCCTTATGTGAGATGCTTACATTACCAGTTAATCTGTAGTGTTGTTCTTTGTTCTTTTGACACTGTAATAATGTTGAATTAGTGTTAAAGTTAATAACGTTTATACAGTATCTCTAACATGCATTGATCTACGGGACGCAAATGATTTTTGTTTTATCTACAACAAAAACACATGAATTAATTAGGAAAACACTGAGCTGCACACAGGTTAGCAACATTCACACACACACACACACACACACACACACACACACACACACACACACACACACACACACACACACACACACACACACACACACACACACACACACACACACACACACACATGTTCTGGATGGGATCTAATGTAGCCACAGGGATGTTTTGGGGCTTGTTTGTGTATAAACGTTAGTACACATTTACATTGTCTGTGTGTCAGACCTGGTTAATTAAAACCTCACCAAATGGCTGGAGTTACAGGTACAGGAGTTAGAATACACTTTAAACACTTCAGCATGCTTTTTGTGACGAATGCAAACTCCAACCACCTGTTGTCAGGGGAGAGTTAATACAAGCGGTCTGTTGGCGACGGTTCAGACAGACAGACACTTCTTTGGGGGAGACAGCAAAATCGCTAATGCTCCTCACCACAGAGGGGGGGGGGGGGGGGGGGGGGGGGCAACTAAAGGGATTCTACTGTAGGAAACACTTAAATTAAGTTAAATTTAAAAAAGTAACCCTGAGACAGGGAGCTTCTTCCTGTGGTTGCTGTAATAATATTGCAGCGCAGGAGAGGACATGTTCCTGGGTCGGCTACTCAGGCTGGGACCAGAGCCGGCTGCACTGGCCAGTCTGGAGACAGGAGAAAGACCAGGTCAGATAACATCTCTCTCTCTCAAACACACTACAGCAGGAGGCTCCGGCGCACAAACGACCACAATCTAGTCTTATATGCAGTGACAAAGGCCTGTAGATAAACACAGAGGATGAGCAAAAGTAGGCTAAAGGATGTCAGATATCAGGCTTTATGAAGGCTCTGTAGAGTCAGGGTTTGGTTTGTCCATTCTGGGCTTCTGTAGAAACATGGACTCCGTGAAGAGGACCTGCTCCCTAAGTAGATATGAAGGGCTAAGCTAACGACAACACAGCGATTCTTAGTTTCAATGATTATACACTAATGAAAACATACTTATGAATATTTAAACACTGTGCCTTTCAAAGGTAGAGTTGGTAATCTTCTTCAAAAACATTTTCTTTCAAATATTTTTGTAGAAATTCTCTTTACAGCCTGACAGCAATCAATGAATCAAATCACTCTGACGAAAGAAAGAAGAAGAGAATCTGGTAGCGCAGGACTGTAATAAGCCCGTCCAAACATGTCATTCAGCCAGAAAGGTTCCATCTTAACAGCCGTGAGAGCTAACAGCAGCCATGTTGGTTGTTTACGTTCATCACGAGTCTCTTTGGAGGGAAACCTGAAGAGACGGACTGTCAGTGTTGAATAGTTTACAACTTTCTCACGAGTTTTAGCAACTTCTGTAGCTAATGATGTTGGCTACTTTCATTGGTTTTTTTTAGGTTGGATGATTTTGAAAATGTAGCGTACTGTTGCTAGTTTCTCAAGATTACCTAGCCTAGCTTTAAAGATTGTTTAACTTACATCACCCAATGCATGGTCAAGATGTTCACTCTGTGTGTATCTACAGCCTTTAAACAAGCACTATTATTCAGCAGGAGCTCGACTGACCTCCGGCACGTCTATTCATTCAGAACAACTAAATACGAACTTTCTCTGAAGTTTGGACATGTTAAAAGCCCCAATCCATAACCGCACTATAGCGCCTCCTGCTGGACTAATATGGTCCAGCTTTTCTCAAATTAAGTGATTTTAAGACTTTTGATACGAGAACTGAAAGCTTCTAAATGTGGTTTGAAGCTGTATGAAGCTGGATTTTGAATGAATGAATGAGGATGAACACGTCAGATTCCGATAGATTCTGGATTTGGGGCTTTTACATGAAGACAGAATCTTCTCCACGTAGCACCGAGGAGCTCGTTTCCCCGTCTACAGTCAAGTACAGCGTGTTAGATCACAACATGTTCCAGTTGGATGAGGTCCTCAAGGAGCCCAAATCAGGACTACCACAGTTTACAGTGTGAAATAAATAAGTAAAGTGTTACTAAATACTACTCAATTAGAATGCAATGTGATGAAGGACCACTTCGCTGGCTAAGAGAATACCTTTTGGCCAATGCTTGTTTTCTTCATGTGTATCATTGAGGCTCAGACCACAGATGTTTATATAAACCTGAGATTCTTCAGTAAAACTGTGTCCATAGTCTGTTTCTGGAGCTCCTTGGTGACCTCCACAGACAGATCTGGGTCAAGCAGCCAGTTTGGTGAAGTGTGTCTCATAATTAGCATATGATTTTATGATGATTTTATCTTATGAGGTCACAGTGATCTTTGACCACCAAATGATAACCAGTTCATCCTTCGGTCCAGGTGGACGTTTGTCTCCAGGTGTTCCTGAGGTATCATGAGAATGGACGGACGGATGAACGGACGAACCCCAAAACATGGAGCCTCAAAGAGCCATACAAAGTGGACTCTAGACCGGACTCGAGACCCAGACCAGACTCGAGCACTACAGCCCGGACTGCGTCTAAAACTAAACTAAATAAACAAAAGTATTTCCAACCTTTACGGTCTGTTCATGACGACGCACTGAATTTTCATTGTGATGCCAAACACGTGTGAATGCATGGCTGCTTGACCCAGGTGTGACGACATCATCATAGTGTGGGTTATGTTAGAGGGGGGGGGGGGGGGGGTCAGGACGGGGTGGCTCTAACCCCGGTGCAGACTGTTTCCTCCGGGCCTGGCTGTAATATAAATGCAGGGAGGGAGAGGAAACGGTCTTGGCGCGGCTGCTGAAGGGCCTCGGAGGGGGACCCACTACAGTATCTAGTCTGGGAGAGAGAGTTGGGGGTCACAGGTGTATATATACAGTACACACACACACACACACACACACACACACACACACACACACACACACACATAGTGGGTATAAAAGACACAGCTGGAAGTGAGATCAAGGTTTGATTCAAGGCCTCTTTACTGAGTGATAACCTCTAAAGGACTCAGAGGAACATTAGCAGCAACATCCACGTCCTGAATGTAAGTCCATGAATAACACATCTCATCAAACTCCTGAGACCTCACACTTTTTGTTTGATATGCTTTTTTTAATTTCTCCTAGCTATTTGGGATGAGTAGGTGACCTGAAAACAAAATCAGGAAGTAGTTTTCACAAAGAAAATGTGTTTATCTTAATGCCTAAAGACGGCTGTGCAAAACCAAGATGGCAAATAATAAAGATAACGTATCTCATTCAGTCAGTTTCAAAATTAAGACAAATGAACAGATTTAAAATAGTAAACATGAGGACGCGAGCAGAAGATGAACATTTCCAGAATGAGGATGATGATTTTTTAAAAGGCAGTTCTGTGATATTTTGTGATTTAAGTCCTGACCTCGTCTGAAGGCTCTTGATGCGACAGAGCATGTCCAGGTGTCCTGCAGAGTACTGCTCTATCACATCCTTCACATCGTACGGACGCAACGTCTCCTTGAACTTCTTTTTCGCCACGTGGAACTTCATGATCCTGCACACAAACACAAACACAAACACACAGGAAGCAAAGACAACGCTGAAGTTAGTAACGTAAAGAGAAGTCAGGGTGTGATCACTACGACCAGCCACCAGATGGCAGCAGCAGCTTTAGGACCATCCCTGGCATCACTCGTTTAATCCGTCTTTGGAGTGCAATAATGAAAACATTAATAAAATCTCAGTTACCTAAAGGAGCATCTAACGGGAAACCGAGGTTCCCTGGATTCTCTTGACTTAGAAACGTGAGCGTGTGATCTTCTATCTCCTGTATCTAGTGAGCAGAGCCTCTGCTGGGTGGATAATATTGATGCAGGTAAGGAGATCCTCCTCGGTGGTTTCTGATTTTCTCCAGTTGCCCTGTTTTTTTTTCTCGCTGTCTAAATGGAAACAATGGTGACAGATGACCCTCTGTAATAACAGTCCGGAGAGGGTGGGGGGTGGGTACAACCCGACACCCGACACCCTGGGAAAGCCCGGAGCTCCGGCTGCCCATGGAGGAGGCTGCTGGGTGGGACAGAGAAACGGGGGCGCTGGTGGTGTAGAAGGAGGGGTTTGAAAGAACTCACTAGAAAACTAAATAAAGTCTTATCTTTCTAAACCGGCACATATGAACACATTTCAGAACAAGGGAAAAAAAAATGCTTCCTTGATTTGATTTGTGACTCCAGAAAGATTCCACTGGAAATGATTACACAACTGGAACTCTCTCTGAAAATGACACAAAAACTACAAACTTAAATTTAACGACAGTAAAACGGCATCACTGAGGAAATATAAATATATAAATGAATCGCTTAGTAGCAGATGTGCAAATGTCTATTGTTAGTTTTTTTTGTGCAGATGGGACGGATTATTTATAGAAAAGATTCTGTCGTCCATATGGGCAACGTCTGCATGAGTGTTGTGAATATTATGAAAAGTTTAAATACCATATATGAGTCTCTTTGATCGTCTATGTGGAGTGAATATGCTCAAACTTACGGTTGGATAAATAAGAGACCGATTAAAAAAAGTGTGATCAGAGTGAGTAATACTGAAATATTAAATCTTAACAGACGGACTCAGACGCTCGTGACATTAACGGATGAGGATCAGTCGAGGTCTTTCCTCTTGATTTACAGTTTGCTCTAAATGCTTTTTCTTCTCGACAAAGAGGAGAATCCAGCCAAACATCTGTCGCTGTATAACATGCGAATGGTCGAATGTAAAGAGCATAAAACCAGGAGAGCATCTTATTAATCTAAAGAACTTCACAGCGATCATATTTGAACCAGGAGTGAAATCCTGCTTTATTGAGAGGTGAAAAATTGAATCTTTTTATTTTTTAACAATAATTTATTTTTTGAAGAGGGTGAGAAGAAGAGGTGGAATGAGAGAATCAGTTGGCGCCAGTTGGATAAACATTCGCTTTACAGGGTGCCGGTGTAAGAGATCAGGGTCACACACACACACACACACACACACACACACACACACAACCAATCAAAACCCGCCTCAGGCAAACCCTAAAACCCGGCAGTAGGTCCCATAGATTCAGAGGGAAAGATGGAGATAAAAAAACAAGAACAAAATAGAGAATTCAGCTTTAACAAAAAAAAGGCTTTGCTTGAGGGAACCGAACATCGTGTGAACTCATCGGAGAACGTCTGTTTTTACCCTCTAGAATAACATGTATAGCGGAGGGAATACATGTTGGCTCCTGACGATGGAACCCTTCTGTTGGCTGCTGGTATTCACTCACACACTGGTTGGATTCATATTCAGTCAATGAAGTCTTGCACACTGAGTCATTCTAGAACTTTTTCGATCGATACGCTTCACAAACAGCCGACTAAGAAAGACGGCGGTCTACGAATCAATGAACGTGACGTGACTTTATAACGAGAGCGACGACAGAGGAGATTCTACTAACGCATGAGATCGACAAAGCAGCCAATCAGGAAAAAGGAGGAGGCGGTTCAGTGACATCACCGATTGACGGGAAACTGTCCAGCTCAGTGAGCTGTTACTGTGGTCATCTTTATCAGAGCAAACCACACGACAAGCTCCGGTTCTATCGAGAGAAGCCGATGCTTCGTGTGTTAAAGCTGCATTCTCTCTAATGTCCACCAGGGGGCGACTCCTCTGGTTGTATAGAAGTCTATGAGAAAATGACTAAATGACAACGTCCAGTCTTATAAACAGTCTGTGGTTCAAACAAGCCGACTCCAATGTGAACCTCTCTTATAAAGAGTGAGACGATCCACACATGAGTCAGGATGGACGGCTCGAACTAAAAGACTTTCATTCAGGGGAAAGCATGTTTTCTTTAAACAATCGCCCAAACTACACTGTCACAGCCAAAACAAAGCTTATAATTCTGATATTTTGTTAAAAAAAAATGTATTCTACGTGTGTCATTTGAAATCTTGCAAAAAATAAACCGTTTGCTCAAACCAGATTCTGTAAAGAACATTAGATTATACGCTTTTCAGTGCAACTATGAAGCCACGATTGATTCACCTCAGATGACAAAAACTCTGTGAAACTTTGACTGAACTGCTGCTGAACACAGAGCTCAATGTATAAATAACACATGGAGCCTCCATTTCTTTCCAACATTGGTAACACTTGGAATCATGTTTGATAGATTCCAATGTTTTCCAATTTAAAAAAAATCAATTATCAAAGAAATTCAACATTTTATGATTTATGTCATTATATGATTGTTCTGTTTCCATAGAGGTGCAGGACTTGCAGAGGGTTTGGTGTTCAGAGGGTTAATAATTTGAATGCAAGCCTTTTTCACAGCAGTGAAACCACTTCACCTCAAACATTTCTAGGACTCTCATGATTTGAAGATGCTTTTAGATAACAGCATCAGCTAAAAAAGACACGAAACGTAAAGTGACACCGGTGCAGCGTCTCACCTGACGGCCCTGATGACGGCCTTGAGCGGAGCCGACAGATCCTCCACCGTGACGTCACAGTGGCAGCCTCTCTCGTCAAAGGAGTCCTCCGTGGTCATCCCTGCGTCCACTGAGTCAGACACACCGCCATCAATACAACTTTAGCCCCAATGCAAACTCATTCCCACCCATTGAAAACTCATAAAACACTTTCTGCTGCGTTGGTCTCCAAGAATGTTTCAAACTGACGCTATCCTGGCTCTTGGGAGGTGAATATTTATGCCCTGCTTGGACGGGATCTTTAAGAACGGGCAGCGTTTCTACCAGCTCAGCTATGTGAGGTGAGAGAAGAGGGTTCATATAGATAATATATTATCAGGAGAGACACAGACACAGCACAAAAAGAGGAAGAGGAGGAGAAAAAAGCATTGGAGGGGAAAGATGTAAAGCGAGTGAATCGTGATGAAGTGCATATAAGTAAATGATTGGAGGGAATAAGAGGAGACACAGAGATGCTATTAAAACATTGTTTGGGACCTCCACTAGAATGAGAAATGAGTTTTTAAATGACGGAGGGTTCATCTGTAAGATGTTGTGTCGGTCGCTCTCTCACCATCTGGGATGGCGGTGCGGGTCTGGCTCTTCAGCCTCAGCGACGGCCTGAACCGGGTCCGGTCGTTGAAGCTCCAGCTCTTCTGCACTTTGGCCGGACTCCCGCCCATCAGGTCGCCGCCGCCCGCCACCTCGTTGCCGGGGGAAGAGCGCTGGCGGTCGTTGACGGACGTCTGCCTGCTCTTCATGCTCTGACCGCGAGGACTCGCCATCCGGACCCGCTCCTTAAAACTCAACTTCTGGCTGCAGGGGGAGGTTAGCCGAGAAAAGAGAGAGAGAGAGAGAGAGAGAGAGAGAGAGAGAGAGAGAGAGAGAGAGAGAGAAGGACGATTCAAAGAAGCAAAGAGAGAGATTTGGGATGAAAAGAGAGATGGCGGTGAAGAAAGGTGAAGTTCAGGATGAAGTTGATGGAGAAAGAAGAGGTCAAGGGTTGATAGAGAGACACAAGGAAAGAGAGAGGGAGAGAAGAAAGGGAGGCTGTCAACACATATTTCCACCTCAGAGAGTGATTTGAGAGACATGAGGCAACGTTCTGTCTTTTCCCTTCAGCCCAAATATCATCCATCCAGCTGACATGCCACCAGAACACAGCCAGACGGGTCGCCGAGCCTCCTGAGCATAAAACCCTCACATCCTGGATCCTCAACACAAAACCGGGCTGATGATCTAATCATGTATTCGCTTTATTAAAAACAGAGTTAATGAGATTCTTGGAGGCGATACGTGAAAGCACGGTAACATTTAATTAATACGAGATCAACAAATTGATTTTGCGACTACGATGAACAAATGAGAGCATCGCTGAGAGAAGCCTCTACGCCGTCTTTCCTTCATTACATGTTGATTTTGGGAAACGTTGGAGTTCTAAACGTTCTAAAAAAGCGAAATCTTTCAGAGATTGTGAAGCCAAATAACTTCCAGCATGTTGATCTACGTTTACTTGTACTCATTTTTTACAACTGACGGGAGATTAGACTCTAAAAAAACCCTGAAAAAGAACAAACTTCTGGCATCAAAAATGTAAAAATCGATGGTTGTTCACAAAGAATATGAATGAAACTAAAGACCGGACTCAAAACACTTTCTGGAAAATATAAAATAAAAGAAGAATTTTATTTTTACTCATTACTCTGAGTTTACGTTCTGTGAGACCTCTTACTGAGAAAGTGGAACATTTTACTTTTAGTGAATCAAACTGAACGTAACGGTGTTTTATCAGACAGTTTAAATCTGCAAAACACAAACATCTATTTTCATCTCACTTGTTCACTGTAGTGACACCGGTGTGATATATTTATGGTTAAAAAAGCTACGTATAGTAACTTTAAAATACAATAAAGTTTAAAAAACTATCATATTACAATAAAATCATATGAACTTTATAATCCACAGCAGCCACTGTGAAGAAAACAGTGATGTTTAAATCTTCACAGGGTTGGTGGTGGATGCAGAAAGTCCTCCATCAATGAGACTCACTGCAGGAAACTACAACGTCTCTGAGTCAAATAGACCAGCATGCAATGCAGCAGACCGATGAGTGAGAGATGCAGGGTTCCAACACATTGAACATGCTACAATTCCAAAGCTCAGTGTCTCACTGCCGTGATCTCCCAAAGCTAGACCTGAGCAATCTCTTCCTTCCTTCCGCAGACCCGTCACGCTTACTGCGTCTACAACCTCGCAGCATGTTCAGCCAGGCTTCACTAAATACACTAACACTGACACACATTCTTTCTTATAAACAGTGGGTGGAATATGTTAATAAGACTCTCATCTATTACCGTTCTCTCCATCTCTGATGGCTGAAAATGACTGAAAAGAGAAGTGCAGCAGTGATGCAGGGAGCATGCAGTGAAACGCTCACGTCCTGATGCTGACGTGTGTGTAGCTATCTTACTCTTTCTTTCACAGGACGAGTGGTTTATAGAACAGATATGGATGCGTTCAGTTGGACATTAAGATAAACTGGGTCCAGCCACATGTTCAGGTTTTATTTCATGAGTTTTAACAACTGATGGGAGTAGAGCCTCTGAGAGAAAATCCTCCAAAGAACCAACTTCTGGCCTCAAGAATCTAAAAATCGATGAGTTTGATAGAAACTAAAGTCCTTCACGTGGCTGGACTCAAAACTTT
This sequence comes from Pholis gunnellus, assembly GCF_910591455.1. Taxonomy (NCBI): domain Eukaryota; kingdom Metazoa; phylum Chordata; class Actinopteri; order Perciformes; family Pholidae; genus Pholis; species Pholis gunnellus. Next base: position 21,762,191 of record NC_136538.1, read on the forward strand.
CTAGAAAATATTAAATAAAGGGGGATTGTATTTTTTATTGAGCCGTCTTACACAATAAAACACGTACACAAGTAACCACTTACTGAGAAAGTAGAACATTTTACCAACAGTCTTTCGTAGGCATTTTTAAATTGTAAATTAAGAAAAGATAACGGCAAGCAACATCCTATAATACCATTCTGCTTCATGGTTTCAGAATGATTGGGGCTCAACATGTTTAACTACACCGGGGAGGGAACTCTGATGCATTTCTTTCATTTATCTGAAAACAAAAACCTACTTCTTCATTGTTATCTTTTAAAACCGCGTCTACTTTTAGATACATTTTGGTGGAATTCCCCTTTAATTTGTAACAAAGTCGCGTTTGCATTCGACAGGCAGCAAGCAGCAGTCGTCTCAGACAAAGTCCTAAAGAAGAAGGGAACGAGGTGAGAAGGAAGCTTGTTTTCTCGCTCGTCCTCCATGCTATTAGTCATTCCCACAGGTCTCTGGGCAGAGAGGATGCTGGGTAGCACTGTTTAGGTACCTCCTATATTTCCGAGTGCACCTTCTGAAGAGCCTCCCTTTACTTAGGCCCTTACTGGAGGAGGGAGGAGGGAGGAGGGAGGAGGGAGGAATGGCAAGATAAAGGAGGAAGGAGATTAAAAGAGGAGTTCAGCTGAGGAAGGAGAAGAGAAATCGTCTGCTGTCAATATCGATGCAAAGTAAAATACACACAGAGAGAGAGAGAAAGGGAAGGATGGGAGTGGACAAACAGGGAGGAGCTATATATGAACATATTATATATTAATGATGTGACACACATCATAGTGTCATTAAAGCATTACTCTGAACATCTACAACCTCCACTCTTGTTTTTCCGAACACATTTGACCAAACTCTCGCCAATCGTATCCAAATCAACAAAGTGAAGTCTTTTCAACAGTGATTGTTCCCCATTTACTCACTAATTCTGCACGAAGTCCCTGAAGTGTTGCGTAAAGTCGCGGTCACCAAAATAGATGAAAGAGTCTCCAGACATCACATCAAATCTGGTGTTTTTTAAATGGAATCTGGTGCGTTCACTGCTGAGTTCGGTGTGAATGCTGTTACTCGAGTCGTATTCTGGACTAAACAGAAACTCTTTGAACAACACACACGTGTTAATGCAGCAACATTTTTAAGAAAGCTATTTTGATTTTCCCATTAAAAGGAGGAAGAGAAGTCAGGTTTAAAAAAAACACCTTTAAATGACGAGAAAATGTCAGAGAAAGAAGTCAGAGTTGCCCTTTAAAGAAAAAGCTTGAATCATTTGAAATGAACTGTACACACACACACAAACACACACACACACACACCTGCCTACACACATAACCTCCAGATTAAAGGCCCATTAGCCTTCATTTTGTGTGACCTCGCTGCCAACATCCAGCACTCGTACGCTCAGCATGATGTCCGCTGCAGCACTCTGTGGTGAGTGTTTACCACCGCCGGTGTTTACAAGTCGGCTTAAAAACGAATAAAACCACCGGCCCACTGCCGCTGAACCCGCCGCCGCCGAGCAGCCGACAGTCTGTAAAACCACTAATGACACACAGAGTCGCGTGTTCTCTCCTTTGAGAGGCTAACGTAACAAGAGAACAAAAACGCTGCTTTAAAAGTGCACGTAATTATGATTTCACACGTGTAGATTGGATTTACTGTAACAACTGTTTCTAAGAAAGGAAAGCGGAATCAAACGCAGCTCCTTTAAAACCGGGAGGGATTTCTGTGGGGGGATGAAACAAAAGCCTAATTAGATGTTGTGTTTAAGGATGAGAAGCTCGTTTGTTTGTGTGTCTGACTGAGAGCACATCTTCTCATGTGTGTGTGTGTGTGTGTGTGTGTGTGTGTGTGTGTGTGTGTGTGTGTGTGGCTGTCTTAAGTTTGAGAAGCTGCTGGCTCAATATAAGACTCCCAAATGTTGCCAAAGAAGCGCTGCACTGTAAAAAACTATACTAGCATAATTAAACTCACAAATCTCTCTCTGTCTTCTTCCCCCTTTCTCCCCCCTCTCCCCCCTTTTTTTCAACTTCGCTCCGTCTCTCCTAGACTTGTGTTTGATGAGTTATATAAATACCATCCCAATGGAAAAAGTGCGTCATGGTACAGACATGGTACAGACTCCTGTCTTTGAAGGCGGGTGCGCACACACACACACACACACCCACCCACACACACACACACACACAGAGAAGCCCATCACCCTTCCCTGTCTGGGAGTCAAGTGCAGGGAGGGAAACAGTAGTGAAAGAAAAACAGAGATGGAGACGTAAAGTGAGGAAGGAATATGAAATAAAGACGAAGGAATAGAAAGGCAGCAGGTTGTAGCTTCACAAGAGGACGACTGAAAGTTCTTCATTCAGTGATTTATATCTTCTCTCCACCTGTGAATCACTGCCTCTCCTCCTGCTTCTCTTCTATCACACTCTTAACATCATCATCACTTTGCCAGGTCATTTAAAATCAATGCCACGCGGTAAATAAACAGTCACTAAATCCATCGATGAAACCAAGTGACTAACAAATCAATACGTTGCAACCCTTTGATGGCAATCAAAGGGTTTAAACCCCTCACCATTAACTATCACCACCTTAATAAACAAATAATTAAATCATGAATTATTGATGAAGAGACCAAATCTGTTCATCTGCAATCAAACGATGAAGGAACCAAAAAAAGAAAACAGACCAAAGAAACCAGATACGATGTCACAGTTTCATTACAATTGCATCACATGGGTGTGTGTGTGTGTGTGTGTGAGTGCGTGAGAGTGTGTGTGTGTGTGTGTGTGTGTGTGTGTGTGTGTGTGTGTGTTTTGGCGGAGCTGAGAGTCCTACAAACCTGTAAGTGGTCTCTCCTTGCTCTTTCCTTCATGGGTTAGCGGGACAAAGAGAGGAGGAGACAAAGGGAGAGAAATCAGTATCCCGGGTTGATTGACAGCAGCATCATACAGACGTTTATTTTCTCACTAAATCGATGTGCGACGCGTCAAGAAGCCACAACGGAAAGTTACTTTAACACAACGGTGTTTCATTATTGTACAAGCACATGCAAGCTACGGCCATGCACAGTGAGGCTAAGCCTTAGCTGGAAGACATGGAAATCAGAAAGGATGTCTGCTGTGTGTGTGTGTGAGTGTGAGAGAGTGTGAGAGTGTGTGAGTGTGTGAGTGTGTGTGTGTGGATGTGAGTGAGTGTGTGGGTGCGAGTGTGTGGGTGTGTGTGTGTGTGTTCACTCTCCAAAAATGTAAGACAACACAAATGTTTGTGAACTAAATGCTTAAACAATTTTTTTTACTATGATTTAGCGTAAAAATAATGAAAATTGTCAATTTTCTCTAGAATTGGCTCTTACTACCATGTAAGTGTTTTCAACAATAATTATTTCTAAAACTTCCAATGTGCCGTTCAGAATGTAGAAAGGGTGTTAAAGATCGTGCACGCTAAGCAAAGCATTGCCTGGTTGGGAGGAGAAAAAAAGAGTTGAAACAACGGTTGCAACGCTGCACGACAGCGAGTCATACAGTGTAGAAGAAGAAGAAGAAGAAGAAGAAGAAGAAGAAGAAGAAGCTACACCGTTGGAGAGAAGGAGCAGATGATGGAGGGGAGACGAGAGGAAAGGGGCGGAGCGGCAGCGACCATGTTTGTAAGTCTGTAAGTTGTTACCTACTTGGCGGGGCTGCAGGTATGCAACGCCTTCAAATGAGGCTTCCAGGTAGCGATGGAAACCGAGTTCTCATCAGCAGCATAACTACGCCAGACACACTACGTGCAGAGTCGACAGGATCAATAAAATAATGATAAATGAAACAGTTAAAAACAGTTAAAAAACAAAAACAAGGGGGGAGGGAACAGATACGTTGGGGAGGAAGTGAGAAAAAGGAAGGTGAGGAAGGGAAAACAGAGAAAAAAGCAGATTAGTTTTTTGGGGGGTAGTGTTGATGCATGGTGGTGGTCGGGGGTTTTGTCGGAGGGAGGTGGGGGGGCGGTGATGGTGGTTCTGGTGGGTACATGCCTGAGGGGGGGGAGGGCGCTTTGGTAGTGATGCCAGGTGGCGCTGAGGTAAGGACGAGCACCGTCGGTGGAGTACAGACGCCAAGACGCCTGGGGGGGGGGGGGCAGAGATGTACAGGACACACACATTCAGATGTACGCGCACACACACACACACACACACACACACATAAACATGACACAGAAAGAGGGACTGAGATATACGTGAACATGTAACACTAACACAGGGAGTCTTAGGATGTAAACAGCCGGCGGCCATATTGGAAGTCCTCAGTATGGCCATTAAATCTCTTATCTGGACAATATTAAATGTAAATCCATCTTCAATGCTGAATTGAACTAGACAACACTGTTTGAAGTTTAACTGAAGGGTAAGATCCAACTCCAGCGTGTTTGTGGTCTTGATTCTATTTAAAGATAAGTAAACAGCTGGAGGTAGAGGTTAAGCCCCGCCCCCTTCTGATGGACCAACATGGGATCTTGATTCAGAAAAAAGATATGTTCAGTAGTCAACGGTGAGAGACACATTTCAGAGGGTTCTACCTAGAACCGAACGTAAAGGGTTACACCGAGAACAATCTGTGAAAGGTTCCCCTCAGAATCCCCTAGCAGAGGTTTTACAGACCACCCTTCAACGGTGTAATGGTTCCAACCAGAACCCCTTTATGGAGGTTCTATCTGGACCCTTTTCACCCTCTAAGGGTGCTAACAAGAACCCACCCAGGTGGCTCTAACAAGAACTCTTCTGTTTTCCAAAAGTTTCATCTAGAACTCACCCAGGGGGTTCTACCGAGAACCCTTTTATTGTCCAAGGGTTTCATCTAGAACCCTAAAGAGCAGGAGCTAATGTGGTGCAGCGCAACCCACAACAATCCTGGTTCACCATCACAGTTTTAGAGGGTGTGTGGGTGTAGAACCTCAGCCCTCCATTGAACCCCTTATGTCTAAGAGTGTACAGAAGTGTTCACACGTGTTTGTCGGTGAGAATGTTCTGCGTGCATTTTTTTGGGCCGCACAATAATTCACTTGGACCCAACAGAACCTCGTGGATGGCGCCGGGTGTGTTTCCGAGATTTGTGACACGACTGGAGGCCTTTAAATAAACACTTTACACCGACAGGACGGGAGTCTAACACGGGAACACAACTCTGCAGCCTGCTGCTTCGTTAAGCTACTCTAGAGACTACTTCAAAGCCTTTTGCAGATTCAATCTTTAAAAATACAGTCGGTCGGTATTATTGCCGTTTGAAGACAGACAAGAGACTCACTCACACACACACACACACACACACACACAGTGGTTCAAAGCAGGAAGAGCTGTGTGAGATGAGGGGAGTGGAGTGACGGACAGAATGTCATCAACATATTTAACACATCAAAAGCTGCTTCCAAGTTTCCTTTTACCTGTTGAGGAAAATGTTACGCGGTTGGCAGACGACAGACAGAGACCAGGTGTCTGACACGAAGCCAGAAGGACAGAAACAAGATCAACACACACACGGGACGAATTGATGTCTTGAGGATCAATTGGGCTCCGACTGGTCTTTGTCAAGCGGAGCAAAGGATCCGTAACAAAGAGGACGGACAAAACTAAATGTTTAGATTTGTTTTTCACATAAATATATTTGAAAATATACATGTCGAGACAATCAAACCTGTCTGATCTAAACCACTGATGTGGAAGTGAAACAAACGTGAACGCACCATTAACCGCTACAATATATAAACCGCTATTTCGCGAATTATGGGATATTGACAGTAAAATGTAGCATTTGTCTAGGAACCTTTTCATTCGGACACAGATGTAAGTTTGGGGAACAATTTTGTTGTTTTCACTTCCAAATGTGTAGTTTTGAAACTGCAATGTTTTGGTCTTGATTGCTCGAGTCCTCGCTAAAGATGTGTGCAACAACTGGTGCACCTGGTGCTACATCCCCACATTTCGACAATGAAGCTACTTTTTTATACTATCATAAGTGATATAAATGATGACCTGATCTAAAACAATAAGGCTCAAATTGTAGAAATTTGGATTTTCCTTAAAAGGTGCAATGTTTAGGATCTGGACAGAATTTTAGTTTAAAAACATCCCAAAAAATGAGCTAACATTATCAACAGAAGAGGTTACAGTGTTGACGTTATGTCAAAGACATCTATGTATTGTTGCAGAGGTATCTGCTTAAATTAGCATGCTAACCAGCTAGCCCCGAGGGCTTGTCAATCACGTTGAAGGTACAAGGTCTGTGTACGTTTTAATTGTTTGTTTATTGGATTAAATCCAAAGTGGCATCAGAAAAAAACAAACATGTTTTTGGAGACGACGTCACTGGGAGGAGAGCGGCCGTGATCACGGGAGAAAGACCGTGGAGTATTCTAAGATGGCGATGCTTCATTACGTCAGTCTACAAACCAGTTACAGGCCGACGCCACACGTTAAGATTAAACAGTGCGTTATTTTAACGGGCTCTCAAGACTTTCTGCAGTTTGGAGGAACTACGCTTATTCTGGCCCTGCTGTTAGTAGTTGTCTTTCTTTCTAATAACTGATGACTGTATATTTATATTGTAGAAGAGGTGAAATGCTGCCCCCAGAGGTTTTGGAGCAGGTGGCTGCATCATAAACATTGCACCTTTAGAGGACAAAAATGAATGCTTATTTGATGGAAATATCACACGGAAGGTGATGGTAGTTCATACGGTAAGGTACACACACACACACACACACAGAGAAACAGTCCACAACAGACATTTATAATTCATCAGAAGGTAATACAGCTGGTCTCGTCTACTACTATGAGTGACGGTTTGGAGGAGCGTCAGCAACAGGGACTGGTCTCCATGGAAGCGGCTCATAAAAATCCCAGCAGTGTGTGTTTGCTGTTGGACCCGAGAGCGTCAGCGACACACACACACACACTCATAACAAGTACACACTTAATGAAACCCCTTCACTCTGATAGGAGGAGAGATGGTGAAACACACACATCAAAGTGTAAAGAGTGGACGCAGAGACACACAGTGAAAAGCTGAAAGACGGTGAAAACAGACATGACAAATACACGAAAATCTGCTTTGTGTTCACACTGGTCCTCAGCTGCTGCAACAGAATTCAGTAGAGGGGAAGTGTGTGTGTCGTAGTCTGCATGTGTGTGTGTACCTGGATGAGGCTGGCAGCCGGGTTCCTCCTCTTTTCAAAGTGCTTCTGTCGATGCTGCTCCTGCACTTTCAGGGCAAAGCCTGACCCGAGGATGCCCTACGCGCACACACACACACACACACACACACACACACACACACACACACACACACACACACACACACACACACACACACACACACACAGACTTGAGTTTTAAACTTCAGCTTTCTGGAGCTGAGAGGGAATAAATGTGAGCGGTCACGGTGTTTTTATAATGTGCAGCCTGTGTTTGACTCACCGCTGGTAGAGCAAAGAAGGAGATCCCCAGCAGAGCAAAACCGGCGGATAGCAAGCGTCCCGTCCACGTCTGCGGGGTTTTGTCACCATAGCCGATGGTTGTGAGGGTGATCTGAGGGGGTCAGAGGTCAACAGTCAGGTTAGTATCAAAGATAATAGAGGTGTACTGTTGGTCTCCTTGGTCTCATTTCCTACATTTAAATTCAAAGCTTCAGATGTTTTTCTCAATAAATCTTGCACACAAGCTGGTTTCCTGCAGCTGTCCATGGCCGTGCTACATCTAGAAAATGGAAGCTTTTGTTCCTCGAACTGCTTAAAAAAAAAAGCTAAGTAACATAAAAGAGGAGAGATTATAATAAAACATGCACGCTGGCCACAATGCTTCACTTTTCGTTTACTAACCTTGATTGTCTTCCAAGTTCACACTAAAGTTCAAACCTGGATAACGAGCTCGGCGACCTTGTGAGTGTCGTGATGAATCACTGCTACTGCTTATGATTTTAGGATTTTTTCAAAACCGTTAAAAAGCATTTAGAGCCTTTTGGTGATGATGATGTGTTGAATGCTGCACTGTGTAAAGACATTGTGTTTTTATTGTTGTGGGTTTCCAAACGTTTTCTTACACGTATCTACGTGTTGCATAAACCTAACTGTTGGTTTTGTTGTCTAAACCTAACTGTTGGTTTTGTTGTCTAAACCTAACTGTTGGTGTTGTTGTCTAAACCTAACTGTTGGTGTTGTTGTCTAAACCTAACTGTTGGTGTTGTTGTCTAAACCTAACTGTTGGTGTTGTTGCATAAACCTAACTGTTGGTGTTGTTGCCTAAACCTAACTGTTGGTTTTGTTGTCTAAACCTAACTGTTGGTTTCTTAATATAATGTGTTGGTAAAGACGGTTTTCACATAAAAGAGGAAGGACTAGTACTTTTGGATATTGCAGATTGGTGCTGAGTAGCTCGTATTCTCTCTTTGTCAGCTCTCGTGTGGTGTGAGGCTGAACTTCACCTTTTCACTGAAATGATGTAACAGCTGTTAGTGTCTAACAGAAAGAAGAAGAAGCTGCAGGACCACAGAATGAGGGAACACAGTGAGTCATTCTACCGGGTCAGTCTCACCTGGCAGCAGGAGGAAATTGAATTTATCGATTGGGCCATTTCTTGTTCATGTGTTGTTTTCCAGTATTTAATGGGTTTCAGATGTAGGAGGAAACAATACAGCCAGCCAAGTGTGACGTTACAGACCTGTCCTATTGCAGGTATCATTAAGGTAAAGAAGAAGTGTAAATGGAAATATATCACTGTTGTAGTACAACAAGCATAACTCCAATAGTGTTGCTTTCTTTGATTTAGACTATGATCAAAGGGAGCGACCGTACTAAAACATCTTTAAAAAGTCCTCAAAACCCAAACATGTTAAATGGATAAGGGTGTATCTTTAGAAATGTAGACTATATATCATTTTTGGTTGACATAAAATTCATAAAAACGTGTTATTCAAAGGGCGTTTGAAAGGTGTTGAAGATGCTCAGATGTATCTGCGTTTGTGCGTTTGCTCACCGTGCCCCACCACAGAGCGTCGGCGTAGGTGGCGAACTCCTTGTTGAATTCT